>NW_023416287.1:80785637-81385637 GCF_014176215.1 Rousettus aegyptiacus
TAAACCCTGACGAATCAGCACATGGGACTAAAAATTAAAATGGGACTAGGATATTAAGCTTCCGGGATTCATTAACTAATGAAAATGAGTCCGAAATTTCAAAAGTACAAATATACGATGATTAATAAAGATACACTCCTTTGAAAAGTGATCTATGCGCTATAAGCGGTGAGACACTAAACGTATCATTCAGTGATGCTCGTTCGGGTTTTGGTTTGCTGACCTTGGAGTACAGTTCAATCACAGAACAGGAGTCAGTGGCTTGTAAACTGAGACATTTCTGCAAACTCATCCTTTGAAGTTTTCTCTGTGACAGAAATATCAACCATGATAAATTTTGGGTGTGATGTGTGGAGAGTTAGCACAGAAGTGTAAGAACAACTGAAACTATGTGCATAATCCATATGTTTCATAATAATTTTAAAAGACATCTTAATCATAGCGGCCTGTTTTTAAGGGATGCTGACCTGGACTGTTGTTTGTTTCATCAGCATATAATTGGGCAAGTTACCTAACTAGTGGTAGCTAGGCAAAGAGTCCCTTACTTCACTGAAATAAAGGGGAATGGAGGGAGGTTAGCCACACAATATAGTAAGCCACCACGCTTTCTGGTGGTTAGTGACAAACACCACTGAGGACAGTAGGGGTAGGCAGTGTGGTCAGGTGTTTTTCTACCACTTGTGAGAGAAAAAAAAAATTCTTACCAGTAAAATGATTGTTTAGAAGTCTGGACGCTTAAAATACATTCACACTATTCTTACCTTCTTCCATAATCTAAACTTTATAGTTCTTTCATGATTTTTCCAAAAAGTCCTTGAAAGATATATTGGAAGTGAAGCAGAATTGGGAACACGTACCTAGAGTTGGTATAAGAAATTTGGAGGATACATGACCAGAATCTCCAGTGCATGTGGACAGTGTCAGCTCCAAGGACAGACACTCAATAAAAACTTGTCGAATGACTGAATGAATGACTGTGTTAAAGAACAAGTAAAAATTCAAATTCTAGAGCTCGGATTTCTGTATTCATTCAACCATTTCACAAACAATTATTTAATAATTCCCAATTTGAGGTCGAGCCCCATTGTGGGACGAGCCCAGGATTCAGAGACAAGTATGACACTCTTCCTGCCCTCAGAGCGCTGACCACGTGCCGAGGAGATTGCACCCATTCTCTTGAATAAAATTTAAAAATACGACTAAAGACTAATGTAATGTTTTAATTGTGAAGTGGGGACAATCATACACAGATTAAACAATCATATAACAAACCATTATAGGGTAAGGAACTTCTAAACATAGATCTCGTTCAAATTAATTCTATATTCTGAATAATGACTGCAACATTATGCAGTTACTGCAAAGCCCAAACACACACACACACACACACACCCCGTACCCTGCACATTGTCCAGAATAAGTCAGGTATTCGATAAAGTAGCTGAATGAATGAATGGTAGAAATTGAACAACTTGGTAGAAATTGAACAACTCCATGAGTTTTTGCTTATATAAAAACTCTTGAACACCTATGTTTTTTAAATATAGTGCTTGATTATTTCTATAATGCTATTCCCTTTCTCCTAGCATAGATAAATTAGCTAAACTTCATACCCCAAGGAAAACAGATATTCATCGATATATAGTGACTGCATACATAATAGGAATAAGAAACCGCTATTAATTAAATAACTGTCTTAGGTTAATATCTACTCCATCAAAAATATTTGGCAATAAAACAATTAACTAAATTAGCACATGTATAATGAAATATAATTTAAGGAACATACAATTGTCTACACTTGTTTAATCTTCATAACAGTACTCTGGGATAAGTATTATCATTCCTCCTCTAAACATAGAGAATTAAAGGCACAAAGAGACTTAGATGACATTCTATAGATCACAAAGCTACTAAGACTGTGGAATCAGCATGTGAGCAAAGTTATAAAAACCAAGAGTTAAGACTTGAGGGTCAGACCTATCTGTATGAGAATCACAATCCTGCAACTCCACAGCAGTGCGACAGTGTCTAAGTCATCTCACGGCCTGAGTTTTGGTTCCCTCCTCTGAACACAAGCTCTTCTTTTGAGGTGTAAATGAGAGAACACATAGGTCAGCATATCAGTGGCATGTTATAAATGACACTGCGTTTCCTTGCCCCTCCTCTTCTGTTTCCTCCATGTACAAGTGCCTTAGAGAGCAGTGAAAAACAATCTCCACCCAAAATAGACATAGAGAACAGAAGTCTACTAAAATGGAAAAAAAGTACATAAAAATATAGGACCGTGCTAAACTCGCTACTAAGCAAAGCTATCAAATCACATAACTTTTTGGAGTACTCACCACTACTGGCATGAGAAGCATGTATGTACAGTCAGATGCTTAAAATATAATTTCTGTTGATGCTTTAGTACCAAAATCTAAGCTTTCATATTTAAACATAAATGAATAGTAAATCTTGCCAAGTCAGGGAAAAGAGGTTATCTAAGCTACCCTTATCCATTGAAAAAAGAAGGTATTGTTGAGTTTAATTTTTTTCAAGAGCTAAACAATAGGAGTTTTTTGCTCTCCAGTAGGAGTCACTATAAACAAGAAAATTAATTCCTGAGCTAAATTTATTATGGAGTTTAGTTAGTAAATGCATATACATGGATTGTTATATTTAAAATGTTTTAATAAATGGTAATAGCTTATACCTAAGGAGGGATTATGTTTAATATCCAACTTAAACTTTGATGGCAACAATTCTTAAGAGGCATAACTTCATAAAAAAGATTTAGTTATCAAAAGAAGGATGCAGACACATACGCACATGGTAAAAATAATTTTTCTGATGACCGTAATCTGGGACAGCCTTGCTCTAGTAGTGAACACCGACACACTTCCTGCATGTACATTCCTGTATTTCTTTGTAGTGAGTTCTTTAAAATGTAAAATACATTCTCTTAATAAGAGAGCGTTTTACTTTAAAAAAAATTGTTTTGATTGGAATCCTAATTATCCTTAAACTTTTTTTCCAAAGTGGACATAAACCTGGAGAAAATACTTATCTCATTTAAATATACTTGCCAGATAAACTGAAATAAAGCACAAATCACCTCAATCTTCTCAATGTCATAAACTTAGTCCCTTGGCACCATTTAGATATTATCTGGAACAACAGTATTATTTGTGTGATTCTAATATACACAAGCTTAGTTTGGAAGATGCTTTCATCACAGAAAAGTATCAAAAATATCAGCACAGACTATAAATCTAATTTTTAATTGTGACTATCAGTAATTTCCTGTTGTTATCTTGAATTGGCTACTTTTACATGCCCTGGGTTCATATGTAGACATCCAAATGGTTTATCATATGATCGAATATTTATTTTCTTTCTGGCTTGTCGGATGGCTTGTAGTAATATATATTATAATGTAATTCATATTGCTTATTAAGGTAAGTAATGTGGCCTGTTTCCATAAATATTTCACTTCTACCTTTCTGTGGCAGTATTTCTCTTCAGAAGAGGAGGTTTCTCATTTTGCTTTACAAGGTATAATAAAAACTCACAGACATTATATTTTTTTGGTGACATATAACAGCATGCAAAGTAAATGCAAAAAAAAAAATTCTAGTATACACTTTGATCTCATTCAAGTCATTGTCCCACTTTTCAACATATTTTTCTGATTTCTGTGGTAAAGAATACAATGACTACATCATTGCCCACATGAATGTAACATGAAATTCAACAAGCCAGAGATAGAAAATGGCATTACCCTACAGACTGGGGAATATATATCTACTGGCAAAGTGAAACAGTAAGTTTCAAGACCAGGCTATATACATGTTTCTGTTTAATTGTAAAGAAAACTGCATGCGTGACTCAAACTGAAGTTCACTTCTTCCTTCCTCAATTTCATGCAAAGATCTGTAACTGCAAAAGTCATAAATTTATCCTATTACCAAGTCTCTCAAATATTAAGTAAAATTAGAAAAAAGATAATGCAAGTGACACTTCCGACAACTAAGAGATATTTCAGTTAAGGAGAGAAGACTTCATTACGTTTCTTATTTTTCCCCAGGACATTAATCTCCTTCCCCTGGGATAAGTGGAATGTTCTTTACAAAAAAAAAAATCCTTTACCCTATCCCAGTGTAATCCATAGCCAGTCTCCAAGTCTGATACAAAAACAAACCATTTCTATTTTGGTACAATGAGGAAGCATTGCACTGGACAATATGAAAACAGAGATGGAGGAAGTTGACTCAGATTGCTGCACTTCCTAGATGAAGAGAGCTAGCAGGCTTACCACAATCACCTGAATAGAATGAAATAAGACAATGACTGTTTTTCTCCGTCAAATTGATGCACGTGTAAAAATGAATTCCCGAAAAATTAAAGGGGAAATCCTGGGTATGTTTGTTTGTCTGGATGAAGGATTCCATTTGAGAAGCTTTTGACAAAATGGACTGATGAAGCAGATTGGAATTTGGGCACAGGATATACACAATTTTTAAAAATTTGTGAATAAACACTGGGCTTCCCAAAGCATTGCTCGATGATCAAAAGGAAATATGATATCACAATAAAAATCATTTTTATTCTAAACAGAATAATTGTCTAGGGTTTGTTAGTCCCCTTTGGGGTGGGAATTCTAACAATTTCCTGAGGTTTCTAACTGTTGATTACATTTAATTGTTTGACATCTTTAAGCAAGTAGAACAACAAATTGCTGGGCATAGAACAAACAATTTTCAAATACTTTAATAACTGTCTTTGATAAACATTCCAAATAAAAGGAGCAGGTAAAAAGAAGAAAAAAATAACAAATAAAAATTTTAAATGAAAGTGGATGGCCATACAAAATTAGCATTCTATGCACATCTGTTATTGAAATGCCTATTTCAAATTCCTGTTTCATATAGTTTCTGCCCAAAATATTCTTTTGTGTAACTAGAAATCGGTGCTTTGAGCAAGAATTAGTAGTATTTCAAGGAAAAAGGGGTGGAAGATTCAAGCTCCCTCAAGGTCAATCAATATTCTAGTTGGTCGCTGGTCCATTCCTGAACTCAAAATGACTTTGAATTTAACTACTTAGTTTTTAAAATAAGTGGTCTCTTTATTCTGTTAATCATAAGCCCTTAACTGTCTACTCCTAGAGAGACAACCATAAAGAGACAGGTGAGACAAGTTCTGTATCATCATCCATTAAAAGACAAGGGTTTATTGCAAATTCCATGAGTAACTAAAAAAAAGAAAAATTGTCTTAAAAGGGATAAGATACTATTTAGGAAAATTCTGTGCTTCTACTAAATAATAAATAAATAAATCCATAAACTTTCATTGAATACAGTGTTAAAATTAGAATTATTTGGCAAAAAAATTGATATTGATAAATTTTGGCTTCTAATATTAGGCCAACCAAATCAGGTATGAGTAAGGAGTACCCAAAAGTTATACAGCAGCAATGGTCTTATTTGCATTCATTTACGGTTGGGCAAAACCGATTTAAAAGGCTGTCTTCATAGTCATAACTAGCATTACTGTTAATGGCGTCCAATTACCAAACTGCCAAATCACGGTGCTTACAAACCAGAGGCATGAAGTTGCCTGTATTTGTGTGACAAGGGTATTTGTTTCCCAAACTGTCGATCAACATTTTGTCTTCATTGACCATGATTATCAAATGCATTCTGAACTTAAAACCACCTAAAAATTGCTTACTATGAGTCAAAAGCCCAGAGAGGTCAACTCTCCCATCCTAATCAGCAGATGAACATTACTGTAGAATGTGGCATGTTCTCCATCATCTTTTCAGAGCCTGTGAGCATATTCTTTATGGGGTTTGGGCACCTCTCTACTTAGTGCCACCATATAGAAAACATGTTATGTGCATAGACAGGGTACAGAAACGCAGTAAACAAGAGTTCCCCAAACCATATTCATTTTGTACACGGGCTGCGCTCTTCCAACTTGGCCAGCAATGTTAATTGTTAACTGACCAACTTCACATACTTTTTGAAATAAAAATAAATACACTTAAAAAAATAAAATTCTCATGCTCATTACACTTTCTGAGTTAAGCATTTTTGCATTGTCATTGTTAGTACAATTATGAAACAAATTAGTATATTTTATGATAAATAATTATTAAACGTAAAAAGTAAAAAAATTGAATTGTTTTTGCTGTTGTTTTAATGACTTCCAAAAGAGCTAAAGTTTCTGACCTCCAACTCCCCTTGCCCCCGCCACTGCCCCCATCCTCTTGGCCTTATTAGATAAGCAGTAAAATGTGGAGTCAGAAACCAAGATGTTGGCTTAAGTTCTAGATTAATTTCTAACTAGCTCTCTAAGCTTAAGCAAATTCTGGCTTTATCCAAATCTCAGTTTCTTTCTAATTAAGTATGTTTCAAATAACTGTAAAATTGTGATCATGAGTTTTTTTTCTATCTTTGACATTCTGTAATTTCTTTTTTTTATAATGAGATATCTCTGGACAATCAATCCATGAAAATATAAAGAAAATCAAAGCTTGTTTTTGCAGTTAAACAAGCAAAAAGCTGAGCTATAGGGATGAGATACACAGTAGTTTCTAGAGAAGCTCAATCGCCTATCTGTATCATACTCTGTCTTAATCTGCCACATCTGCACCTCTCCATGACCTAGAATCGAGTTGTGTCACCATTCCCAGATAAGGACCATTTTAGAATATAGAAGTCTCCGGTAGAGTTCAATGCCTTGAATTGTTGCTAAATAAATCATGTACCTACTCTGTTGCCCTCCAAAATTATAAATTTTTAAAGAGCAGGGGTTATGACTTAACTTTCTTTGCCCCACCTTCTCACAATGAAATATATACATAATAGGAGCTCAATCACATTTTGCTCACTGAGTGAATGAGGAACAGAAAAAGAGATTTATTTCCTTCCTTCCCATAGTGACAGAACTCATCAAGTCCAGAGGTGTCAGAAAAACACATGATAGCCAACTATAACTTGGAGAGTAAGTCAAGTCTCCATGAAATGGAAAAATAAGCACATCAGACAAAATTTGTCAAATAGACCTATACCTACTTCATACTGATAAAACACTCACACATACACATAGTTATGATGATTTGTTCCCCTAGTTTCCACATGTTCTAATTGTTATTTCTGATTTTCAGAATCTGGCCTTTTCCTCACCTGGATTATAAACTGCTGAAGATTAGAGATGGACCACATTTTATTTGCAGGGCTGGCAGAGAGCATATTCATTTACCCATAAGGGGGCATGGAAGATCTAATTTTCTCCCCTTTTCTTGTATAATACGGCTATTTTATCAATGGAATAATTAATAGTATCAACAATATGCCAGAGACATCGCAATGGATACATGCATTGTCACTTCTGAGAGCTGATACTGTTCTGCCACTCAGCATGTGTGAGACAAACTTCTATTTGTCTCATGTACCTTTAAAATTTTTCTTGGTAGGTCCTCCCTGCTTATTTAATCTCTATTCTACTTTAAATTTGTTTGATGAACATTTTCTTGAGAGAAAACATATTCCTATGGCTAGACATTATTCCCTAATGACATGGAGAAGAAGAAGAAAAAAAAGAGGCAGGTGCTTTCCATGTCATTTCCACCTGTTAACTTTTTTTGTTATCCTTTACGACACATGCCATTTGACTAGA
Organism: Rousettus aegyptiacus; assembly: GCF_014176215.1. NCBI lineage: Eukaryota > Metazoa > Chordata > Mammalia > Chiroptera > Pteropodidae > Rousettus > Rousettus aegyptiacus. The sequence goes on from NW_023416287.1 coordinate 80,793,306, forward strand.
TTTTAGGCGCCAAAGTAAAAAGAACTTTAAAAATGTTATTTTGTTTCATTATTAACAAAAATATGCTGAATAAGAAACTTGCCAACAATTACAGTAAGTCCTGTGATTGATTCCATCTCAGTATTATATATGACATTGTTATGAATGACTGTGTGATTATATCGATTGTTAGACTATCGAGGATCACAGTCTCTATATTTGTCAACAAGGTGGAACAGTGGCACTGGGCCCCTATGGAACAGTATAAACTGAACTCTTGCCTGGACAGCTACTCGTAGCCTTGTATATGTTGACGTAAATTTTCACAGTGGCAGGAACTTTGGTCTACTGTGGTGCACACTCGGGGAAGCTTGGCATGTAGTAGATGTACGATAAATATTTGCTGAGTTTTTAAATCTGCTACTTGAACATTAAGCTGATTCAATGCTAAATGCGTATATGATGATATAGGATCATCAAACTTTCCCCACAACTTCTGGCTGATCTTAGGGTTCTTTAACCATTGGGAAACTATAGACTCCTTTTAATAATCCGACAGAAATTATACTCTCTGTTTCCACTTACCTTTGTGTACACATATTTGATGAATGGAAATTTGTTGACTAGAATTCTGAGAGAAAGGCTACTACCATTTTGTAAAGACTAGTTTGAAATACACTTGCAATCTTGATACACAGAAGTCATATCTTTTCATTAAACAAACAATGTGTCAGATTTACCTAAAATTTACTGAATATAATACACAAACAGTTAATACACTGTCAATATCCTTTACTAAGAAGAAATTCTGTCTGAAAGCAGTACCAAAATAAGTTATCATTTTAGCTGTTTATACCTTTTTATAGGTTTCCTAACTTATTGATATCATCATAAAGACACCTGGTAGCAATGAAATAGTTAAGGATCTGTTATGGTTTCCCTTAAAATTCCCAGTTTTCAGATGTTTGTAAGGAAATTGCCAGAATTTTAAATTTGCTATGCAGAGTTCTCTGTAGAGATGCAAATTTCATTTATCTCTTTTCATATTCTTTTCTTCCTAAAAAAAATTTTAAACCGCTATGTCATTTAGAATTACACAGTGCATGAAAATAGACTTTTTAATACTTGATATGTTTTATCTTTATTATCTATGGCTCTTGCCAAAAAAATGCAGAATTAAAAAAAAAAAATCTCAACTCACCTCCGCTTCTCCCAATATACCTTAATTTCTTTGAATAAAGTGCAGGTGCTTCGTTTTACATGTGGTCCAATGACTGACATTTAAAACCAAAAATCTCAGTAAGTGTCTACCGTGATTAACACGTTGGCATTCATGGTGCAGGCACCATGTGAGAAAACTCGGCCACGCCACCCTCCTGTGTAATACGTTTAATCTGGACTCTGTAATCCCAACTGTGATTATCCATTTTGTTGTTTTCAAGACTGGAAGTTCCCAGTAAAGTTGGAAGGACGACTGAGCTTATTTTCCAAAGAATATTGTTTCTGCTCTCTGTTGAGTTGGGAGCACAGCTGTGCAAAGTAGTTTCACTGAACCAAAGTATAGTCATAGAATAATCAGCTCGAAACTTTGTCTGAGTTCACAAACTACGAACTGTATAATAACTACACGAAGTCCTCCAAAACCATGACCACTTGCGTGGCTTTTAAACTGGATCTGTGTCAAGTGGTATTGATTTATATTGATCTCGAGGGTATTTTTCCCCCTGACTTTACCCAATTTACACAGCAATGGGCAAGGACTGGGCCTAATTTCATTTTCCATAGAGTAACTAGCATGTTATTTGTGTTTCATAAATTAAGTGGTAATCGTAGGAGCAGAGCCTAAGCTGCTAATTCAAATAAAACTATAATATTAAGAGCATTCTTTTTAAGAAAATAACAGCTTGGTTTACTAAAAGCATTATTCTTAATAATAAAAACAATGTAACTAACATCCTACATCATTCTCCATATACTTTAAAATACCCTGAAATAACCTTCATTAACATCACATAAGTCTTGTATTCATAATTGAGTCTTCAGAGTAAATGTTCTATTTTAGTATATTTTGATGATTTATCATAGGAAAAAAAGGATCTGCCATGGTATCTAGTCAAAATTACACAGTTCCAAGATAAATCAAAATGGACCTTAATTTAAAATATTAAAAACTATGGGCTAAGACACAGTGTAGAAAAGGAATTCCTTTAAAAAAAATGGAATAGTATAAACTTTTCACTACTTAAAATGAGTTTCAAAAGGAAAAAAGGGACAGTGTCTTCACTTTTCTAGAAGTGAGAGCATATAGTCCAAAATAATAATTCAAAAATAAAATAACTGATACTAGTAATTTGAGTTATCAAGTTGAACTCAAAAATTATGACTGGGCTAACTTGGAACTAAAATTAACCGTTCAAAATAATTCACCGCTCGTTCTAGAAAACACCTTAACCCTAAGCTGGGCAAAAGTCACCACTCAGTAACACCTTTCTTCACTGGCTAAGTGGCACTCAACTTCCATTGTCAAAGATATCCATTTAAATGGGTTAATATCCAAATACACGCTGATGAAATATTCAGATCTTACTTTTCAAATGTGTGGGTAGAAGGAAATTTTTGCAAACTGGTACTGTATTTTAAATTTATTTATAAAATTGATTCTGAAGAATTAAAAATAATGTCTTAGAAACTGGCTGAGGACCAGATCTGGCCATTGAATGCTGTGTGATGCTCTTGCTGAAAGACAAGCACAGAACAAACACATCCGCGGAGAGAGTGTGTGGCCACAATCGAGGGACTCACACCCAGGGAAACCTGTCCTTAATTTATCCCGCCGCGTGTAGATTTGGCAAGGATCTCCAAACATCATTTACATACCATATGCCCTGAATTACCTAGGCACAATGGCTGTGGATAAATATGATGTTTCGGGTCTTACTGTTTGCTTCCTTTTATAAGTTTTGCAGCTTTCATTTCATTTTTCTTTTTGGAAATAATTTAATGCAATATCGGGGGCTGCAAAAGAACTGTCTTGCTAAATCAATGAATACCTCATTGTGCCTTGTGATTAAGGGGAAAAAAAAATGATCTTGAGATGGGCAACCAGGAGGTATTATTTCTCCTACGTAAGAATCAAATAAAGGAAATCAGCTTCTTATGCTTTGGATGCATTTTAACCTTTTTCTCTTTAGTAGGCATATAAATGCAAGGCATTCAACAATAAAACAGACAGAAATCAGCTATTATGACTTCTCTGGAACATAAGAAATTGCTCAGAAAGTTTTCATGTTTAAAAGGGATCTCTGAAATTAGACTCTTAGTAGTTCCTCTATTTAGTTCTTTTATAATTAAAAGCCATTATAATTGCCCTGTGCCTCAGTTTCCCTCTTTCCACCAAACTGGTATTAATACGAATTTGGTAATACTTGTCCAGATTCTCAAAGTAAACTTTAAGTCAGATTGATAAAAATGTATACTTAAACTAAAAAGATCAATAGCCTAAAAAAGGCTTGGAGCAGAATTATGTACATATTTTTTGTTGTATACTATAAATTTGACTGTATAAACTTCCAATTAAAAATGACATTCACACCATCATTTTTGATAGAATTTTGCACAGTAGGAATACTCATTAATGCAGGGTAATACAGTGTGATAAGCAGCTTAGACATCAAAATAGGAAAAAAAAGATATGCCAGTTGGTGTACTCTTTACGAGAGTAAAATAAAACTTAAAAAAAAAATAAATACCTGAGGAATTAATTAAAAAGAACACTTACTGGCATATGTATTTTTTAACTATGTCATATCAAGAGCATTCATTTCATTCTCTAGTCAGTTTCTACTGCAGAGATCTCAGTGTTAGTGCAAAAAAAAATCACATCTATTCTATATTTGATGATAGCACATTAAATGCATTACAATAATAAAAGTGGAATAAAACACAATTTAAATAACTTTACTTAGCCTACAATTACCTTCCTAAACAGAATAAATGTCTATATATCATATTATATATTATATAAAATATGTACATTTGTACATATTATAGTATCTGAAACATATAAATTATTTTGGGCATTGGTAAAAGAGAGATCGGCTACAAAATGTGTATACATGGGTCATTTCTTGGTCTTTAACTGGAAAACAAAGTGATCATATATTTACTCTCAGCTGTATGTTATAGTAAGTGGCAAAGGAGGTATGCCCATATACCAGCAGAGAAGTAAAAGGCAATGTAGTAATTTCAGAACACTATTAAAAATTTTGCTTTCTTTAGAGGGTTAAAAAAGCAAGAAGCTACCACTTGAAGGCCGGCAATGAAAGGGTTAACAGACATATGCTGTATAATTAGGAGATGCATTAATGATTATGAATAGTAAATGATTTGGTGCAAAGAAAAAAATTTTAGTCAAAGGGACATGTACCTATCTTACATGTTTATTAGTAACTGTATATAACTAAAGAATTCTGCTATTAAGAATCTTGCATTATTGGTGTAAATACTTCCAAGGGTACATCAAATTGTAATCTTTCATACGACATCCATCAAACCAGGCTGGAGATTTTGACAAACATTAAACACAGTAAGGAGGCAATTATGTATGCATGATTTAATCTGCAACTAATTAATATGCAAATTTATTCATATGTTAGTTACTAAATTAAAAATGCAAAGAAGCCCTTATGGTGATTCTCGAAATTTTGCACAAACAGAACATTTAAAATGTAAGAAAAATGAAGTTTTTTAGAAACCTATAATACACTTTCAGTGTCTCCAGAACCTGTTGCACTAAGACTCAAAAATATGTGTTTAAATACTAGATAATAATTTAAAAGGTGTGCTAATTTTATGTGAGAATGTGGGAACAGAAAGGTTAATCAGAATTCTCTCGAACTCTTAAGAGATACACTCTAATTACCAGACAAATGGTATTCTATTTCTAAGCTTCTTTCCCTGCTTTTAGGGTTGTCAGAAGTTGGTCATCTTACTGATATCCTGCACAAATGGTTGGGGGAATAAATATTATTTAAAAGCAACTAGAAATATCGAAAATTCTAGGGTAACTCTGAGACCATTTGGTGTTCACTAAACATACAATTCACTCCTCAAAATGGCAACTCGCTCTTTTTGCCTTTGGGGAACAGCTCTTTGCAAACAGAGAAATGGAAGGAAATCTTGAGGGAGACTAGAAATTCTTCCAAATTGTCTTCCAAGTGAATCTTCAAATAAAATAATGCAACTAACCCAAGAGCAACAACCTCCTCCAAAAAGCAGAAGGCAATTTCACCTGAATTCAATCTGGCTATGTTAGCCCTGAATTTTCCAGACAGTCCAAAACTGATTTGAATCTTTGATGGGAGATGAACGATGTGGAGTAGTGATAATTTATAAATATCTTTGGGTGTCTGCATACAAGAGAGTATCCATTCACATGCATATATTATCCTTTGGCTCTGCTGCCTTCTGCAAAAATCTGACTTCCCTATGACTTCCTCGTGATCAGCAGCAAGATTCTGTGTGGATCAGCTCTCGTCTGATTATCTTTTTCATCCCATGTCCAACGGCCATGTATACAGCTCCTGGAGCTGACACTTGAACAGCTGTAGTGGCCTCAAGAAGTCAACTGTATGAGGAAGCACAATAACAGCATCTACGGCTCTTCCCAGGGCACTGAACTCTCACCCACGTTAAAAAAAAAAAAAAAAAAAAAAATTGCCATCAGTCTCATCGCTGCCAAGTGACACACAAAAAGGAAGTTAACCATTGGCTGTTACTGGCATTCACAGTCTGACTCTGATCTCCCAGCTTCCCTTAGCCCATTCTGATGCCAAGCGGACTACAGCTTGCCCATTTCATTTCGAACACGGCAGCCAAAAAAAGCACTGCCCCACCGTGCAACGACAAGCAGTCTGTTTTGATATTAGTACCTCAGTATGTGATATAAGAGAGTCAGATGTCCCCAAACTACGTGCTTTCCCCTGAGGGACACTGTCCTGGCCTTTCTTGGCCAGAAAGATGGTGAGCATGCCACAAATCCTTAGCTTCGAAAGCACAGGGGAAGGAAAAGCACCGTCCACAGGACCCAGACAGCAATGGCGGGGCGAGCCCCCGCTGGGGAGAGGGTCCGTGCCTTCCAACTCAACACGCGCGTCTAACTAGAAATATTAACTCCTGTCCTTGTCACTCCCTGCCAGCCAGGATACATGAGCAGCAGCCGCATTATATAAGGAAAGGCGTGTTTTTCTTATATAATTAAATCTTAGTAGATGCTAGTAAGTAAACATCAGACTTTAAAAAATTTTTCTTTCACGGAAGAAAAGGGACGATTTGGGATTCAGAGGGACAGATTCTTTTCATTGACCCTCAGAGAGGGAGGAAGGTGGTAGTAAAACAGTGTCCCCCGTCGGTCCCTCGACATGTTCTGATTTCTTTGCTAAATGCAAGGAAATCAGACTCTAACCTGGTTTAACCCCTGACTGGTCCCTGTAACATCCTCATTCTTTTCAATATGAACATACCGTGCGTTTTATGATTCCAATGAAGCATCATCGGTTGAAGGTCTCAATTTCTGGGCATTTCAGGTATCTGAGAGTAACCGAGGCATCTTTAATTTTTACAGGTGACTCAATTTTTGTTGTGACCAGAACTGAACATAAAGCTTTTAAAAGCTTAAATGTACACATTTATGCATTCATTACACAGTGTTAAATCTAATTTGTTCTTTTTACTGTCACAGGAAGCACATGTTTAAAGCAATCTGTTTCCTCATGTGAATGCTTTCCTGTCTGTTTAAAAAAAATTGCGACACACTTTACCCTGAGTAACCAAGAGGTGATCATAAATATCCCTAAATAGCATTAAACAGATATGAAAGACATTAACACTTTCAGAATGCCAAAGTAGTATTAAAAAAAAATTCTAACAGATGCTCCTAGGTCAAAAAGTGAAATGTGTGTTTCCTGGAAAAACACTCTCATCAGAATCATAAATGAACTGTGAGTGGAGAAGTGAGGTGTTGCTGAACAAACGAGGATCCTTTTGGTGAGGAACACAGCCATCCATTGCCAAAGTGTACTTGCCATAAAAAGCCAAACTGAAATTGAAGTTCGATGAAAACCAATGTCCTTTGTAATCCACAAGGTGGCAATGACTACAAATGAGGGGTGGCCCCATGGGATCTATACGGCTTTCCAGAGAAAGAGTCTGTCGCTGTGAACCTGAGCATTGGTCCCTGCTTGGGCACATGATGAAGGGGTCTAGCCAAGAGGACCTTTCCCAAGGAATCCGACGTGGTACCTGGTTTTTCTGTAAATTAAAGCTGCCTGGGAAAAGACGTTCCTGGTGGAATGTAAGGACCGTTCTCCCTCTCTCTCCCCTACTCCCTTCAGCAGATGTTTTTTCTTTTTTCTCCATAAATGCAAGAGTTAACTAATCGGTCCTTATGAAAAACTGTTTTAAGTTTCCCATAGCTGACAAGCAAAAACACTTTTACGAATCCAGCAATGGCAGTGAGAAAAAACACACTACAATGAGGCAAAGGCCAGAATCCAGCAATTCTTTGACTTTACCTTAAAACATCTGTATAAATATTCCCGTTTAATGTTAGAAATCTGACTAAACAATCTTAACAAATTAAACTCTGTTTTACTTTTTTAAGAGAAACAAACTGAGACACCCACCCACCCAGTCAACACATCTTTATCTTGCCAGGTGAATTAAAACTCTAGGCCTAAACTCTCTCCACGGGTACCAGAGCCAGCCTTGCAGATGTGGACTCATGTATCACTTGGGGAGGACCGGGCTCTGGCCAATTATAGACTAACACTGATAGAATATGAAAGAAGAAACATCTATCTCCTTATCACTGAGAGACAGGACTGATTTAGGCATAAACCAACTATTGGCAGAGAGAATCACATTACAAAGAGCTTTGCCATCTTGGCCTAATGTCCCATTTCAAAAGAAAAAAAAAAATCATAGAGTTTATATTTCCAACACAAACTATGCAGAGTGAAAAGTCTTATGATTAAAAAGGCTCACTAGGTTTCTTGGCCTGGTAGAGAGAGACACCACTGTAAGGACAGAGAGACACATAAAGCACTTGGTAACATTTCATAATTTCTGAAAAGCCAAGTGACCTTCGTTAGGTGGAATTCTCCTGCATGCCACTGAATCTTAGTTTCTGATTTGCTGCTATTCTAGTAAGCTACATGTTAAAATTTTTCTTAAGTGCCAAAAGAAAGGTAGTTACCTTGTTGCTGATGCTAATGTTGCCAGCTTTTATCATTATTATCATTAGCTGTTATCATTTCTTAGATATTAATAATGTGTCAGGACTATGCTAAGCGCACACACACACACACTATATGTGTGTATATATATATATATATATATATATATATATGTCATTTATTTATCACAATATCCTTACGCAGTATGTATATTTTCTTCATTTGTCAGGGAAGAATTCAAGTATATTACAGAATGTGCCCAAAGCCACAGAGCTAGTTCAGGGACCCAGCCAACCAAAAGCCCAGGTGATCAGATTCCATGCTCTTAACCACTAGACTACACTGTCTCTACTACAAAAATGCTATCCTGGGTTGTCTAGTCTTTCTAATAGATGTGCCTGGGTGAAAACTGTGCATCATAGCTAGTGTGATACGTAGAGGTATTTAACTTATTCTACAGTGAGATGAAACTTCTGAATGTTTAATTTATTCCAGATTGTCAAATACTTATTAACTGAGGAACAACCAGAATGTAGAGAGCTTTCTGGTCTACAGCATATTCAGAACAGCCTTAAACAGCATGGCATCTTGGAGAAAAACTGCCCAGGTCTCAGTCCTACCCCTGCCATTTACTAGCTGCATGACCTTGAACATGCTTCTTCACTCCTCGGTCTCTGTTTCGTTAGCCACACATAAATGGTAGTACCCATCTCATAGGATTTCTGTATGATTAAACGATTTAACAGATGCAAAGTGCTCAGCGTCTGGCACAGAGTAAACACTAGGTTAAGGGTTTGTCATTGCTTTACCAGTATCATCTCATTAAGCAGGCACTATTTATACCTATTTTGTAGACCATGAAATAGGTATGTGACCTAACCAAGGCCACTAGGTAAATAAAGAATATCAGCTGTTAAATTAGGAAAATCTCTTTATTTCTAGTGCAGTGTTATTTCTACCCTACTATACCACTTTTACCGCTATATTCATTTACTGGAAATATATTTTTAAATAATATGCATAAGGCAATGAGTTTAGCTTCTAGGGAACAAAAGAGATGTATGTTAAATAAGATCCTTACCCTTTCAAGTCGATTACAAGTAAGGGAACTTAGTGTCTCCATAATAAGCCTAAAGGATAAAAAGTCCATGTATTATACTGTATGTGGTATTTTATTTTTTGATTGCACAACTTTCTCAAAATGCCAGACTTTATGCTCTTTAAAATGCTAAGGCCATTCTTACAAACTGGGATATGAATGACACAGTATTGAGAATGTCCCTAAACATGAAGAATCTTAGTTGTGAAGCGTCATGATTTAAATAAAGAGAACATGCAAGAGAATGGAAGGTTAAATGGTACAGTTTTTAGCTTAGTTGAACAATATGCTTTGTAAGAGTATAAATGAAAGAAATCAATGAATGAAAACTTCTGAAGATGCTTTTTTCCCCTCCCACCTCCATGCTCCCAGTTTATTATAGGGTTCCCCCTAACAGCTAAATTGTTGATGTAATTTATTAAAGGGAAAACAAAGTAGCATTATTTGTAAAATACTTATTGGGGTTTGTATTTTGTTCTTCCAACTATATATGCCCATAATAAATGTGCTTAATTCTATTCTCTTTTGCCCAGTGCTAACAATTAAGCTAAAGATTACATGTGGTAATGTCTTGTATACATCAAAAGATAAAATTCATATAAAGGAATAGGTTATGTTACCATAGACTTTGGTAATAAAATTTCACTCGTGAAGCATATGTCAGTATTAAATGGCAGAATTTGCACCTTTTTATTATATAACAGTACTTTCAAATAGTACAATAGTTACAGAAATAGGTTTATTTTCTATTTAGCTTAATGGTTTAAGCTAAATTCAAACTGATTTAACAAATTTTAATCACTAGGCCATAAGCATTCTTTTAAAATCTCAGCTTCAGTAGTAATGAGAAATGAGTTTAGTATTGCTGCATCCTTAGACAAATCTTATTTTTAGCCCATCTGCTAACACCAAGTTATTAGACTTTCTTATGATAAAGCCTCAGTTTTTGTACTTCACTTATTATTGAATTATTTTGTGCTTTGAGTTTGTTTCATAATGAGCAAGCCAGAAAATATTATTGTAGCCTGGGTTAATACACCTGAGCACCTGTGAAACAACTGAATTCCCCAAACGGGGTTACTTGAAAACATTAACACTAAGAATCAGCCACCTACTTGAAACTGCTTTCTCATAGCAGCTAATGATATAATGATATACTGTGCCAATTGGTAGAATGAAAGCCATTACAATATTATTATAACTATAATCCAGGAGGCATATTTAGAATGATATGGGCTGGGAAGGAGGAGGCTGCTGTAGACAGCTAGGCGCTCATTCTCAGATGATATCAAAATAATTGTTCCAAAACAGCATTTTACTAAAATGGGTAACAGTAAGTGGTAACAGTGACAGTTTTTATATGTATGTGTGAAGAATGTACCACAAGGGTCATTTTTTTGAGAAAATATAAGTCTTTCTAATAATATGAGTCCATGTTTCACAAAGGAAATGCCTTTTAATCACTATCATTGAAGACACAAGTGAATTCTAGTGACAGATCAAAAAAATTTCTCTACAATTTCATATGAACAGGATTTTACTAAAAAGTGTCCCTAGTCTTCTGTCCCACTGAATACTCAAAATAAATTTAGTGAAATTTAATATACACACGGATCCTCTCCTGATTACTCTAGAAGTAAGCACTTATATATCAAGTTTCAACTCCAGTAGCATATTTATGATTAATTCCTCAGATGGTAAAGACTCAGAAAGAGAGAGAGAGAGAGAGACCATTGTGGGTGTCTAAACCACTTAAACATAATTCTTAAAATGGTCTTTTCAAAATCTAATTTTCACATTCTTTCAGAACTGAAATATATACTTCTCACCAAAACTTAAATCATATTTTCAACCCTGAAATTTTACAATATGCAGAATCTTCTGCACTACCTTAATTTCTCTGAAGAGGGAGTATAAGCTCAAGCAAAGCAAAAATTCCTCAAATAGTTCTGTACCTATGCAGCAGCTGCATCTTAAAAAAAAAAAAAAAAAAAGGGAATCATTCACATGCTGCTGAATAATCAAGTATTTAAAACTATAAGTTTTCCATTGCATTTTATCAAAGCTCTTATTTCTTTAAAATGAGCACACACCCTGGGACAGTTGAGATCAAGGCTGAGGATCTCCTGCTATTGCTTTGAAATGTAACTTTATGTTCAGTTTAAGAATTCAGTGCAATTTACTAAAAATAAAAAGCAAGTATCTGTCAACAGTCGGACAGAATTTAATCTGCCTCAATAAAATACAACTTTGCTATTTTTGAAGAGACTCTTCATTCCTTTTAGGGTTATTGCTACATATTCTTATAGAATCTTATTTAGTCCTCTAAGCTCTATCTAATTTTGATTTACTACTTTCAAACGAAAACTTTAGAATTGTTTGAAACCAGAAAACACACTTTGGAAATGCAGAAATTGTCAATGGTCAAGGAAAAATGAGAAAAATATCACTATGTTAGAAAATAAAGTTTCAATCAATAAAATATTAAAAGTTTTAAAAAATGGTAGTCGACCAAATGTTAAGCCAAGCATCTATATTACTCCACAAACATAAAATAAATTCACAGTTAAGCAGGATACAGAACAAGTATTTACAATGTCAAAATCCATGTAAGCGCCGTTATAGTTCTCTTTCTAGGTAAAGAAGCCTTGCAGCAACTTCTTAGATTTCCTAATAATTAAAGCACCCAAATGCAGTCTAAGACTTGACACCAAAATATACTCTTCAGTGAAAGTGATAAAATAAGGTTCAAAACAAGAGTTCCGTGAAATGTATTTTTCCTTTCTCAACAAATGAGTAGTTTTATACTAAATGCTATTGTTTAAGTTGTTGAAATCTTTACGGAGGTCCTGATAAATCTTAGCAGGTGAAAGGGCATATAGAAAACTTGGCTTAAAAAAAGACATGGGGGTAGGGGGAGATACATCATGCACACCACCTTAGCAGAGACTGCCGAGTAGAGTAGAATCATCAGACAAAGCTGGGTGAAAGCTGGGTGGAGGAAACGAAGTGATGTGTTTTGTTTGAGTGTGTGAGGCACACTTCCCTCCTTCTCATTTGTAAAGACAATCCAGAAGAACTCACAAGAACACAAACCTTTCATGTGTCGTTAACTTCTGTAAATGTTTTAACTCTCCTATATTTCTTCCCACTTTATAGTTAAAATATAAACACTAGAGGACATCTTTTTTAAGGAGGACAAGAACTGGGGTTCCAAGGCGGAACAGAGAAAGAGCTCATTTTTCCAAAATTCTAAACAAAGATGTATAAATTTTTGGCAAACTTCTGAGAGACTGGAATACCTAATAGTATATATGTTGTACATATACATAAATTTCGTAATCCTTTTGAAGTAGTTTTAATGGAATACGAACCCCCAATGAAAAGTTAAATATAGAGATTCTCCTAGATTTGTTTCATAATCAGTCATTCACAAAAAGCATGAGCTCTATAACCTCTAACTGCAATGAAGATGGTAAGACTGGTTTTCAAAGAAACAATAAATATGCTGAACTTTTGAAGTTGTTGGTTTAGTGAATTCAGCATTAACTGCACAAAATAATAAATACTTCTCGGTGATGAATATTTTCTCAACTTTCAAGGTGTTCCCAGTATCACATTACACAGTCTATTTAAATTTAAATGCATTATCTTTCACTTCCTTTCTGCCTACACATTTTCATATTTAGTAAGCACAGTTTTAATATCCAAACTTTGTATTTCAATCTCTTTAACTGGAAAATGGGCCTACTAAGATTAGAGTTGAATATTGTGAGCTATCCTAATATTTTATATAAACATCTACAGTTATACTTTTTGACAAAGTATCTTTCTCTCCAGGAATGAACCTTGAAGAGGCTCCTTCTCTCTCATCACACAGCTGGCTACTTCTAGACATCCCTATTCAGGATGAAGCCCAGTGGCTGACAGTTCACTTTCGAGTTAATATAAAATTTATTTTAATGACAGTTGTATTTGGTAGACATGATAAAGCATCCCTGGGATTTTTTTTTTTTAATGATCAGTTTCAAAAGTGTTGGGGAAAAATATCTATTTTAAGTGTGGAGTTTTTGATCGTATATAATTTCTTGGCCTCTAATTATAATTTTTAAAAAAAAAACAATTTACCAACTTCCTTTTAAATTGTGATTTCAAGCATTTGAGAAAATTCAATGTTATCAGCATTATCCATCTTTCTCTGATATTCTTAATAATCTCTTCCGTTAAATAAAATCTAATCCAAACTTTAAGATTTTATGTTATTATATTTAGAATTCTTTCCTTAATGAAAAGTGGTAAACTTGGTATCTCATATGCATTGAGTTTTTATTTTTAAAATCCATATAATAACTAACTCATATATCTTGGAGATTGCAAATTTTATTTTAGAATATTTAAATTAGTAGAGATTATTTTCCTTAAAATACATGTGTCCAAAATTGTCTCTAACCACTTAATACAAAGCTTGGGAGATCTGCCTGAATTAAAAAAAAAAAAAAAGTGCAATTCAACACAGAAAATAGACTTTACTGAAAAGTGCCATTTGGAAAAAAAAAGACCACTAGTGATAGGAGAGGTCATAAACTATTTCTAAGGATAAAACATCTTATTTCCAGAAAACTCTAAAATTTCAGGGATTGAGCTGGGAATGATAATGAGATCACTGAAGTTTCAAAACTAGATTAGAAGTGGAGACAAAGTCCACCAATGTTTGAAGTGGAATGGCTGCAGTTGTTAGTAGTTTCTGGTAAAAGGCATATCATTTTGAAACATTCCAAATTATAAGAAGATGAAAGTTTTATGTGTTTATACATTGATGGGCACATTTCTGAAAGCAAAGCCTCTGTGTTTGTGTTTTTTTCTGCGTGATTGGAAAAAATATTTTAAAACTACACAATATGAAAATGTTTTGCTTTGCAGATTTTAATGCTTCCACGTTAATGTCTACGAAGGATGGATAATTTTTTGAAACAAAGTGATTTAATGCGGTATATTGCTTTCTGTATGAATTCATGATTTACTATTAGGTTATATAAAGATAAGAAATTTGCCGGAAAGAGCAGTAAAGTTGAAAAATATTAAGTTTAAGATGATATATGATTTACAAAATAAAACCAAGATGCAGAAATTAAATAAACAAGAAGTCTACAAGGAGATTCCAAAAATTAGATAGGAAAAACAAGTTCTGGCATTAACAAAAGACAAACCTTTACTACTCAGTTTCATCAAAAGATAAGGACTACAGGAAATTGCAACGCGACTGAAAAGAGCAACACACTAAAACTTGAACGGAGAACGTGAAAATGTCCTGCTGTATTAAGCAGGGCTCTTGTGGGCAATTAGAGAGTGGTCATCATGCCCGCCCTAACCACAGGCCTCCGCTCTCCAGAGGCACAGACTTCCTTCCTCCCCACACTGCGCCTGTGCCACAGAGCTGGCTCCCCCGCCCCCCCACTCACTGTCATGCTTCTGCCATGACTTGAGGTCTCTAGATGCACACACAGTAAAACACACATTCAAGGATCCTGCCAGATCCGTGGCATGATGTTGGGCCAGGCTTATGTTTCTCTCTCTCACAGATGCTGCAGTATTTTCAAAAACAGGGCCAGGCAAGCCCCTCGCTCTCCTGATTTCCTGTGAAGATCCAGCCTAATGGTGGCGAAAGAAGTCCACCCTCTGTGCCACAGTTATGTCATAAATAGCATCTGATTACAGATGTTACAGTTTACATTTTCTTTTGTTTTATGTTAAGAAAGAAAAAGAGCCCATTTTGAAAAGAAAAAAAAAATGAGTTGACACAACAGATTGTGACAGATTTATTACTATTTATCATGGTAAATATGTATGGAAGAAAACATATAAATGTCTTTATCTAGTCATAATCACTCCAAAAGAAACCTTTTATTACCCGTAATTTTTTGTTATTTGTTATAAAACTATTCATACATATTTACCCAAGTTTTAGAGGTATCTAGTATCAAATAAATATTCACAATTTTATTTGAGCTTAAAAAGAGGAAAAGCATAGCAGAGATCTAAAAACATAAAAAATATAGGTCTACTGGGGCAAAATGTTATAGGATCTAATATAAAGCACATTTTTGGATCATAATAAAATATATATTTTGGGTGGTGGTAAGGCATATAATCAATACATAAAACAAAGGTAAACTAAACTAAATTAAACTAAACTGCTATTTAAACAGGGCTGAGAATTTTTTAAATAATGACAACGAATAGATGATAGGATTCTAAAATCAAACTATCTTATTCTTCTAGATCAAAACAGAAAAACAAACCATAAATAATTAGATAGATAGATAGATAGATAGATAACAAGGATACAATTTCCATTTCAATCAAATTCGCCTCCTTAACTTTCAAGAAAAGGGCTCTATTTACCAAAATGTTCCAAGAGGACAATTAAAACATTCAGCTAAGATAAATTTTCCAAGAAGAGTAAATTCTAAACTGACTGCCCAAAACCAAAAATTGAATAATACAAGCTATATTTCCGATTCCATGTTTATTAACAAGAAAAGATACTTTTATATTTATAAACGCAACAGCAACAAGTAAATTGTTTGAATAACAGAGAAAAATCTATACCAGTGTAATTTCCTATAGTGGCCAGTTCCCTCCAGGGAAATACTTGAACATTTACAATGAATTATGAGAAATTGTTGGGAACAATGATCAAGCAGATAGATAATATCCAGTGCCATGCCAAAGCATTCCTTAGAAACTGTAGATTTCTGCATTATTTTAGCACTGGGAGAAACAAACTAAATTGATCTGAATATGAGGCATAATAAGGTAGTCTAGCTTTAATTTCTACATGGCTTTTATAACACAAAGCTATTCTATCATTTCAGAACATTCAAAGATTCCCTTATTGTATTTAATACTGTCTGTATTAGGTTCAGGCATGTTTAAGATGTAAACAGCTATGAGGACTATATCATTTGAAGTTGTCATAAAAGCTATTAAAAGCTAAAGTTTCATCGTCATTAAATCCACCAAAAACTTCAAGCTTATCAAAACTTGTGTCAATTTCAATACAACATAGAAAATCAAAAAATAAATTACTCAGTACATTTTTTAAGTCATTTATTGGTAGGCCAAAGTGACTATTTTATATGCCTTGGAAGCTTACTTATATAATATTTTTCTATGTTTATAGATAATTTTGTGATGCCTCTTGAACATTCCCACGGCTATGATAATCAGCATACAAAATTTGTATTTTTTCCTGATAAGATTTATTCCAATATATTCGCTCAATAATTTTTTGGATGAGCTAAACTGAAATTAAGTCAAACGCACTGGTGTTTGGGTTAATGTAATTTAGCACATTTGCAAAATCTATTATTTTTTAATTTATTAAAAGTGAAATAAAAAATGAAATTAAACTAATAAGCAAGTATTGATTACTAATATATTTTCAGAAATATAAATAAAATTTTATTTTAGAGAATAAGAACTTATAATAAAATTAAATTAAAATATCTCATGGGAAGGAAACAGGAAAAAAGAAGAAAGGAAGGAGAAAACAAAGAAAAAAGGGAAGAACTCATATTTTTATTCTAAATAAGAAGAAAATTATTAGAAACAGACCAGTTTTAAACAAAATTAAATAAAATTATCTAGCACCTCAAAGTTGAAAATGTATATAAGAAGCAAAAATAAGATACGAATTTAGTTGTAATCGCAACCAGTGTTTGCTATGTTGGGGACCTGAGGGGCTCTCAGCCACTCTAGCATATAGCTCCAGCTATTAAAAAGACCCAGAATGCTTTTGGTTACAGCTGGATTCTTCTAGTTGTCACCTGGTATTCCAGACACGAAGGGCTACTGATGCAGCTTGATGCAGCTACCTCTCAGTCTTTATAACCTCTCTAGAAAATAGAGACATTCTTCCTGCACTCCCGGCTGAAACCCATGTAAATTTTTCCTAAATCCTCTCCACAAATCTCCTTTCGCATGCAAATCCATAAATCATCATAATACTGACAAAGAATTTAACCAATACATGAAACTAATACTCATTCTCTCGAAAGCTCTGTACAGGTGAAACTCCTGGAACTTCAGGCACCTTTTCAAGGCTCTCTTCAGAGCTTAACCTGCTGAGCATCAACACAACCACGCAGACCTCCAGGATACGCCTCCCATTAATCACTCCAATGTGGGTCAGGTGGCTGGACGTGGGGGTCCTTTCTTCCTCACCCCCATTCTAGATAAACATGCTGCTCTGGGGCATAGAACCTCATTTACTCCTATCGCCCTCGCATCTCCCAAAACAGGACAAAATACATAATATACGAAGCAGAAACAAACAGTACTTACTGAAGATGGCAAACCTGGAGGAACTTTGCGAACTTTCTTTGTCTGTACCTCTGAAAGAAAATGAAGAGGCTGTGAGCTCCTCGCATGCCCAATTTCCCAACTAAAGCAGATTAAACCACGAAGCCATTTAGATGAGACCAGATTTTCCTAAATCGTTACCTTAGCAAAATGCCAGTACCACGATCATCTTTTATTCTGGCAGAAAGGAAATTCTGCTTTTTTCATAAAAGTGAAGATATTTAACTTTTTAATGTTTTCATTGTTCAAAATGTTTTTTTTCTAAGGGCAGCCAAGAGAACACAAGAAATAAGCGTATATCAAAATAGTTCTCCTGCTACTATAAATTGTTAACATACCCACCCAATGCACTACTGAGGGGGAGTCATGAGCCTGACAACTGAGCAAAAAAATTTTTTTCTTTGTGGAGAGTGAGGGTAAGGTAAGAGGGTGGTGTTAAAAAAGCAAGCAAGCAAGCAAGCAAGCAAGCAAGAAAAAAGACTACTAATGATCACTCAGGCATTCAAACAGAGGGATACCTTACCCATGGCACTACTGTGAAGAGGCCTTCTTCGGGGGTTATTGCTAGAATACTGATAATACTGGGAACCAGGTTTGGTGGGCGAAAGGGTTCCTGGGTTGCCCATATCCATGTCACCTCCAAGGAGACTCTGCTAGAAAGGTTAAAAAAGGGAAAACAAACATATACGGTTATTTTTTCAGATTCGCCACCCCCCAACTGATTGTTAGTACTTAAACCAATGCAATAAAGAAAACAGCATCTGCTAAGCTGAAACAATTAAAACACAACAAAACTAAGAGAATAGCAGCCTAAGAAGCTGGCACAAGTTTGTGAATTTTTAATTCTTTACGTTTGAGAGGGAGATGGAAGGTGATCCCCTTTAGAGCGGTCTTTTAATCTTTTAAGACGACTCACATTTTAATTATATAAGAAAAGGGCGCTTATGTAAGACTAATGTTTTCTTCATATAGACTTAGGCTCCTGTCTGGGAAATGCTCATGCCTTTCCTTAACAAGAACCAAGAAGAGTCTGATATTTCGAACGCACACAACTTCGCCGGCTGCTCACGTTGAGGGTGAGTGTAGATGCTCAAGTCCACTGAGAACTCTGCCTCTGCATCGGCACAGCGAGATCCTCTCCCAACTGACACGGCACCCACAGAACAGAAAATGCCAACTGAACCGGGAGGAAATTCAAATCCTCGCATTAACTTCCAAAATTATAGAAATAGGAGGCATTCTAATCTAACAGGAACAAATTAAAGGACTTTAGAATGCCCTCTTGAGGACTGTCGGAGCCTAAAGCACATCCCCACAGATTAAACATTTACCTGAACACTAGAAAACTTTCACAAATATCATTAACTTATCACGGTGTGACAAATTACCAAAACCTTCCAAAATGATGACATATAAAAGATTATATAGTAATATTACATTTTCTAAAAACTACATAGAAACTTACCCATAACATATAAATCGTCTGATTATATTCTGCATTGAATACATTGTTCTTTTAATTATTCTGATTTGCAAGAAAACAAGTGTACATACTACCATTTATATTAGGAACAAATTTACTATTTAATAAAGAAATTTTAAAATTAAGTACTAAAAATCTAACTTTATCGTTACTTGTAATCAACTTTTACTGACTGAACTAATTACTGTCCTTGATAAAGTACAGAATGTGTTTTCCCTAATCTAAATTCTAATCACCATGTCACTCACAACAGACTTAGGGATGCTTCACTAACACACTATTCACATGCAAAATACTCTAAATAGGCCAATTATGACTCTGCCCCTGTTCCCTGGTTAACCCGCTGAGAACTGAAAAATTTCACAAGGCAGTCACCAACTAAAACAAAGGGTCCTTGTTTTAAATTAAGACAGTCTTTTTGATTCCTAAATAGCTCAACAAAGTGGCATGTCTTCTAGTGAAAGCAGTTGGTCAAATATGACCCATAAGCTGGAAAATCAAAAATTCAAACCTCCCCTTTCACCGCCATATAAATATCGTAAAGAGAATCTCTCCTTTCCGAGGGATATTTGTGAGTGCTGGATGAGTAATATATAAAGGACTAATCAGCTACTGACTGACAAGTTTGCCTTCGTTGATTCCAGTTTAAGACTTTTTAAAGGGATACATAATAAACCTTAGTTTAAAATAATAAAACTTCAAGAATGAGATTTTAAGTTGGAAGTACATTTTGAGTAATAAACTCGAATTTACAAGTACCTTAATATTTACCACATATACACCTAATAAAAATCAGATTATTTACCAGATAAAAATCTGACATCTACAGGCTCAATTACTACCTCTTCCAAACTTAGGATGCCAAGATGATATGCAATGACAAACTAAAATATAGAGCTCTTTATAATAAAGTTTTCTATAAATCAGGAATCCAACAGTATAACATCAAATGATTTCTTTGTCATTTTAGGAATGACATTCAAAAATTTTAGAATCCCAACCCAAAATTTCACTTTTGGTAGATCTTATTAACAAAGTCTATACTTAAGTTCAAATCTAAATTTTCTTTGACATTTCCATCAATAAAACTGTAAATGATTTTAAATCACAACCTCCTTATAATATGATAAATCTACAAATGAGTCTTCCTTTCATTGGGAAAAAGAGTTTGAAAATGGTATTATTGATAATTTTTTACTCTGTATTTTTAATGAAATTCATTGGGATACCACTAGCTAGTAGTGCTATATAAATTTCAGGTGTACAACTTTATACTATGGCATCTATATACTCCATGGGATGCTCAGGAAGTCCAGTTTCCTTCCCTCACCACATATTTGACCCCCTTTATCTTTTCTGTCCTCCCTCCACCCCCTTTCCCTCCGGTAACCACAGATAACTTTGTATTCTAGATAGGTATCACCCCATTTATTCATTTTCTTTATTCTAAAATTATAAAATATTCAGAGAAGGGTTGAGCAAATATGTTGAAATACTTGCTTGTCTTTTTAATGAGCTTAACCACTGGTTTATATTGTTGGTCCTGGGGCAAAGGTTTTCACTCCCAAGAAAGTAGATGCCTTCAATAGGTCAACATAAAAACAAACAAGCTTGCCATCCCATATTTTAGCAGCACTCAAAATAGAGCTGTGAAAAATATAAAATGATAAAGAGAGGGTAGCTAACTGCCTATGGCTGACCTTATCATTGTTAAGTTAAAAAAAAAAATCATTTCGTGGGCCAGTTGTAAATAAATCATGCATACAACTCTAGCATGTACAGCCAGCCACATGAACTATGTAGAGTGACTTAGAAGGAAGACCAGACAGCACTTATAAACATTTAGTGGCTTGTGCTAATCTTTTTTTTTTTCTTACAAAGCATATTCCTGTTTTTATCTTTTTAGACCTGTTTGTTCCTTTTTCTTTTTCATTCAGACAATAGAATCATTCTTCTAATGCAACAAAAATAAGCATTTCCTAACACTTTAGGGGCCCTAATCACCGCCCTAGGGAAAATTAAGATAAAAATATATATGTTCTTATTGTAGACTATACTTGTGAAATGAACAATGACCATTTACTATTGTTTGCCCTTTATGTCACATACTTAACTTTCTGCAGCAATAAGAAAGATAAAAAATGTTCCACCAGCTGAAAAACCTGAGTTTACAAATATAAAAATGTTAATGGCATTCGATTTAATAAGGTAAATTAAATATTGAATAAAATGGATAAGGGATTCATTTATATATCAATTTACCTACATGAATATATGTATATATAACAATTTTATGGTTAATAAAAGTTAAGTTTGAAAGCTAAAGTCTACTTTCAAAATGGGAAAATTCATCTTTGCCTTAAATAGGATTATAAGGTTTCAGGTTTTTGACATTGTGCAAGCTCATGCTCTGCGGTTAGGCTGGGTCCCAGTAGAGAGCTGCCTGAGTCTGCCAGGAAACACTGGAAGCAAGATGTGGCATCTCGAAGAGCTAACCTGTAAATCTTAAACCCATAGTTTAGCATTTTGTTTAACTGTCTGCAATGTGATGAGACGAGCCCTTCCCCTTATTCAGTCCTTATTTTCTTGAAAGACAAACAATTTTAAGACTCAAAATACCCTAACCAAAGAATAAAATAGGCTGACTTTGTTGATCGGGTTTAAATATTTTGGAGTCCGCCCCCTGTGGCCAATTCTTCAGCAGAGAGCCAGTCCCAACACAGCCACTCGAATGCCAAGTGTGCGGCATTCTGTGAGGGTCCCTTTCAATTAAAATTTTTGTTTGTTTTACATCAGATCTGGGTCTCAGACTGTCTTTCCAACACATTCTCAACCCTGCCCCCATTTCTTTTGGGGGAAGCTTTTTCACATCCTCGATCAACCACCGAACTTTGCTTATGCAACTAAGAAAGCAAACCATGAATTAAACTTGAGTAACAGAAAAGCAGTATATATCTCAAATTAGATTTATAACTGAATGGTAATCAAAAATAGAACTGCTTCGAGCTTAAATTATCAACTTTTTTCTTCTTCAACTAAAATCATCTTGCTCTGAACTATTATTTCATTTCAGTCAGCACTTTAAATGTAATGGGTGGGTGGTGCATTTCTAAAAAGAAAGATTATATTTACCCTTAATTACAGATATGAGTGAGATCAGAGTATGACGAATGCTGCTTTTTGGCTTATAATTAATTCATCTAATAGGTGAATGACCTTGAATTTCAGACTTGGAATCTGGGAGAGGCAAAAAAAAAAGTAGAAGAAAAAAAATCTCTGGGGAAAGGGAAATGTGCCCCTGGTTTCTTAGGGCTTTCTCTGATTTTGCGTCACTCCCATTACGTTGCGATCCGATATCAGACACAACATCTTGGGGGATGTTACAGAACAGAGAAAAGCAGTCTCCGATGAAACCAGATTAAGCTCCTTTTCTGAACTATTGCCAAATGCTCGTGAGTCTAATTCATGTGTGGGTATTCTAGTACTCACACAGCTGCAATTCCATTCTTTCATCACAAACCTAAGTGATGTATAGTGGCTTTGTATGGCGAACTGACTCTATAAAGGCAGGAATTTGGGAAGGCTTTACATTAATATGGAAAGAGAATCCTGGATCACAATAAAACTTAGCAATACTGGGTATATGTACAGGTACCTAATAGACTTTGTAGTGCTAAGTGCAAAATACACATTGAAAAAAAATTACAAATTAGATTGGTTTAAAACGTTTTTAAAATCACAACTGAGGTTATTTCTACATAGTTAATTTTGCACAGAATTGGGTTTTCAAAGACACTGCTGAATAAGATTCCTAACAGCCACGGGGAAGTTTTTGCAAATCCCTATCGAATAGCTGCTGCTGAATTTGCCATTTTGACCACAGAAGGGCCATTGCTGACTTACTACAGTAGCAGGAGGGGATGATAATTTTGCTGCTGTTGGCACTTACTCTGCAACGTAGAATATATCTTGCACCAAAGGGCAATGAAGAACACAATATTTCCACCTGTCCATTTTTCTTGAACTTCAGAGCTCGAAACTGAAGGTCAGTCTTTGGACAGCCTTTACTCACGAAACTCAAGGTCCCAGACTGTACCTTTTTGGTTTACTTTGATTTCTATCTTATGCTTGGTTTCAACAAAAGAGAACTCGGGAAATTTAGAGAGATGAGATGGCAAGGATA
This sequence comes from Rousettus aegyptiacus, assembly GCF_014176215.1. Classification (NCBI taxonomy): domain Eukaryota; kingdom Metazoa; phylum Chordata; class Mammalia; order Chiroptera; family Pteropodidae; genus Rousettus; species Rousettus aegyptiacus. The sequence continues at coordinate 80,816,648 of NW_023416287.1, forward strand.
ACTTCCATAATCAGGGGCTTAACGGATTGTTACTGTGCTGCAGAGAAATACAGATTATTAAAATGATCATTGAGCAAAAATTTTCTTTTGAGGGCTTTTGTCCAGTGTTTTCCATTTCTACTTTAACTGTGAAATGCACACTGTAACAAGTCAGAAGTAGAATCTAAAGCTCCTGAGGAAAGAGGGAGGGTTTTGAGGTTGGACAAGCAGCTGGAACCCTAGCTCGGAGGCACACAAGCAATGTGATTGGGGGTTAGTTATGCAACCGCTCCGAACCATATTTTCCTCATCTGTCCAAAGGGAAGAATGAAAGCTCTATCACAGTGTTATCATGAGCAGATGAAACAACACATGTAAAATGTCCGGCAGAGCCGGTGTCCAGCACAATTACCCTCTTTCCTCTGTTCCTCCAATTCGTAGACCCACAGTACACCCCACTGATGGTTGCTTAAAAGATTCTGCAAGAGCTGCGAATGACTGTCAGATCCTTGATTCCGCTCTCAGATGAAAAGTATACACTGACTTAATTTTGAAAAGTCACTATATGAAAAACTATAAAGAATTAAATATGAGGGTCTACATAAACAGTTATGATATAGCCTCACAGTCTAGAGCTACGCTGGCAACAAGAAATGGGTAATTTTGGTCCATATTTAATAAAGAAACTGGCCAACAATTAATCTCAATAATTTCAGCTCAAGTGGCCATTTTCCTGTAACTGCCACAAGGATTACTTCAATGGCTCATTTGATTTTGCTTTTGTAAGCAAGAGCAAACTGCGACCGTTAATTCAACTATACATACGTGAGAGCAAAATCAGGCACAGTAGGTACACAAAAATAACAAATGAATCTGACAGAATTTTATCAATCATGTGATGCTAAATAAATTCAAATTCTTACTATTGTATTAGCCACTGATAAATGACTTCAAATGGGTTCAATTTTGCTTCTACTCTTGCAAGGCTGATTACAGGCATTTAATATATATTATGTGATATTTATCAAGTATTATTAAATATTTTTTAAAATGTATTTATTCTCCCATTACATCACAAAAAGTAAATGAATGCACTTCATAGTTTTGGTTAGAAATCTACACAACTCCCAAAGAATTAAATTAAAAATTCAAAAAATATTATATTTTCCTATAAACAAACATAACACCTTATATTTAAATGTTATAATGTGATGCAAAGGTTATCATAGTACCTATTATTTAATGTATCAACAGAGTAATAGTCAAGTAAAAACTCATGCATTTTAGTATAGAATTTGCAGCTGCCTTAGGGTTGGCAAGATTTATGCATTCGCCTATTTGATTACCTCTCAAATTAAAAAAAAAAATGCATTCTTTATTGTACAAAATAAAATGAGAGGGGTCTTTCTGTGGTTTCTGAAAATCCATTCTGGAATCACAAGTCATTTATTACAAATTAAAAAGAAGATCACATTCGTTAGCGAGAAGATAGAAATTTAGCAAAAAAAAAGAAAACACAAAAGCAATCAGTAACCTACAATAAAAGTAGATTTGAAGAGACCTTATATAAACAGTATAGAATTTAAGGTAACTGCCTTCTTTTCAGAATATGCTCCTTCTCAGTTCAGGAAGTTTATTTAATATATAATTTGATAAGTATGCTATAATCACTACTTGCCTTAAAATGTTTTTCCTTCAGCAATTTCGTTCCAAAGTAAAAATAGAACAATTCGAATAAGACCTGTTAACATACTAGGGAATTAGCACCCCTTCTCCTATAAATATAAACATGTGTCTATAATAAATGTGCAGAAAAGTATATCTGGTCAGGTTGCTATTTTAGTGAAATAAAGGAATAGCAAATCGTCACATGTCAGTCTTCTTCATATTGGGTAGAAAGGTTCCATTTCGAGGTGGTTGTAATTGCCTTCCCCTCTGAGCAAAGGCCTTTAAAAACCATTTTCACACAGAGGCTGCTCTCCTGGAGGACAGGGACCAGGAGCTCATTCATCCTGTTCACCCGGCACCTGGCCTAGGTGCTCAATTACAGTCTAATAGCCAACTCTATAAGATTTACTAAGATAAAGCATCCTGATAACTATCGGAACTTGTAAGTAAGGTGACCAGTCTACCGTGTGACATGAGAAAACTGAGGTTATCTGGAGGAGCAGGAAATGCGTAATGGAATCTTCAAATCATCGTGAAATTATTTAAGTTCTGACTATCCTTCCAGAGCTCTGCATGGCCTCTGGCTTTAAGTGGTTCTGCTTTCATTATGCATTAACAGTTTGCCTCCCAAAGTTCGTTTTCCTGAATACGTGGCTTATCAAGAACGTGTGGCGTGAAGGCCAAACTAGTTTATATGCCAGTTAAGAGAGTGAATAACGTATTCGTGTTTAACTCCCTATTGTGCCTAGCGTGGAGACCCACCACAGCAAATGCTCGCTAAACACTGAATTGAATGCAGAACTATTGCTATTAGTCAAATCGAGAACTTAAGCTACTATTCTAGATATCTATAAGCATAAATCTGTTCCATTAGTCATTCCAACTACTGTTGCTCTTATAATAGTAACAGCGGTAGTAGTAATCGTAGCAAGGAGAGGGGGAGGAAGGATGTGAAATAAGAGTAGTGGGAAGGGAATGAGGTATAATAGCAGCAGTAGCTACTGTAACTGCATGCTAAGAGCCAGACACAGCTGTAGATCCTTTACACACTAACAAGGCAGAAGACAGGACCCCCACTGCACACAAGGGGACATCCAGCGTAAGAACGTTGCCTGGCCAAGGTCCTGTGTCTGGCAAACGGCAGAGCCGGCATGGGAATTCACGTGGGCTTGACTTCAAAGCCTGTGCTTGTTCTCCACCAACGGCACTCCCTCCCTTGACTCCTCACTCTTCATTTTTCTTGCCCTCACCCCAACCACGAGAGGCCGATCTCTCTTCAGTTCATTTTAGCATCAAAAGCTCATCTATCAGACTTACTCCAGAGGAATCTCTAACTCAGTAGAGTATGACAGGCCTGAGAGGGAGTGCCATTTACCTCCTGGAGTATCTTGGACAATTTGTCTAACATTTGCAGGTTTCAGACTTCTTTTCCGGGAAATGTTGGTACAATTAGACCTACCCATTGTAAGAATTAACTTAGATAATATAAAGTGCTTAGCAAAGTTCCTAGCAGCGTTGATTACTTGATAAGGATTATTGTGATACACATTGTATATATAGAATATCTTACTATATGTAAATACAATATTATATAACATATTATTACATAACAATGTAATACGGTATATTATTATGTGTAAGTATCACACATACTGTATATTACACAAATTTGTAATAGGCAAAGGAAGTGTTAGGCTCTAAAACAACATGAATTGAAATCTCAGGTTTTGAGCTGAAATCTCTCACTGCCTTTGCGTCTGCTCTCCAGCCTCCCGTTATTCATCTCTACCCTCGATTTTCATAATGCGGTCAGGTCAATTATCTTATCTAATGAGGTTCAATTTTCTTTCTTTCTTTCTCTTTCTTCTTTCTTTATTTTTCTTCCTTCCTTCCTTCCTTCCTTCCTTCCTTCCTTCCTTCCTTCCTTCCTTCCTTCCTTCCTTCCTTTTTATTCTTCTCTCTCTCTCCCTCTCTCTCTCGCCCCCTCCCTCTCCCTCTCTCTCCCTCTATCCCTCCCTCTCTCTCTCTATCTTTGTTTTGTTGTTGTTGTTGTTGTTGTTGTTGTTACTTTTCCCCCAAGTCTGCTCTTCTTTTATTCCTCTTGCATTTCAGTCTTCTTCCTTATAGATTTTTCTTTCAACTTCATCTGAAAAGATCACCTGCTGTGACATTTCTTAAACTGTATGAAGTAAGTGTTTATGCATCTGATTTCTTTCTTCTAGTCTGGGAGTTCCTCAACAGCAGAAAATAAGCCTCAGTCATCTTTGTATTCTGGGCATCTAGAACAGCAGGCCTGCTACACAGTATATCTTCAATAACGAATTAATCAATGATGGAATATACTTACATGATTTCATGTTTACCATCATGAAGATAACTTCTCCATCTCTAGCTTAGTAGATATATAATGCCTACAACCTGTATATTCAGTCTGGTCTTCAGGTTTTCTCCTGTGCCGCTGGAGTGGCTTTTAAGAACACCATGCCATGAAGACTTCATTAAAAACTAAAATTTGATATTTAATATGTAGAAGACCCAACGCATCATCCCTTAAAACTTCTATGGCTTCCTAATTATTCTCTCATCCTTTTAAACTATATCTGAGAAGTCAGCATTTGTAAAGTCTGCAAAGAAATTAGTTGTGTGTTTGCCTAAACACACACATGGTAGTTTACATTTGTTTTCATCTATAATTGATTTCGTTGAAAACTGGTAGGACTTCCTCAAATATGCTGCATTGTCAAATGGTTCATCATTTGCTCAGGGAGACCAGGTTCTAGAGAGAATCCGGAAAAGCTGGAGTAACACAGGCACTATCCAGAGTAACAGATTCAGTGATATCATGTGTCTCCCTGGCTAGAAAAGACACTGCAGGAAAAAAGACACATTGAGAAAAAGGATGGATTGTGGAAGTTTTGAAGAGAACAGTTACTCTGAGGAACATAGTATATAAAACAGGTTAGAAGAAATTAAAACAGCAGGCTGAGAAATTGTTCTCCCTAGTAGGTAGTGAGGAGTCTTAACTTGATATTTAGTACTGGGATTTTAACTTCTTAACTATGGGTCAGATAGAATCAAAACATAGAAGGTGCTTAATGCTGCTTAGTAGACTTATGGCCACAGAAATAGCCACAGTAGACTAGAGATAGATATAAGATAATCAAGGCAATAACTTAAAAAATGAGCTTCAACACAACACAGATTTTTGGTATGTTTCTTCATAGGGATGTATGTGGTCTAAACTTTCTTAGACGATTCATGTACCAATTTGTCTAAACTTTTCTGACAAGGCTAACATTTCCATAATGGCATCACTGAGAACAATATTCTAAGTAGAGGTCAGTAAATACTTTCTTAAAGGGCCAGACAGTAAATATTTTAGTCTTTTTCAGCCATAATAAGGTCTCTATATTGCAATTACTCAACTCTGCTGTTGCAGCATTAAATCAGCCATGTGTAATATGTAAATGAACAGGTGGGGCTGTGTTCCAATAAAACTTTATCTATAAAAATAGTCTGTGTGCTGAATTTGGCTCTATGCCTTAGTTTGCTGGCCTTTTTCTTTTTGAGATGAAGGTATAGCGTTTTTATAGGACAAATCCTCAAAGTTCAATTATTTTGCCATGGAAGAAATGCCATGAAATTTTATGGAAGCCATCTGCACCCCTTACTCGCCCCTTCACCCCAGTCCCACTCTGAAGGTTCATATACTGCTGTCAGATTTAGCTTTCTAAAACCCAGAGCTGCTCCATTTCTCTCAGCATTAAAACCTTCCGAGCTTACCAATACTCACACGCCGCAACTCCACCCCATAGCTCTGATCCACCTTTCAGGCCTCTCTTTCCTCTTCCACACATGCAGTCCACTGAGCTGCCCTGAGCACCTACTGTGAGCCAGCCACTGTTCACTGGGGATATGGAACCTCCTCATCCATTATCTCTCCTTCAACTTGGCCTAAATACAGTGAGAGTCACGTGGAATCCCAGCCTGCACCAAATGCCTTTTCCCCTCTCCTCACCCCTAGCCACTGCCAGCCTTAGAGTTTCAGCCTTCACCTCCCGAGCTTTCCCACTTAAACAGTGACCAATCTCTCTTTTAAAACTCCATTTGGAAGTTACTCCAGGAAATCTTTCCTAGGTAAACTAACCAGTCTCCAATCTTCCAGTTTACTCAATTGTCACACACATATTTTATAAGGAGTCCTCGATCTTTTGAGAAAGATATTTTAAATATAAGTAACCACCTAACTTTATAGACTTAGATCAGGTTTGTAATTCTTATGTTTTGTGAAAGTAATTGTAGAGCATTTGTATCCATATATACTCTATCTTCGAGGATATAGGACAGACATATTTTATTAGTTTTCTCGTAATTACTCATAAATACATTTAGATATTGAGCATATGATACTAATTATTTGAACTAGTTCACAAGTCAGTTTAACAAAAATCATGACAGGGTTCATCAGTACAAATATTTTAAAACACCAAAATAACCTCACACATCAATTTTTAAAGGAACCAAACACTTTTAATCTTTTTACACGAATATTTTGCAGAAAAGTGCTTCAGTAAAATTAATCGACTCAAAATTAAATTAGATGCAATACGAATACAAAATTCCAAATAGAGGAAAATGGGTAGGGAAAGGGAGAACACAGGATTCTAAAATGATTCTCAATTTAACTGGAAAGCTAAATGCATGATCATTACAGCTAAAATTTTTTCTATAAAGAAGTTGGGGAAACTGCTATGCGTACATATCTATATACACACACACATACATATTTTAAGCAAAGGAAATTAAAACAATATGGTACCATTGCCAGAGGGGCAGACGTAGTAGTGAGAATATGCACAGAGAGGCTTAGAATGAAGGTGTCATTAAAAATCAATGAAAAAATGAGAAAGTATTCAATAAATGGTACTAAAAACTTTTCCAGCATTAAAAAAAGTTAGGTGTTTGCTTCACACTTTAAGTTAAAATGTATTTAAAAGGAAAGGATAAAATAAAAGCTAGAGAATAAAATATAAGCAAATTTAATTTTTTTTAATGTAGAGACCTTTCTTAGCTATAACAGTAGATGTCAAAAGATTAAAGAAACATATTAAAACCTATGGCTATGTTTTTGGTTTTCTTTTTAAACATTATGCAAGCCACGAAAACATGTTTGAAAAAAATCTCTACAACAACTAGTTCGAAGGAAAGATAAATACCCTTCATAAATAAAAGGCTTTTAGATTACAATAAGAAAAAAAAAAAACAGACTGATGAACATAAACCATTCTTTCATAGAAAAAATAAATTTGAAATTTGGCAATAAATATATGAAAAGATATTTGGTAAATTACGATAAGACAAATTTTCAGCTGCCAGCATGAAACTTTACTTTCTTACACAGATAATGAGTGCATAAACTGGTATAAATTCTCTGGAAGGCAATTTAAATGTACAGCAAAAGTTTAAAAGCATATGCCTTTGAAATTTCAATATTAAACTTGTACCCAAAGGATAAAATTGGACAAATATACAAAAATATATGTGAAAAGATGACCATGATAATTTTGTATTTCTGAAAATTTAGAAATATCTTAGCAAATGTTTTGTTAAATAAACAAATAAGTATGAAATGATATGGTAAATTTATATTTAATGACAAAGCATGATTTTAAAAAGTAGCATCTCATCTATAGGGTATGATCGATTATTCTAAAAAGGATCTGCAGATATAACCATTCTCTACAATTCCTCCATAATTCCTTACTCAAATCATGATGTTTTATTAGACTATTTCTTATTTTGGGAAATTCCATTGCTTACATTTGTTATAAATAGCATACTTGAGTAACTGCATAGAGTAAAATTCTTCAAGATAACTTAAATAATTTTAGATTGCAAAGGCAGAATAAAGATTATCTTCATTTCAAAAATAGTCCTTGAACTTTGTTATAGCAAGATAAAGAATGATCTGATTACACTTGTGCATACACAGCCAGGTAAAGCTGTCACAGGGGTTTATCAGACACTTGAGAGCTTTCTACAGAAAATACTAAAAACAAGCCTTTCAATGTCAATTTAAAAGGGACAAGACCACTTGACTAATTTTTAAAAGCATAAAAGATAAACTGACTTTCATTTCAGTTTTTCATAGGTAGAGTATGTTATTATTATAATTTACTAATGTTCATTATAAAAATACAGCAGAGAGGGCTGGATTGAGCAAGTGTGCAGAACCTCCCACCTTCCTGCTGCAGCTCCCGTACTGTGTTTACCTAGATAATTTCCTAGAGCTGGATAAGTAAGTGCCTGCACTGCTGTGGAGTAAAAACGATTTCGGACCACGATCTACTCCACAAAGCACAGTGGCAGAACACAATGATAATGCTGTTTTTCTCATACACCAAAAGTCAGCTAGCTCTGTAATGCTCCCCAAGAAACAGCAGGCCTTTCAGAGAGAGCCCAGCAGTCTTTCAACTAAATAGGCTTTGAGAGACAAAAAGGTTGAAAAACTAAGCTTTTTTTAGATGAAAGATACTATTTTCTATACTTGGTTAAAAATATGTTTTTAGCCATGTAGATAGGCCCTCTTTATTTTATATTTCTAAATCTTATGTGAACGTAAGAAGCAAGTCATTTATATGATATTTTCTTTATTTGGCATTTGACCTTTTTTTCTCCAGGAAAGGCAGAGATTTATTTAATAATTTTTAATTCCATTTACAGGTTCGCAATCCCTTGTTTTCAATTTTGATATTACAAAAGCTCTGAAAAAACCTTTCGTAGTTTTGTGACAAACCTGAACCTGACCTAAACCTACACGAAGATATCTAGCACCCTTTTTTATCCTAGTAGGTGTGACTACTCACATGTTTGCTACAGAATTAGTCATCTATTTAATTACCGGAGGCTGCATCATACTCCACGGGGGTTTACACAGAACACATTACATGCACCATATTTGACTTCTTAAATGCAAAGAATTCCTGAATTCTGAACTATCTACGGCTCCAAGGATTCTGTGGCCTATAAAAGTCATTTTCCTATAAAGTGCTTAAGACACAGTTTGAAAGAAAATTTACTACATCATCTTTTAATTACTTTTGGGGACACTGTCAACACCTAAACCTATTTAAAGTGAAAGCAACTTTCAATTTTCTTAGAATATTCACATGTAGCCGCTCAAGTAAAGCATAATGTGTACTCTTAACATGCCCGGTTTGCCCAAATCCAGTAGATCTCCCCACAGGGAGACAGCGTGAGGCCTTCCCTTATTTTTTGCCAATGGTAATCTTATTTATTCTGGAAAGCATTTTCATATTCAGAACTACTCATCATATCTATTAATATTTTTGGTTGTTTTGATTTGTAAACTACTTAACTGGACACATAATTTTCACGACTATTTGAAGAAAGTTTTATATATTCAAAATAATAAATAGTCAAACATCCGGGTTTTGCTCATGTAGTAGAAATGAAGATCTACCTCCTTAAGGATCTAATATGATCTCTGCTCTGAGATGGGTGTCCACATCCAAAGCAGAGTTTCTCTAAAGTTTTTCAGCATATAGCTCTAAAATTGTAAAGGCAATCTAAAATAGACCAGCTGTGTGTGCGTGTGTATGTGTGTGCATGCACACACACTGTGTGTATATACATATTTTGTTCGTTTATATATTTACATTTGTTTGTTGATTTGTATAGTCCTCAACCAAACACCCACACACTGATCTGCCATCCTCCCTCCTTCTGCCAACATAGACAACACAGCTCTTGCAACTTCTAGTCCTTTGCTTGAAATGCCAATACTGGCCAAAAGAGTTAAAGAAATTATGATACGTCAAGAAATTTTCACAGTTCAATCAAGTTTCGGGATCCTATGTCTTTAGAAAACATATACAACTCATAATTTTATTCCTTCAATAAATACCTATCATGTTTTAGGAGCTGTTCTAAGAATGGGGTAAATCACAGCACAATTTACATTTCATTTATGGATGTGCAAGAAAACATGAACAAATAAACGAGTTAGCAGAGCAGGGTACACACACTTGCCTCATCTAGCCAAGTGAGTTAGGTGTGCAAGGCATCCTACATATTTGGACAGAGAATGTAAAATACAATGAAAAGCTGTAAAAATATGCAAAAGGGATGAATTACAGATGATCGCATTCCAGATAAGATTTAACAAAGAGAGAAAACTTAATTGAATGAACTTGTCTTGAGTAATTTTGTAACTTCCAATGACATAATCCATAGATCCCAAACCAACAGTGACGGATGAGGAGAAACTTTATGATGGAGAAGCCGACTGGCAGCAAATGAATTCACTAATCAATCGAAGCATCATGGAAAAAGAACGACCAGATATAGCTACGTCTTAATGTAAAGCAAAAGGATGTAAACAAGATACTCCATGAAAAAATGGAACCTATATCTTATGAAAACTTTAGCTCCAACTATCAGTTTACAGGAAATGCAGAGAACACCATGTCGAATTATACCACAAGGAAGCAATCAGCCAAATGTAGATTTGGGACATTATACAGAAAAAAATGATCCAATTATAGTATTAAAAGGGGGTAGGATGGGGAAAGTTATAGATTTTTAAAAGACTTAAAAGCCATGATAGTCGAATGCAATGTGTGGACATTGTTTGGATTTTGATTAAACATGCCAACTGTAAAAAGACATTTGCAAGAAAACTGGGGAACATCTCAGTATGCTGTTAAAATATTATTGATAGTTGTGCTAGCTGTGATACTGATATTGTGGCTATGAAAAACAAAGAAGGAGGCTTATTAGACATGCTCCTGAAATATTTATATAGGTGAAATAATATGCTGTCTAGGATTTGCTTTAAACATAAAGTGAAAAGGACGATTTATTAAAAAGATTGGGAAAATGATGGCATCTATTGAAACTAGATGATGGATACATGGTAGAACATTTTGCAACTGTTTTTTTTTTTTTCAAATTTGAAAATTCCCATAATAAAAATGTTCCAAAAGTTTAATATGTCAATAAAACAAATTCTACATATTTTTAAACTTAAGGAAGGTGATTGAGACTCAAATTATATTCTGAACACCTGCAGTGGGGTTAAAAGCTGCATGTTTGTCTAAGATTTATACTCTCGTCTTTTTCTTAGAGTCAGAATTTTTAAAACTGGCATAGAGACAAAGTCCTTGGAGAAACAGGACTAAAGGTCAAGCAGATGGCCAGAGAAAGTACCAGAAGTCCCACCTGATCTAAGGGCCAGTTCATAAGTTTGTCCTTTTGCCCCTGTGCCAGGATGCTCCATTCCTGGGCAAGTCAGAGGCAGAAGTGACTGAGGTTCATGAACCATCAGGCAGAACACTGCAGCCCTCATGAGGAAGTACACGTTCCCAACAAGCACGTAAGGCAACCTACCTCATCTACTCCCTCTGCGAATCCATACTGCCCTCACACCTGCACAGGTGCTCACCGTGAAATTTTAAAATATCTAAATACTCTAATTTTAGCAGAAAAGCAAAAAAAAAAAAAAAAAAAAAAAAAAAAAAAAAGATATAGGTGGGGGGCAAATACCAGCAGCTGGATTTTTTTATAAGCTGGCATAAATAAAAATGTATTCGTTAAATGTTTATAAAAGTCAAAATTGAGTAGTTCACTAAACTAGGTTATTTGGCTACTGCTCAAACATCAAACTGTCAATCTACAGGAGAAAAGAACTGTGCATTTTTAGCTTTCAGAACATCAAAGTTTTTTCATGCATCCTGCAACAGATCAAGCAGAAGCTACTGCTTCCCACACTGGGCTCAGGTCACATCCTGGTCACCCCGCGTCCTGTAAGACAGTGGTCCCCAACCTTTTGGCACTGGGGACCGGTGCTCCTATGAGACTCTAATGCCTGATGATCTGACGTGGGGCTGAGGCGGTGATGCCAGTGCTGGGGAGCAGCTGCAGATACAGATGAAGCTTCATTCTCTGGCTCACTGCTAACCTCCTGCTGTGTGGCCTGGTTCCTAAAAGGCCACTGACCAGCACCAGTCTGGAGCCTGGGGGTTGTGGACCCCAGCTGTAGGAGAATGGAGCTTTGGGGAGTGGAGTGCTCCATTACTCAAAAAACAAACAAACAAACAAACAAAAAACAGCTCTTCTCACAACAAGCACATTCTAACACCCAACCCCAACTTTAGATTTAAAAAGAGGCACATTCAATCAACTGAAGAAAACTGAAAAGACCATCAGTTGGCACCTGAGGAAGCCCTCCTAATTCAGAATGGGACACTTCCTATACAGATCATTTTAGGGCACTCTGAATGTGCACATTAGTGCAAATGACAACTGTCCAGCAAACTTCAGAGCTCAGAAATTTAATTAGGCCTCAGAGGGTGAAGAAAGGGATGAGACAGTCTTGATAGACAGGAATAAAACATACCAATTTGCAGAAAAAGATCAACTAAAAAGTTGTGGATCGAGTAAAGAGAATCTTAATAAATGGACAGTAACTAGATAGAAGATTAATGAATATAAACAGAAAGAATGTGTATGTAAAGATTAAATTGCAAAATGTTTTTTTGACAAATAATTTATAAATATGTTCTGTACTATTCTATATACTTGTTTTGGGTGAAAATGTTTTCTTTCTTCTTAAAATCTGCATAGAATGAAACATTTTAAGTGACATTACCTGTCCTGATTCAAACCAAAGCGACTAAGGTAATTCTAATTAAATAAACTGTACAGGAAGGCAGTGTCAAGTCTTATTCATACAGCATGTGACCAACGATTTTGGTATTGAGGTGTTCTGAGGTTTGTTTTTACCTTCCACGTTGGCCACCTCATGCTTCATAATACCTCTGCCAGGAGCAGAAAGCTATACTTCCTTCATGACTTTTGGATACCTGGTCCCAGTAGAAACAGAATGTTCAGAGGGCAGGAAATTGTTTGAAAACAGAAGCCAAAATAACCTGGGAGAGTCGGCTGAAGAGTTGTGAAAGGTCTTGCCTTTAGGGTAGGATGAAGGGTCCAGTCTTCTTGGAGAAGGTATTTAACTTCCCCTAGGCCTCGCCCCTTCGTCTGTGTAATGGGGCGATAACCATACCTGTTCAGGGAGTTGCTTGGAGAAGAAATTATACCCATGGACAGCCTGTCACATGCTGCCCCTGAGAAAGTGTATTAGAGTAAAAGGAGTGCCACAGTGAGCGTCAGAATACTGTCCTTGTTTGTTTGTCTTGTTTTTAAAAAATTTGTTGAAGTGCAGACCAGAGGCCAGGCACCATACTACATAATGAGAGCACAGCAGTCAGCCTATGTTTGCAAGGAGACAAAGTTCTAGTTGCCCAACAAAGTGAATACACTTAACGCTACTAAACTGTACAAACAGAAATGGTTAAGATGATAAACTTTATTTTATGTGCTTTTTATTGCAATAAAAAAAAAATTTTAAGTTCTGTGTATGGAGGCTGACCTGGGATGATGGATTGAACATACGCATCCACTCCCCCCTCCAATCTCGCATCTCATAAAGGATCATGTGCACGCACTTACATGTGTGCAGAAGCATGTAAATGTGCATGGATTGGGAAGAGATATACATATCAGTAAGTGCTGAAAAATAAGAAAGAGTACCTTCAGTGGACTAGAAATTGTAAATTGTTCTTGAAAGCTAAAAGCAGATAGAATTAGCTCTACGGTGAGAAAAAAAAATGGAGCATAAGCCCAGGCAGAAGACTACGAGGAAAAAGACCTAAGTGCAAGGTGCTTTAATCCCAGAGTCAATACATAAATGAAGCTGGCTGGGGTTCTGATGCAGTAATCAGTGTTTAAGTGAGGTGCCACACTTAGACCTGCCGGACAAGCCAGGGCACAAATGAGATAAAAGGGGTGTGCGTGTGTGTTTTTGCGAGGGGTGGGGGCGGGGGGACATCACTTGAGAACTTGAATTCCAAATCTAGCCAAATAGCATTCAAAAAGTTGATCAAAATAAAGACCATACAGAGAATGCAAAAATTCTAAAAATGTATAATCCTATACTTTTGAAAAAATTACTTAAGGATGTATAACCACACAGCTACAAAAATACATGAAAAAGAAATGGTATGGTCCACAAGAAATAAACTCTAATGTTTATGTAATTGTTGATGCAAAAAAAAAAAAAAATCTAGAAGGGAGTATATTTATCTTCACGTGAAAGGTAAAGGAGGTAAGTAGAAATGGAAATTGGGGAATTAAAAATGTGCTAAGATTCATTTTTACCTTGCTCAAGGAATACAGACACTAACCAGCTCTAGACTTTAATAGAAAGATATAATTTTTAAATCTGTGAGTTAAAAATGAAAGCAATTTTTACAAGAAAAAATATAAGGTGTGTAATTTTCATATCATTATGGGGGAAAAGGCAGCAAAGAAATAAAAGCAAGATGATCAACCCAGGAAAAGGAAGAAAATTAAAGAAGAAAACTGGGGAGATGTAAAAATTAACATGAAAGAATTTTAATAACTATAAATTTAAACTTATTTTGTTATGTTTATTTTCAATTATATCCTCAATTAAATTACAGTGGCTGTCACATTAGTCTAAAATAACGTAAAGCTAAATGTTTCATATAACAGATCACTAACAATTAAACAGACAAAGAGTATGGAAAATAAAAAGGTATAAAATATATGTAAGATATATTTTCTATAAAAAGAGTGTATAGCAACATTATCACCACTTAAAAACCAATCCAAAGCAAAAGAAAAAAAAGAACATTTTATATTGATGAAACTTCTAGCCCACCAAAAATATAAAATATTAATGAGCCACTAATATTTATTTACACCATAGCTTTGAGGTACATTTTAAAAATATTAATACCTAAGAAATTGATAAATCCATGATTAAAGTGGAAGACTAGAACGAATTTCAGAAATTTAAAGCAAGTAGGCTGAAAATAAATGAGATGTTTAATACATTAAAATAGAAAAAACTGAGAGTATCTATTTTTTTCAAATGCAAATGGAATATTAAAAAACTGATAGTGAATGAAGCCACAGAGAAAATTTCACTAGTTCACCCCAAAGTAGGAAATAGCTAAGACATTCCTCCACTGCAAATGCAATAAAATAAAAAATTTAAAAATATATATAGTCACACTACCATCATGAAAATCATTTCAGTAAAGTGGAAATTTTAAAACAGTGCTTTAAATTACACTTGGGCTAAACAGGTAGAAAAAGAAAAAACACATATCAATGAGATTACAATTATATCAGGATAAAAATCTTAGGAAAAACATTTTTTAATGTAAGAAAAGCCATGAAAAATTTATGTAATAAATTATAAAGTCTAAAAATGGATGTTTCCTAGGACAATATAAACTATTAAATGACACACGGAGAGTTAGAGATTGAAAAATTAGTCAAAAATCCAATTCTAAAGAACCAGCTACAGACAATTTCTCCCAAATGTCAAAAATTTCTATCTCACATAAGCTATTTTAAGGTACAACAAAACATAGGAAAATTTCCTGATGCACAAGACATGAGTATCATTAAGGAGAGATGTCAAGTAGGCAAAGTAACCAGAAAGGAAAATGACAGGCCGTTCTCCAGGCTGAACCCTGAAACAAACAGAACCCCTGGACAGCATGGGGCATATTGAACGGAGCCAAAGAATTCCTGGGATAAGCCCTGTTTTTCATTTTATATTAAACCTCGATTTGCCAGTTTATGTAAAATTTTAAATGAAATAAAATAAGTAAAATATACATAAAAAGTAAATTTTCACATAAAATGGCAAAGCAGGATTTATCTCAAGAGTTTTGTAGTAGGACTTAAAAGTTTTAAATTCTTATAAATACACACACACACACACACACATATAGCTTTAGTTTAAAAACTTACACACATATGCATACATAATTAGATTAGGAAGTTATGGATCATAAGAAAGTTTTCTTAATCTACTAGAAGCCTATTTATTTAATGATAAAGCACTAGAAGTTTCTCTGCTCAAGTCAGAAAAGGCAAAGCTGACTTGTATCTCCATTATTCTTTCAACAATTTAGTGGAGGTCTTTGCCAGTACATTAGCACAGAAAAGTAAACTGGAAAGATACTCTAAGAGACAACTCCGTTAATATTTGCCAATTATTATTATTTTTTCTAGAAAACTGTAATCAACTAAAAAACAAAACTCTACCAAAGGCTAGTTAAGAAAATTCTATAATATTATGGGGTATAAGATCAGCATACAACCCCTTCCCCAACTTTCTTATATATCAGCTAACTAAAAATATAATTAAGAAAACCTTATTTTTATTAAAAAACAAAAACAAAAAATCTAAGAATAAAATTAACACCATTTTAAAAAAGTTTTATACTTTATGGAAGCCACACAAGTAAATCTTTATAAATAGGGGATGGGGGGAAGAAAAACTTCCTCTATAACAAGTCTCTATATTACAACTAAGGCAATTCCCTCCAAATCATCTATCAATGCAGTACAGTTATCCCTTTTATATTTTACTCAATATACTTAAGAGTATGAATTTTTAAGAATGTATCCATGTGTCCTTTTGATATTTTTTAAAGACATGAAAATAAGGAAAATAAAATGCCATGTAGTTTTACGACAGGGCCCTCTGAGGCTTGCAGGAAGGTGGGGCTCTGGGGATGGTTTCAACTACTGAAATGCCAGTTAAGTCAGAAGCAGGCCTAGAATCCACAGTCTGACTTCTTTTCACAAAATTCTTTTCTTCACAGCACAAAGCTGGCCACTGTCCTTTGTTTTCTGCTTAAACCTAAGTATCCAAAGAAGAGGTACCTTTTCTCAATCATCATCCACTCAAAACTGCCACTTTCCAAACGGCTCTTCAGAGTTGAAGGGCCTTCTTTTCCACCTGCACGTATTACATCCCATCCCACTCTCCCAGACTTTACTTTGGCATGCCAGTGCCACCCATTGGCATCACACAGCCAGTCCAGTTAACCTGTGTGGACACATCTGTGATGCGTGTGGGTAAACTACCCTGGGGACCATCAATATGCCTCTGACTTTAACCTGAAACACAGCATGGAAGTTTCACCATCGAAAAGAGTTAATCGGGTTGGGTTTTTAAAAAATAGATGTTAGGGAAACCATTGTTTCAAGAGCTTGGCTTTCCTGTAGAACTGTAGCAAGGACTTGCTACCTTCACCCTTTCATTAATGTGGCTCAGCAAGAAAGGCACAGCCAACTTGAATAATAGCTGGGACTCTAAACTCTGGGTGTCCGTAAAGTGCAAAACTGAGAGTGTCACACTTTCAGAGTAATTGCCTACCCACCCGTCCTCAGATCTCATCTTAGCCTATTTTTCAATTAAGTGATTCTCCATCAACATGTTATGACTGATCCACAGCTTCTGAACCCTTTGGTGAGCTCAATAATAGAAAAATGTAGAGAGAGGTACCCAATGAGAGGTAAAAGGATTTAAGCACCTTCTCCGAGAATAGATAGGAAAAAACTGATAATATAACAACTATTGTTTCAATTTAAGAACACATTACTATGACGCACACAAACACACACTACCCTTTTTACGTTACAATATAATTGTAAAATAAGCCACTTGGGAGTAATCCCTAAACCTTCCTTCTACCTAATGGGCATATTTTTTTCTTAGAATACTGAATAAAATAATTCAACTTATCCTATTATCATCAGGAAAAATATGAATCTGAGTCAAGCACAAGTGGAAACAAATGATATCTTAAATAGTTATGCTTACATTTAATTGATACAACTACCTACTGGGGTGTATCCCATAAAGTTGCCAAAGAAGCTACTAAACCCCCATAGCCTTGGATTATGCCAGCCCGGCTATTTCAAGAAGGACCTGAAACACCATCACGTTCTATCACTGTCTCGCCAATGTCCTCCACATCTATCATCCTTTTAAGAGAAAACCTGAATTTTACTAAAGGCACTGAACCTCTCTAAAAACAATTCAATAAATGTTACTAACACTTAAAATCAAGGGCAATTTCATACTTTGTTGAACTTGATATTATTTTGCACAACAAAACATCATGCCCAGGGGTCAGGGAGCCAAATCCTGGCCCCCATTAGCCATTTTATAGCTCGAGAAAGATGACTTTTCTTTTACTCTATAGACTAGAAAGACCAATTTTTTATTAATGTTAGTATATTATATTCTTTGATATGAAATTAGGCTTTGCGATTAAAAAAAAAAAACAGAGAGAAATAAAGAGAAACAGAAAGAGAAGGAGGTGGAGAATATGAATGCCTACATTCTCAAAAGGAAATTGCAAAGACTAATGTTTCCAAAGTTATGTTAGACCAAAATGAAAGGTTTCACTAAGAATATCTGCCCTACAGATTTTAGAAACAACGACCTATTCAAAGATACTGCTCACTCTTATCTATCAAAAGTCAAAGATAAGTTACAGCTTGACTAATAAGCTTCGGTTTTATAATAATAGCCAACATTTATTGAGCACATTCCGTGTGTCAGACTCTTCTAAGTCTCTTACATACAATAAATTATTCAATCCTCATAAAAGCCTATGAAGTAGGTGCTAATATTAATGCTATTTCACAGACAGGGAGGAGACTGAAATATAGTAAGTGTAAAGAACTAGCCCCAGAGGAGACACTGGGCGAATGGAGCTAAGAAGACTGGCTTAAGGGCCGCACCCTTATCCCCTACCCTTGAGCATGACTTTGATCTCCATATAGTGGGGTAGAGTTCATCAAACTGCGGACTGTCTAATATACTTAAACTCCTCCTCTACAGTACATCCTTATACATTACATCCCAAAACTATAATATTTATTAACTCTCGTAGAAAACTCTTTCAGCTGGAAAGAAGGTTGAAAATAAGTCTTAAGTTATCCATGCTAGTGTGATTAAGCAAGAACAGGTTAACACAAAGCAAAAATATTTCAGAGAGATAACACAATGAAATTTGTCTTTTGAATAGAGGCTAGTTTCGAACCACAAAAAAATGCTTTGAAATAAGGTTGAAAATAAGATGTCCCTTACAAAACTAGCCGGGCACCAAAATTATCTCAACATTCTATTCACGAAAGGTGTCAAGTTCTCAGTTTTGTAATTTCTGATCTTCATTTCTAGTCATTAGATGAGCCTCTCTCTTTCAAATAACATATTTAGTCTAAATGTGAGTAAATTACCAGTAATCATTATTTATATCAAAATATAAATGTAGAAAAACACAAGGCCTTTTTTTTTCTCTTTCTTACTTTTAAGAAGTAGCACCTTGGGGTGGGGGAAGGGGAACAAAGTGGGAAAAAGGAAGGCTGAAGAGGAGGCAAATCATCCAAATTTAGTTGATACAGAACACAGACTAATTTATGAATACGAGTTTGTAGACCAGGTGGCACATTAGTGTGTCTGTAAAAATGAATAAGAAACGGTCCACTGGGGATGCTGCAGTGCAAATGAGGACCCAACTCATGGCCGATCATGACACCCCAAGGGGAAGCTGAGATGGAGGTGGCAGCTAGAGCTCCAGAAGCACTGGAGGGAGTTGTCCTTAGACGGCAGGGGCGGCCACCTGCCATGCCCGAAGGCCTGCTTGACAAAAGACAGGGAATGCATGAGGATGAGGCAGGGGAGGCAAGAAGATGGATGAGCTCTCAAGAACAGAGCCATCCCAAGAGTATGGAACAATTCAATTTTCTTTGTGGAACGGTTCATTTACCTGGCTTTATGGTCACTTTCAACACTCTTACTCTAGAATGCTAAAACTTAACATTTAAAAAGTAGAATTAATAACAACAGTAACAGAAATCAACCAGTTGCCTCATAGATAGGAGTCCTGTCCTTGGGATGGTGTGTTGATATGCCACCTCAGATGGGAGTTGCATTTCCATGGTGTAAATACTCCCACTGTGGTTGACTTCAAGTTACCGATGACTTCCCAGCCAGCCTTCAAAATTCCTGAATCTTTAACTACTAGCGTTCCCTCTTCACACTTGTAAGCCAGTTTTAGGTCTTTAAAGACTAAATTACTTAAGAAACTATGTCGGAAAATTAAAATTCTGAACCTATTTATTTGAGAATTAATCCTGGTTTTCTGCCTCATCCTAAGGATGATTTTTTAAATTATCTTGCCCTCATTTGTCAATATCAAAATTTAGTTAGCTTTAATTCTAAAATCCATATGGAACCACAAAACATCTAGACAGCCAAAGCAACCTTGAGAAAGAAAAACAAAGCTAGGGGCATCACATTTCCTAATTCCAAATACATTACAAAGCTACAGTAATCGAAACAGTATGGTGCTGGCATTAAAAGTACTAATGGAACAGC
Source organism: Rousettus aegyptiacus (assembly GCF_014176215.1). Lineage (NCBI taxonomy): Eukaryota > Metazoa > Chordata > Mammalia > Chiroptera > Pteropodidae > Rousettus > Rousettus aegyptiacus. Next base: position 80,836,599 of record NW_023416287.1, read on the forward strand.
AGAATAGAGCGCCCAGAAATAAACCCACACATACATGGTCAACTAATATTTGATAAGGGCACAAAAATACATAATGGGGAAAGAATAATCTCTTTAATAAATAGTGTTAGGGAAACTAGATCTCCATATGCAAAAGAGTGAAATTGGACCTCTATCTCATATTGCTCACAAAATTAACTTGAAATGTATTAAAGACTTAAATGTAAGACCTAAAACGACTCCTAGAAATACAGGAGAAAACTCCTTTGCATTGGTCTTGGCGATACTTTTTGGATATGAAACCAAAACCACAGACAATACAACTACTAAGATAATCAAGTGGGACTACATCAAACTAAAAGCTACTGCACAGCAAAGAAATCCATCAACAAAATGAAAAGGCAACCTATGGAACGGGATAAAATATTTGCAAATCATATATTTAATAAGAGGTTAATATCTAAAATATATAAGGAACTAATACAACTAAACAGCAAAAAAAAAAAAATATGATTTTTAAAATGAGCAGAGCACCTGTGTAGACATTCTTCCTAAGAGGCATACAAATGTGCTCAGTATCACTAATCATCAGGGACATGCGAATGAGAACAACAGTGAGATGTCACCTCGCATCTGTTAGGACGGCTATTTTCAAGAAGACAGAAGATAACAAATGTTGGCAGGGATGCGGCGAAAAGGGAACACTTGTGCACTACTGGGGAATGTAAATTGGTGTAGCCACATGGAAAACACCAAAGAGGTACCTCAAAAAATTAAAAACAAAACTATCATGTGATCCAATAATCCCACTTCTAGGTATAGATTCAAAGGAAACAAAATCAGCATCTCAAAGGAAACAAAATCAGCATCTCAAAGAGATATCTGTACTCCCGTGCACACTGCAGTATTATTTACGATACCCGAGGCAACCTAACTGTCCATTGACAGATGAATGCATAAAGAAAATGTGATACACACACACTGGAATATTTTTCAGCCATGAAAAAGGGTATTCTGCCATTGAGACAACACAGATAAAACTGGAGGGTGTTATGCTAAGTGAAATAAACCAGACAGAGAAAGACAGACACTGTATGGAATCACTTACATGTGGAATCTTTTTTTTTAAAAAAAGTTAACTCAAAGAAACAAAAGAGTAGTGGTTATAGATGAGTTGGGGGTATGGTGGAAATGGGGAGATGTTGATAAAAGGGTACAGATTTCAGTTATAAGATGAATAAGTTCTGAGAATCTAACGTATCATGTGGCAACTATAGTTAATAACACTGTACTGCACACTTTTAAAACTTGCTAACACTAGTATTTCTTAAGCATTGTCACTACAAAAATGTAACTATGTGAGGTGATGGCTGTGTTAATTAACTTGACTGTGATACATTCACAATCGATACATATACCAAATCATCACATTGTACACTTTAAATATATACAATTTTGTTGGTCAATTATATATCAATAAAGCTGAAAAAATTAAGAATTAAAAAGCTGAAAAACATTTAAAATTAAAATTGTTAGCATTATATTACTCTTCACATCTCTTTCAATGAAAAATTTGAAATTATGTCTCTATTTTTAAAAAATCATACAGTAATCGACTAAAAAGGAATAATCAAGATTCAAGGCTCCTCTCATCCCAACAGTTCTGAAGCAAGTAGAGTGAAGTGTCTTGGGAAATCATCATGAAATTTAAAATGTTATTTACATCAATATTTAGTAAGTGGATATGTATGATATTAACATGTAATATGTTCTAATTGTGTTCACATTTAAACACCTTAAAGTTGTTTTTCTGTTTGTTTGTTTGTTTTTTTACTATTTTAAGAAATAACTAAATCCAGGTTCACATTTCATAGATGAAAACACCCAGGTTTGGAGAAATAACAAATCAGGCCTCAGTAGTGACTGTAACGTCAGCTGCACTGACACATTTTTATGCGAAACATGCTACGTAAGCATCAGCCCGTAGCAGCCTCCGGGCTCCTGCTTTGGCAGTTGAGAGTTCACTGAAAGATAATCAAACGGTGCTACTGTAACATAAAATGCGGTATATGTATTAAACTGTATATGATAAGTTTGGCTTTTGTTCCTCGTTAAATCACCAATGAATTTAAAAGTGTAGTAGGCAGAAAAACAAGTGTAGCATTCAGACACAAAACAAAGAAACTGAATTATATTCACTCACATAAACCCGAGTATAACACTCAGAAATACAAACAGAAGGTGTACAGAATACATATAGTTGATCCCATTTTCCCTACACTGTATGGAGCTTAGTGGCGTGAATGCCAAAAACGAGCATCAGGCTACCCAGGTTCAATCTAAGGAAACTCCTTGGACAAGTGACTTACTTTACTTCTGTTTACTCATTTGTGAAATGAGAATTTGGATTGGAAGATCTCTAAAGCATCAGCGAACTCCAAAAGCATGGGGGGAAAAAAGTAAAGTCTAAGCAGTTTACTGACAGCTCTGACTAATATTGAACTACCTGAGAATAGTTCCAGCTTGGAAATTGGCAAAGACCCTTGACTTTCTTTTGCAGAAGATATTTGGAATCTCTGATTTAAGGTAACTGGAGCAATTCTCAAAAGAAAAATGTGGTAAAAGCCAAGGAGTGGAAGTCCCTAAATTAGTTTCAGAATATCCCTTCTACATGAGGACATATTAGCATATATTTCTCTCCTTCCTGCAAACCGGCATTAAGTGCAGAGTTCTAGGAGGGTGAGCTTTGTCCATGAATTGCCTTCCTAAGGCAATTCGAATTCTTCAAATGAATGAAAAGGACATTCAAAGCATTAGTCAGCAATGAAGTAAAGAAGTCACTTAGCCATTCTTAGTGAAAAAAAAAAAAATCTTGCTTCCTCCTCTTAGAATTGTATTTCATCAAATATAAGATTCCATGCATATAAGACACATTCAATGGCATCTTATATACCACTAAGAAAGAAAAAAAATGTTTCCAATTAAAATATGAAAAAAGTGTCTTAGAATCAATTGAATATTGAAGCATAAAGAATGCTGAATACAGCACTCTGAGTATCTTAGACGAAACCATCTTCTAAGAGGAACAATAATTATGCGGGAGGGTCACGAGTCCCATTGGACTCAACCCTCTTTCTCCATCCTCATCACCTTTACTAAACCTTTTTTTTTTTTTAAGGAAATCACATATCATTTATACTGAACAGAAATTAAGAAGCAAATAGTTAATGGAGGCTAAGTGTGTATCTCAAATACTTTCTATATTTCTTTTTCTTTTCAAGGGCAAAGAGTTTCTGCCTTATATGTGTTATTTGGGGAATGTGCCAAATATTTCTGAAATACCTAAAAACTACCAATGTATATTCTCCTTCCTCATTCCCTGTTCTGATAATCATCCACACTGGGAGCTAAAAGGGATCTCAAAAAACTTTTCAGGCCAAGCCCTCATTTGGCGGAAGTAGAAACTGAGCCTTAAAAATGGTGTTACTTAGGGTTACAGGCATGAGAAGGACTCAGTTATCTGACCTCCAGTCTAAGAGCTGCTAGATTTTAAACAGTCAAACTCCCATGCTGAAATCTGTGTAAGAATTTATGATTTCCCTATAACGAAAGCCCAGCTCGACATCTCTAATTTACAGAAAATGACCTAGAGAGGCATCCCATTTTTCTGCAGGGTTAGCCATACATGCCATGAAATACACAGGCTATGATCTCAGGGAGATCAGAGAAGGAAAAAGAGCAACTCTGCATCCAAAATCACATGTATCTAAGCACTACTCTTGTTACACAAGCCAGACGACTTTCGAAGAAGACACTAATGCCGTGATCTTACGATTCGGACATGCCCCTGCCTTTGTCTAACCCCACCATGGAACGTGGGGTCTATGAAGCAAATGAACTTGTCATCCCAATTCCACATACTCACATCAGAAACCCCATGGCCAATTACGACCAAGGCATTTGACACTCTACACCCTAATTCATCATGAAACTGGATCTCATGTCTTCCTCTACCTATATGGACTTATAGTTGCTTCGAAAAGTGATTTTTTTTTCTTTTTTTGCCAAAATACACTAAACCAAGACGGTCAATGGGTTAATATTTTCCTGAGCTCCTCAGCTGTGCTGCCTTCCGAGTCTGAGGGCTGGCGGGCAGGGCGACCTGTCAGCGCTGCAGAGGGCTCTGCAGACGCCTCTGCTGTGCTCAAACTGCGAAGGGGGAAAGATGGCCCTCTGACAACAGACAGCTGTCAATTAGATGACACGCTCACACTTGGTAGGCCAATGAGCAGCAACGGAGGTGACAAGTGCTTGGCTAATCAGCTTGCCTATAAAATCACAGCCCTTCCCAGTACTGCTCACGCCAGCACAAGAAGTGACAGCATGTACAGTCTTCGGCTAGCCCGATGTGTGTGTGTGTGTGTGTGTGTGTGTGTGTGTGTGTGTGTGTGTCACCCCAGTGTTACTAGTCCTGTTACACAGCCTCTGGTCAATACAATATGTGTGGAAACAAGAATCAGACCATAGGAAACTGGAAAGCAAGAATAGGGAAAGAATAGGGGTAGCAAAATGACCCAAAAGAAAACACAGTGATAATCTAACCTGTTCAGAGTTGGCTCTCGATAAGACTGAATTATATTGATTCCCATTATAAGTAACTGGAAATATGTATTAGAAAAGAAGAGGCAAAATGATCCACCTAACCTTTTCCCTGTCCTCCATCTTGTCTTTTCCCCCTTCACCACCAGGGGGCAATTTGAGGCTAGATCCTGGGAAAGAAGGCTGAAATTCTGAGCTTTAACCACTATGTAATTATTAGGAGTAGCGGGGTGGAGGTGGCTTGAATCTATCTGGAAGTGGAGCTGAAGGAAGAAACTCAGGGGATCTGGAGAGTTGAAAATGAGTTCCCCAAATCTTGTACTTATTTTCTTAATTAGCTAACTCTTACGCTCAAAGATATCCCCTCTAAGCCAACAATTAAATGCTAAATTCACTAAGGAGCTACCTTATGAGCTTGACAGGTATTTTTACCCACTCGTAGTGAAAACGCTTCTCTCTCTCTCCGTCCCTCCTTCTCCCTCTCTTGTACTTCTCTCTGGTTTCTAAAAGAGCAGCTGGTCGGAAGCAGAGGACTCAGAAAGAACAACAGGGGGAGATAACCAAAGTGGACAGAGTCAAATTCTTGGCTGTCCACCTGCGACGCAAAAGTCGAAACAGCCAAAATCTGTTTTAAATACAGATGAATTCTGACGAAACATAGCGTCCTTGAAATGGACTCCAATGTAGCTGAGATCTTCCACAGCCACAGAGTGCTCTGATCACTTCTATTCAAGTCTTCGTTTTTGGCTATTCCAAACCTGCCATGCCAAAAAGAAAACCCCCAAAGGCTTGTATAAAATAATATTTAATAGATCACTGAAGAGTGAAATGAAATGGATACAGCAGATATTAGGGATGAGTGTCCTTTGTCTTTTAAGAGTCAAAGAAAAAGTCAGAATTCGAGGCTTTTCCAGCTCTGCGCTAGCTCTGAGTCTTGGAGGCACCCACAGTAGTCAAGGCCGGCAGAGAACAGCCAATCAGGCCATCACTGCGGGGTGCCTGAGCGGCAGAATGTCCACATGGCCGCTGCCTTCTAGCTCGTCTCGGGAAGACAAAGCTGTCTTTCTTTGAGGGAAATGTAAGAAGCAATTCAATCTCTGTCTGCATTTGTGACCGGCAAGCGGGAGCTGTGCCAGGACAGAGGCTGGGACCACCCACCGTCTCCCCAACACCGACACCTACACCTCACCAGTCAAACCAGGACAGCAGGCCCTGCCTCTTGCCAGCTGCCAGGCATCTCGAGAAGCACACTGGTTTCCCATCCAGGGAATCGCCACGGCGGGACTGACTGACCATGTCACCAGGATGCTAGGCCAGCACAGGTGCGTTCCTAAGGGCTCGGGACACTCCTGCTCTGTCCTCTCCCCAAGCTTTTTTAAAGCTGCATTATCATCCACATAGACCCTATTCATAGACACCAACACCACACAGTGTTGGACACACAGCCATGGACACTCAGATTATTCTAAACTCTTCACCACTGTTCCAGCTAACACTGAAATGGGCACCTTCCGAATGAAAGCTTTTTCCTTCTTACGTATTCTTTCATAAGGATAAAAACCCCAGAAGCCCAATCGCCATAAGTTCTTGGTCCAATGTCAATTTGCCATGTGTCATTTTGCAGTTCTCCCTAAATCTCATCTGTACTGCGTATTCCTAATACTGAATGCAGCCTTTTACATTTAGTTAAGAAAGCGATGCTTACTGTAAAAAAAAAAAAAAAAAAAAAAAAAGAAGAAGAAAGAAAGAAAGGAGAGAGAGAACGCCCCCCCATTTCTTTCACCAGTTGAAAAACTTGGAGGGGCCAGGTGCTGTCATGCAGTCTCCACTGCCTCCTGAGCGTCCCTGGGAAGATAGGGATATGAGGGTTGCTTGGAGCAAGAGAGTAACCATATCGCAGAGGCTACGGGACAGTGGCTTGCCACCGTATACATCTCTTCAAAGAGCCCCTGATATCCAGACGTCATTTTAACGTTAGGATGGATTGGGAATGGTGGCAATCATTCCCGCAAAGGAGAAAGCTGTTATTAAGGGACAGCCTGGGCTATGGAGGCATTAGGACTGGAGGGAGCCTTGACTGCCGATCTGTCTCTCTTAAGTGAACGTCTGGTTCAAGTTCTCCTGGGATCCTGCCTTTGTAGCTCTGAGGTCTTAATCTCTAAGTTCATTCCACATTTTCTTTCTCCCAAGAACATGGCACAAATCTGAGCTTGCTTGTGGCAAAAAGGACCTTCTCGGAGTCACATCTATTGAAAATAAAAAATGGACTGCCCTGTTCGGCCTGGCTCCCAGTTTGGTTCTGACCAGAACAATGGTGGACTTATCAATCCTCTGGGGTGCTGAAGATAGCCAAGGTGCTCTCCAGCTCCATTAGGGCTGCCTGACACCCTATCTTGCACATTAGCTTCTTAGTTATTGTAAAGCTTTTACATATTTAGGGAGCTTTTCCATCAAAATATTCTGGAATGGCTAGAGGCTCAGACACATTAATGATATCTGCACACATGTGCTTTTTATCCAAGTTCACAGCTCCTGGTCACTGAGGGTAAACAGTGTTATCAGCGATTATTATGGATTTAGTCAAGTATATTTTATTCCTGTCATTTATGAGCACTTGTGTTGGCTGGTATTTACAATGTCAGGATTCTGTCACTTTGGCAACCTTTTGAGACAACATTTTTCCAGTGTTACAGTGACATTTCAAAAACTCAGTATTTACAAGCAAACGACACCCTCTGGCTCTGTGACAATGCGATTCAGTGGTAGCTGAACAAAGGGACACTCGTTTAGAAATTTCTTCAGGATGTACTCCCAGCTGCTTCTGGCTGTTGCTTCATGGGCGAGGGTGGCCCTGTGTTCTTAGGAATTAAGAGGCTACGAAGACACCAGAGGCCAGTGGCACTGGGCACCATGTGCCCTTTCAGGTCCTTTCTTATGTTAACTTCTGACCTTAGGGATTTCAATATCATAACCAAAAACTAAACTCATTATCACTATTAAATTTTTTCATGTCCTATCAAGGTTATAAGAAAAAGGATCATGTGGAGGAAGCATAAACAAATCATGATCTACTCAACTCGCCTACTTCCTCCCTGTTCCTGTCCACCCTCCACGAAGCGAGACGCACAGGGAGAGTGAAGGAGGATAAGACCTGGGGGACAAGATGCACTTGGTACCACACTTTACCCTGAGCTTCAAGGCCTTTTCACGCTCACGTGGACCACGGTCCCTTTCATCATCACCATGGTCCTTTCAAACCAGCTCAGTACAGAGTTACTACCACGGACAGGTAACCGATAACACAGGAAAAATGCACCACGTGGTATGCGATTTGCAGTTACTTATGGGAGACATTCAAAATATTCTCTTTTGGCTTTCTCAAGACAATGCTCTTGACATATAGATCGCTAGGTTTATCATGCCCTCTTCAGAAATGCAGCCTTTCTTACTGACAGAAAGAGGCCAATGAGCTGGATGATCCCCAACTTAACAGAGAGAAAAGAGCTGGAACCATCTATGAGAAGACTGTAGGCCGCCTGCCATAACGAAAAGCTTCACCGACTTTATCCAGGGTTAAAGACGCGACAGAGACGACGATAAATATGGAGCCAGAGAACTCTGTAGCCTGGTCCCATTTCCGCCACTTACTACTAATATCGACAAAATTGCTCTGAGTCTGTTTCATTACCAATAAAATGGGGTTAAAAACAGTTCCTACCTCACCGAAGTCACTGGCATAATTAATTTAAACCAAGAAATTTGCATGAATGTGCTTAAATGTAAGGTAGTTGCTCACAAGCTATATAATTTGTTACTGTTTTGGGTTTTTTATTCGTTTTACTCATCCATCCACTAACCCTTGGGAAAACTCTCACTGAGTGTCTCTTGTTAGGCGCTGAGAATAGAGGTGACAGGCCTAGTCCTTGGCCTTCTCTGGCCGTAGAGCATGACAGCTGTTAGGACAGAGAACTGCACCACAGGCTACCTGAGCACGGAAGAGAGCCACCTTGTTCTGGCCTGGTTGTGACACCCAGGGTCCTTGGAGGAAACAATGCATGAGCTGAAACTTGGACCCAAAGTATGTTATTTGGTAGAAGGACTGTAAAGGGAGGAAAACGGGAGGCAGGATGGAGATATTCCAGGTCAACGGAAGGGCTCTTACGAGGAGAGACAGAACCATCCACAAGCAGCTTAGAACGGCTGGAACACAGGATGCGAGCGCTGAATGCGAAAGACAGGGCTGGAGGCTATGACAGGGACCAGGCCGCCGAGCGCCCGCCCCATGGAGGGATGCCAGGCAAGGCCGTAACGGCATCGGAGTTTTGTGGAGACAGTCGCTCTAAGTGGCCCATTGTGAGGGAGAAGGAGCGGGGAGAGGTAGGTAGAGCAATGGGAGTGTGGGGGACAGGATGTATGTACTGGTATTAAAGCAGAACTGATGAGATCTGAAAACTGAGGACTTACAGGGTGAGGGAGACAGAATAGTCTCAGATGGTGGCTGGGTCACCAAGCCAATGCACACAGATGAAAAGAACTGATCCACTGGAAAATCCGATCAATAAAATTTAAGGTCAAAAGCACAGTATCTTAGATGAATTATCTAATAATTGCCAAATTTTACTCTAGTTCTTTGAATAATATATCTAAATAGATGCAAGAATGTGAATTTGAAAAGTTATGTGGTAAGAGCCTCAAATTAGGTAACTATACTTTTATTTTAAGTCTTCAAGATAGTGAGATCGTAATCTTGGAGGTGGGGCATAAAGTACTAATCCATAATAAGTATTTACTGAGCACCCAAATGAAGGTGTGGTGGAATATATTATTGCTGAATATTCTAGAATGTTCTGACTGCTGGCTGATATGATGTATCTGCATTCTATTTCTAGAGCAATATCTATAAATATCTAGAGCACAGATAAAATTACTTATACCAGGTAACAGACATATTGGATGCAAATCCACAGGCACCTCCAATCTTGACATCTGTGAGCTTCTGAAGGCACACTATAAAACTTTAGAGGACAGTACAGTTACCTAGGATACAATGAGATGAAAATCTGCTTTGTAATGAAATATGAAATGGAGACAGTTTGGAGACCAAGAATGATAGGGTTTACGTGTCATCTGCAGAGAGAACAAGATCTCTTAAAAATCAACAACGAGTAACTCCCCCACATACAAAACCCCAAACATATATATTCTTTCCATTGACAAAATAGCACCTAGGACTGGTACTCTGAAAAGAAATTCAAGCAAATCTTACACGGTAGCTAAGTGGGAGCAGGACTGAGAATAGGTCCATGTTAGTGACTTCTCTTTGGCTGAGACAGATAAATAGCAGAGATGCAGAAGGACTCCTTAAGGGACGATACCTATTAGTAGCAGATGTTGACATTCTTCCTTGCCACATGTCACCGTCCATAGCAAATCATTTACCACTGACGTTGTGTCATACCGGTCACTCTACACATGGCAGTTCTAGAGTTGCAGAGCTCGGTGTGACAAACAGACTTCACAGTTCAAAAGTACTGGTGACAGATATTTCCACAGGAGTCAACCACGTCCAAGGGAGGAGAGTTGAGTGGATGGGGCTTCAAAGGAGTATGGCCTAAATTAAGTTGTATTCCCCAACTTGTGCCTGAGTTTTGTTCAAAAAGTGTGTTTAGAATTTATAATGTATTTTTCTATTGACAAACTTATAAAGTGGCAATCCTTCTAAGATCTTAAATTCTGATTCTCTTGGGGTTTGGGATCCTAGTTGAAAGCAATGACCCAATGTAGCAGTCAGCCTTTTATCGCCATTAAACACTGAATCCTTGTGAACCATGAGAGGGGCAGAAAACTCATAGCTTACAGACTGAGCATAAGCTCGCAGGCCCAGGTACCAAACGACGACTAGTTTTAATCAATATTCTTATCAAAAATGAAAATCCATCATTTAAACATGACTGGTGATCAATACACTACCTGATATTCAACTTTCTCTACAGCAACTATCAGTTCATATTTATCTGTGACTTCATCCTGTGCATCTACCTTTCCACTGTCATTAAAGGATCTATCTCTCTGAGTCTATACTCACGCTGGGGATAGGGATCCATCTCTCACTCCTTCAGGCCATTCACACACCCAGCACTTTTGAATAATATTTTCCAAAAGGGTATACAGTTTTCTTCCTGTTCATAGAGTGGGCATCCTGTCTTTTGACTTTTCTATGATGATATGAAACAAAGTTACAAACTTTTCCTCTTAGCTAAATCACTGTAACAGTGGCATGAGTAACTCACTATAAATAACTATATAGACACCCTGCATACCTTAAGTGAGAATGAGGTAATGCTCAGAAATATTTTTCTTTGACCAAATATTTGACTATTATTCCTGTTTAGACAAAAAATATTTTATAGACATTTATAATTGACCCAATATTCAACAAAATGTAAATATTAAGGTAAGAGATTTACTCCAATAGGAATTCACCTACATATGCTTGTATAACGTACTAACTCATGCCCTCTTCGTAGTATTTCCCATTCTACCATAATGATAATCAAACAGATCTCACAGAAACTTGTAAAAAATCTCTATCGAATCACTAGATGAGTTAAAGTTTTGATCCCATTTTGTAACCTTTGTATCTATTTAATAATCGTATAAGAATTAAAGCTGCCTGCTAAGGCCCTCTCCCTTACCTATCCTGTGTTTACAGTAGCCAGACTCAATTTTTCCTTCATAAAGCCTGCATGGTATTATTTTTTCAATATGTAAAGATAAGGGGAAACAGAAAACAAAAGTGAGAATAGATGAAAGTGACTTATCATCAAAGCGTGAGAAACACTAGCAACTTGGCTAAATAAAAATAACATACTTAGTGATTTGTAACATAAGAATAAAATGAACCCATTGAGTCTCAGGAGGTCTGCAATATGATCTCTGCAAAAGGTAGCTCGCCAATTTAATTGAGGTAGGAGTTATTTAATTTTTTTTACAGGTATAGTTTTCAATAAAACTACATATGCCTATAATACTGCAATGGCAGATGTGTCTCGATTATTAGAGGTGGGCTCAAGGGAATATATACAATGGATCTTGAAATCTGTAAGCAGCTGTTGGGGGGGGGGTCTGAAATGACGGGGGAGGGCATTGTCCCACACACACATGTTCCTTAAGTGCAGCAATGTTTTGTTACTTTACTGCAGGTGTATTACAGAGAAGGAATTTAATAACTTACTGTATACAATACCAATAAAACTGGAAAGATTCAGTGCCCTGCTGTTCATTATCACGGTGCAAATGAGCTTGGGTTATTCTGTGTGCATGCACAGTCAAACCCCGATGCACAGAGAGACCCCCACATCTAGAGCTCTAGACAACGGACACTGCTTGAAAACCCCGGTGATGTTCTTCCTTAATTACTTTATTATTGAATTGTCATTGCTCCAAATTCACACAAACGTGGCTTTGAGGTGGGTTGAAAATAAGATAAACCTAGTTATTTTTAAAAGTCACAGAAATCCTTTACTGGAAAATATCTTTTGAAAAGATAAGTTAATGGAATCAAGGGATATACAGATTTTATTAAAAACCATAAGAATATGACATTGGTGATATACTCTATTCAGTAAAATCTGGGGAAGTGCCAGGCTAAAGATGCTATCCCACCAAAATTTGACTTCTCCTTTTATTAACAAAGTACAAAAATGTCAGACAAAAATTAAGTGCCCTACCATGAAAGAACACTTTTGTGTTAGAAATGTTAAAGCAAATGCAACTATGTATTCTTGCTGGATTTCTTTTCCCAGGAAACCACTTCCATTAGACAATAAATAATACACTGAACATAAAAGGACCATGCTTTAGGAAGCTCAGTTTAGTTTATCTGTGAGCAAAAGCATGTGTCAAGAAATCCACATAAACCTCCAAAACACACACACTTTGTCGAAGGATGGGCTTCTTCAGTTCTAAGCAGGATACCACCACCAGGCCACAGCAGCAGACTCACTACCTGACCCTTTCCGACATATTTATTTCTAAAACAGTTATGGGGTTTTGTCGACATCTTGCAGGGCTCTCACTGTTTTAACTTGGGGTTTCAATTGTAAGAGTTTCGGGAGATATTTTCTTAATGAGGGAACCATTTCAAACATGACCATAGACAAAGGAATAAATATTGCTGCCGTTTCATATTGAAAAGTTTTCAAGATGCCAAATTGTGAGTATATTATCTTTCTTAATGGAAAGAAGCTATAGGGCTATAGCTTCTATAGGGCTATCACAGATTTCTATGTGATAAGCAGACATATTTCAACATTAAATTTTATCAAGTGTATCTCAGTGTTAAATTGTTTAGTCATTAATTAGTTTTCTTCTTTCTCTTTACATATCAAAAATATAAAGATGAACTGTAGTCCTAATTATTAGTAGTTATTAAAACCTCTGAATACTTTTCATAAGAAGACAGAAGTTAATCCCAAGATTCTGGAGAAATTTCAGTTTGGATAACAGAACTCTATTTCTTTGGTGTCTCAGAAAAAATCATCTGAAAGCAATTTCAGTGTTTTTTTTTTTTTTTAATGCACTAGCTGTCTTGAACTGTTTATTGGATAAAACTTGCCTATGCTTCTAACACATGCTTGTCATTTCACATATTTCACAATATATGAGTTAAATGCCACCATTAAAAAATCATGGGGTCACATCTAAGAGCTTGTCAAAGGTATTGTTTCAGAATTTCATTCTAAGTAGTTCTTGTATTTTTGGAAGAATAATTGGATCTATGATGAACCTAAATTTGTGTACTAGCAAACCATATTCTGCCCGCATTGCACAAAAAGCAAGGCCCAAATATAATCGACACATTTTTAAGCAAGTGTTCGTGCTAAAATGTGAACTGGCATATTCTACCCGTTTTCGCAGAAAATCTTCATTGATTTTAATTAAATTGCATATGCTAATTCTGAGGATGTTAAAGAATATTTATTCATATAGACACATGTGGTTTACTTAAAAAAAAAAAAAAAAAAAGGCTGAGTGTTCAGGAGCAGTGTGCCCCCGCCTTCCTTGCCTCCCTGCGCCAACTGCATTCGGAATTCTAGTCCACCCGGAGCAGACCTGAGTGAAGCGCCTCCGTTACGCACCGTGTTAGGCCCGGGTCTGCGGTGGGGCGGGAAGCTACCCAAAGCGGTTTTCCTGATGGGCTCTAACACTGACCTCTGAGCCCAGATACCTCATCAGGCGCTTGGACGGCAGGAGACCCCAGGTGGACAAGCACTGGCTTTAAAATCAGATGTTTTAGAGTTCAATGCCTGACTCTGAAACTTATGTGGGGATGGACCTTGGGTTGTCTTGCTTTACTTCTCTGAGCATCATTTTCTTAATTATTAAGTGAGAATTCAAATAATGGCCTTGGCATTTTATACTGGCACCTAATATTAGTCCTCTAGGCTTCCTCGAAATTCAGCCTGAACGAACTTTTAGGTATTCACTCCTTTTGACACTCGGTCGTCAGCTATGTGCGGGTTGTGACGGGATTGGGAAAGCGGCTGGCTGGTACTGCGCGCTCAAAGATCATTGACAGAGCGACGTCACTCAACCTCACACCACCCATTAGACTCCGCTGCTCAGCCACCGAAGGCCAACCTTGTGAGAACTTTAAGAATAATTACTAAAATTAGAGTGGCAGTATGAGAACCTACAGAAACTCCAGTGTTTATGGAAACATTAATCTAACTGCTAGAGGTACAGAGATTGTTGCAAAGTTCCAAATTTCAGCAAAAAAAAAAAAAAAGAAAGAAAAAAATACTAGAGTTTAGTTTGCAAGGAAACATACCTATCTATAATCACCTTCTTCCTCCTGTAATTAAAGTTCTTCTAACCATTAGCCTGAGCCATAACTACTTTTCTTATCAATATACCTTAAGAGATTTGAAGAAGGCTTTAAGGCTCCTAGTATTCTCCAGATAAGGGATCGTATTTAATGCAAAGATTATTAACATTATACTTGTATATGTACGAAGCACTTAAATTGACAATGCTAAAATGAACAATTCTTTACAAAAGAACCACAGCTATAAATGTAAAAGGAATGATGGAGTTTAAAAATCACTAGTTCAAAAACATCTGATTCGGGCAAGCGTCATTAACGCATGCTAAAACCAACAGGTCAGAGCTTGTTGGGGAATAAGGATAACTGCCCAATGATGAAGTATCAACACAGAGATTGTTGGCTAATTGCAGAAGGGAGAGATTTATTTACAAGGAAGAGAAGTGGGAGGAGGGTAGAGGGTACCATTTTTACCAGGTGATTAAAGTTAGCATTACCAATAGCTATGTAACTCGACATTACATGTGTCTGGATAGAATGTAATATGCAGCACATAGTATCATCTATGACATCCTCAGGCCAAAAATGTTTATCTTTCATCAGAATAAGACTTTAGACCTAATTTTCAATTTGTAGGCAAGACAAGTGATACTGAGTCACAAATTAAACGGCATCACAAAGAAACAATCCAAAAATTCTAGAAGGGAGGGCATATTTTTCAAAACAACTGGCCTCATCACTTTAAGGAAAATAATCATTCAAAAAAAATTATAGAAACAGCTCTCGTAGAAAAGAAATTATAAAAAGACACAGAAACCAAATATCATCCATAAATTCAATGCCAAAAAAAAAAAAAAAAGCTATTAAAGACATTTTCATGGGACAATTGAAGAAACCTGAATAGAGACTGGGTATTAAATTAGGGAACTATTGTTAATTTTGTTAGGGGTGATGATCATATTTTAGTTAAATAGGCACGTGTTCTTAATTTTAAGACATACACGATAAAAAAAATTTAGGGGTGAAATTTTATTAGATCTTCCATTTAAAAGTCATTCACTGCAAAATATATACATATATATACACACATTAAGCAAATATAACAAATATTAACAACAAATTAATGACTTTCTGTTTTTTCAACTTTTGTGAGTATTTGAAAATATATACCAGAAGATTAAAAAAATGTTTTCATTAGATACACGGAGCTTGATTCTCCCCATTAATATCCAGATGAACTTTCCTTTGTTTTTCTCCATAGTACCTAACGCATCACGAGAGGGCCAATAAATATCTGTTAACCAGAGCAAGGAAAGAATGGTTCCATCGTCCCCTGAGGCGGGTGTCGGGCACCCACAGCGATGCTCCCAAACAAACACGCTGCCGCCCGAAAAGCAGCACTCAGAGCCAGAGTCGCAACGGCACACGCTCCGTAAACGCAGGCCCTGTGACGGCTGACACTGACTGTCAGGATCGTAACTATTCTGTCCCACTATCCACACTAGCACGTTCAAAAAGGACAAGGCCTGGGTTCTGACCTTTGGTTCCAGTAACACGCCCACCAGAAACATCCATAACTCCCTCACCGACTCCTTTCGGAATGTCCAGGCCTAGAACAGTGAGGCCACCAGGCTAGTGCTCGGCTCCTAGAAAGTGAGTGACAAGGGATTCTCCATAATAGAGCCTCTGGGTCACTCTACGGTCCATATAACAAGTTGGAAGGAAGGGCTTCCTAAGGACTTTCTTTGAGAGGGTATGATTTTCCGGTTTCTGTAGGCATGAAAATGAGGCTCACTGTGTGGTTCTCATACATTGTTGAGACTTTACTCTCGAGATGGTTCCTAAAAGTGATGCTGTTGAAGTAAACATTAGGTCATCACAGTCCTCACCAGGCTGGGCACAGAGTCCATACAGCTCAAGATAGAGCTGACAGGGCCCCTGCCTTCCAGGGGTTTACAGAATCCTGGTGGAAACTAGCATTCGATAAACATAAACAATGGCAAATTTTAAAAGCACTACGAAGTGAAGCGGAGCCCTACGGCAGTACATATGCACAGCACGTAGCGCAGTCCGTGGACGGCAGAGGGTCCCAGGAAGAATGCGCATGACCTGGGCTGAATCACTGCACACTGTGAATAAACACTGAAGCCTAATGTCAAATTAAAAATAAGAAGCATTTCTGCTTACACAAGACCTAAGTAGCCATTTTCATAAAAAAGAAGGAGGATTTCATGCCTCTTATGCTCATACTCTTGTTAAGAAAAAGTTAAAGGGAAAAAAAGTTTTATAATTAAGTGATTTGTCATTCATTTTGTATCAAAAATAAAAATAATTCGAAGAAAAATATGCAGTTTGTTTCAGGACCAATTCTACATTTAATTTCAATGAATCAAAAATGACTAGGTTTATGACGAAACTAAATAATACATAAAGTCTGTTTCCTCTATAGCTTCAAAGTTTCTGAAATTTAACAAAAGTATTCAAGATTAGGCCTAATTCTTAAATCCCACTGGTTTTTATGATCTAAACATCAAATAACTTTATCAGCACAGACCTATTTGATTATTTGCTGAGAAAGAAAAAGAATGTGAATGAGGTTAAAGCCTTGGACTTCACTAGAGAAAACAAGATATGGATTGGGACATTCAGTTATGGAATTTTGTATAAAGATTTCAAGACATTTTACTGATTTTCAGCATATCACTAATTTTCACTGCCGGTTAAATGAAGTACAGATACCATATATTTCCATGTCTTGAATAATCAAATTAAGACAAGAAGTCTGAAAGCTTTTTCCAGATCAATAACGACACCAGATCTTTAAAATACAGTATACTCCCATAGAACATTCTAGGAAATCACCAAACCTAGCTGCACATTAGAATCAACTGAGGGAAAAGCTAAGGCCCAAGTCATAAGAATCGAGCTTAACTGGTCTCAGATAGGGCCCAGCTTTCCATATGTTACACACACACACACACACACACACACACACACACACCTTGTCCAGGAGCTATTAATAATGAAACCATTGCTTGAGACTTGGGCTACATCCCAGAAAGGAAAAACAAACAATTCCTGATAATCAATGCTGAATTTCCATTTAAGGGGAAAACTTCTGCCTTAATAACAATCATTTGTGTTGACATCATCATCTCATTCAAAAACAGAAGATCTCAGCAAGATAAAAAAAAAAAAAAGTTTGCAATCGCCAAACATCCTATTCAAAGCAGCAGAAGAGGCCAAAAGCAAACATTTTTTTTCTTCTGTCCTCTGCAGTCATGCCCATTCGTTATATTAGCTATTGGTTATCATATTAAGGTTGGACTATCTTGAGAAAAACTTTATTTCGCTCATTTTTATTTCTGTCAGACTTTCCATTATAAATTTTATTTTCTCTGCCAGTAAAAGTAGTAGGAAGTTGCAATTTGGCAAGAACATTTTAAGCCTGGGTGTGATTTCCGTACCCCAATTTGATTTAAATTAGTTTTGCCATATTTAGTGAGAACTAAAAAAAGTCCGTTTGGCTGCTTTGGTTTGTCTATTGGTTCATTTTCCATACAATTTCAAAAGTCTGAAAAAGTCACCATGATAATTTCCAATAATTTTATGTAGAAGTGCATTAATAAATCCATGTTATCCCATTACCATTTTTAATGAAAATAACTTAATTGATCATAAAGAATCTTCCGGTTTTTAATTTTCGGCTAAAATATTCGCTTTTTAAAAATATCCACATCTATCACTATTAGTATTACATCTTCAAGAGAAACAAAATATACAATGTAAATTTTTGAACCTGATACATTTTTTAAACAAAATACATATATTGATCAGGACAGTGTTTTGAAAGCTACCTGTTGCTTACCACCACTATTTCTCTACACTAAACAAAAGGCTATTGGGACTGAAATAAGTAAGTTCACACGTAACAGTAATCATCCTAAGTCCACAGGATACACTGTTATTATACAATAAAGCGGGTCGTGGAGCTCCTTAGGGCATTGTCATCTAAAGGTTGTCCACCCCATGCCCCACAATGGAGTAGTCAGGAGAAAACAAAAGCTTCCCCTCCGTGCAAGTCACTCACCTTGCCACACAGGGAGGAATCATTTCAGCTGTGATCTGCTACTTAGACTTGAAGCCCAAGACACCAAGACTCTGCCTTTCTTTTTGGTTTGCATAGCTGATATTGGAGACAGGGATTCAGAAAAACAATTCGGCCAGAGAAACCCATTCACTGGAAAACATGCTATGGTCTGTTCTATGCTCACATTTCACAGAAAGCAGAATATGCACACTTTTCTTCTCCAGCTCCTACTTCCTCAATCAAGGAATTTCCAAAATTTCACTCTTTTATTTATCCACCAGTGATCACACTGTTTATGGATACTGCTGAGATCATACTAAGCACAGAGATAGTCAGTTCTTGCAAGGCTCACAACCATGAAGCAGAAATAAGAATGAAAGAATCCACACTCCACATCGACATTATGAAGTTTTTAAGAAAAGCATATGCAATCATCCTCCTATACATGACAGAATTTTCCTGGACATGAATGTCTCAAAAGGAAGCTCTCCAGGCCCAGAAATTCAGCCATCACATGCCAGTCCATCCACCTCTGTACTCCACCCTCTGCCCCTTTCCACTTCTCACCTTGTGTGTGCCAAAAAAATTAACTTCAGTCTCACCCGAGGGAAGAATTCCCACAAACCGAGGGAGGGTCCGTGCCCCCGCACAGACACAGACAGACTCGCGCGGTCTGGATGGTGCTTTCACAAGTGAAGGGGCCTCGCGCTTACTCAGCAGAGGAAATCTTGTGTCTGTGAGGAATCACGCCAATTCCTATTAGTAAGAAAGGATACAGGGGCGAGGAAGCCTATTCTCTCATTGACCAGAAAAAGAGGCCCAGCAAAACAGAGACCTCTGCCATGACCATCTGCAGAAAGGAAGGATGTTGTCAACTTTCTTCTCCCCAAAACTCTAACGACCTCTGCCTTGACCCTCAGAAAACAGATACACAGGAACAGGCTCTTCTGCAGGAATTGAGAGCTTTACACCAGAGACTCGGCACTGGGAGGCTTGTCGCCCAAGCTATCTACCCCGAACATTTGCACTCACATTCCAAAGATGTTTCCGTTGCTCTGGAATGGCTGTAAATGTCTTTCCTGCAGAATTCTTTCCAAACAAACTGCCATGAACTGGAGTCTGCAGCTCGTGCAGCAGGAGTTAGTTCTTAACCAAGCACCATGCACCTCACTGCAACAAATCTTTTAGAAGCTGAATATGACTGCATTGGTGGCTGAGCCAAAGGAGTAAACTTTAAAAATGCAAATATATCCAGGGGGGAAAAAAACCCAGCAGAATTCCACCTTTAGTGATATATGACTGATACGAAAAGGAAACCTCCTTCACAGGCTCTATTTAATTACTAAAACTGCTTGCATTTTTCAGGATGTATTAAACAGTCATTTTAAAATTTTTAAGTGGATTTTTTTTTTCCATATCATTAAAAAAAATTGGAGGGCGTGAGGGTTCAAGAGAACAAGCATTCTCTTTCCAACGCAGAAAGAACATATATTCTGTTTGGGTGAATAATAAAACAGTAGAAAGCTTTGAATATTAAAGAGGATTATTAAATTCTATCAAGAGTTTTCCAAAGTGAAAAACCAATGCATTTATAAAAATAAAACCTAAATCTTAAAAAAGAAAAAAAAAAGAAAAACAATTTTAAACATATGATTAATACCGATACTGAAATTTTTTTAAAAAGCATCGATAAAATCTCAATTGTCTTGAAACAAAGCTTATACTTTTGGCTCTTGATAGTATTTTTAGAACTGGGCTTTCTCTGGAGAGTTAAAAGTATGCAAATGGAGAGTGCACAGAGACACACACACACACATGCTGTACCTTTGTATTACACTGGCATTTTATTATTTAATTAAAGTACTCTTATTTTTCTAGCTCACGCATGCTTCCCTTGAGACGGCTTTGCTGTTAGCCTGCTGGCCTTGACTTCCAGCCAAAAACAATTCAGAAACAAAAAGGGACAACAAATCATATTTTCACAGACATTTTTATCCCTCAATACAACCCTGTTTTCACACAACATCATACAGCCCCTATGAAAACTATAATTTAGGGCAATAGCCACCCGAACCCAGGGTCTGACAAATGGCTACACAAAGTATTTCCAGTGTAAGAAATTCTTAAGTTCTTAATTGCAAATAAACTCTTTTGATAGAACCACTTTAACCGACATCGCTGGTTTGCAAACAGTGCCACTGGTACCGGCTGATGGATTAAAAAATAAAAACAAGCCAGTGAATGTAGTTTTGATACGCCAAAGATCTAAAGATGAGGTGTTTATCACTTCCAAGCTCTGTGTTACTTCATTACTTTTTAAAAGAAAGAGGCATCGGCAGACTTGCAGGGCATCTTAGTTTCACAGTCTAAAATGTATGATCTAATTTACAAAACAAACTGATCCACCAGGTTAATTCTCTCACCCCTTCCCCACGCGAGATTCTCACTTACCTGGTGGCAACCCTGTAAGTTTGATTCTCTCCCATAAGATGAGTATGAGCCCCTTTCTGTTTTACCTGCCAAGAGAAAAACAAACAAACAAACAAAAAACTATAAATTGTGTTTTTCCTTTTAAAAAAATCTCTTCCAGGTAACAGACATCTACTTCTCTTCTCCGATGTTTACATACGTAAAGTAGGCACTACTGGCAATGTATGCAAGCAAGAGAAGGAATAACACTTCCTCACTCTGGCTATGATAAACTGGAAAAAAATATCCTTCATTCCTATTCTTAGCCAAACTGCTCCACACTTCCAAAAACTGTCATTCCAATGGCCTCCACTTTCTCTAACAAACAAATTGTCATTCCTTATTTTCACTTTCTTTCTCTCCCACAAAATTTAAACAATTTCATTTTTATTTACACAGCAGGCAAATTATCTATGTAATGACCCTAGTCTAGTAATTCCCATTGATTATATTGACACTTAATGGTGAGGCCAAAGCTAATCAATCAAGGCTTTCCAGATGGTGAATACAGCAAAGAAACTATTCAAAATTCTGAGACTCTATCTCTTTCTCTCTCTTTTTGTTTTTAAACTCCCTTTCCCAGGAGTAAATCACATCATGATCAAGATGATGAAATTTACATTTGGGAAAGAGGATTTTTGAAAAATTGCCCACTCTGAACCCAAGTTCATATTCTACGAGTAGGTCCAGCAGGACATGAGATAATAGAATGTGAAGATCTTGTTCCCATTCAAACAACACAATTTTTTATCTGTAGACAGCTTTATGGAGATGCATACAGCCTCGGATGCTATGTGGTCACATCTAAGGGTGAAATTAAGGCTGCTCATTTGTTTCTTTTAAAAGTACGTTTAGCCTTAATCATTAGCAAGGAAGACAATGAAACCACATTACAAGAGATCTAAGCAGTTGAGTGTAGTTAGTGACATAGGAGGAGTCGCCACAGAAAATTGATCCATACCAGGACATTAAATGGGGCTAGTGACATGGCCCAGGACAGAGAACATGAACCCACCCCACCTGACACTCAAGGACAGTACACTTTCTTAGGGACTAGAGTTTAAAGAACCATTGTACTTTATAGCTAGGACTACACCATTCTTTGTTCAATGGGAAAATTCAAAACTAGTATTTTGAGGGGATAAATAGATATCTGTCTAAAGTTTACAACCCCCCGAATTTCCCCTCTCAACCCAAGGCAACAGAAATGCTAAAAGTAAAAGTAGTTCATTTTTTTAACCTTTTAGTTCAATAACAATGTTATAATTTTATGCCTTCCTGACACCACACAAAGAATGCATCGTTAATAAATCTTATATCTGTTCAAAAATGTACCTTGTATCTAAGTCACTATATATATATCTATCTATATAAAACAGAAGATGATTTTCAAAGAAAGTCATACCCGCGTCTTAAAATTAACCCTCTGTCCCCCAGTATTAACTTTTCTACTGATTTCAATGAATCTCGAACTTGGGAAAACATCCCCACACCTCGTTTCTGGTACAGTGCTCAATGCAAGGTAGAAAATCAATGCCCATATCAGTTTCGATTCTAATGAAACAGGGTATCATCTCACAAACTGTCGGTCTTGGGAGATCTAAGAGAATAATTTTAATTATATGAGGATTTTACACTGAAGAAAAGGTTCATTTACCTTTTCGGCAGTACAAATGGTCATACAGATATATTTGTTACTCTTCTGTGTATGTCAAATATAACCTATAGATACCCTTTAACTTCTCTTTACAAATATCACTAACAGAAAAGACTCAACCTTTATAAGCAATCAAATGACATACGACTTTCCTTAAGCTCTTGCATCCAAAAAGCTTCAATATAACTGCACCGTAATTAACTTTGACATTATATTCACTTATTTAACAACTGGAAAGGCAGGTAGAGAGGTAAGTAAAGAGGCAAGCAAAAAAGCAGAAAGATAGGTAATAGATAGATAGATAGATGGATAGATAGATTGATAGATTGATGATAGATAGATAGATAGATAGATAGATATTAGTAGGTAGGTAGATAGATGATACACAGACAAACAGATATTGTAGAATATTCCCTGACTTCCTAGGAAATTAAACATCTAGTGTCCTGTTTTGGGTAATTTCTAAAAATTGGATGTAAAATACAGTTTGAAGAAGGGAAGGCTATCTATTTCCCTCTCTGGAAGGGATCACTGAAGCTATCCCCTGCAGAATTGTACCACCTGGCATTATTTCCCAACTCGAATCCAGCACATAGACTTCTATCAGGATTTGTCTCAATTTATATATATTAAATATATATATACATATATATTTAAGTTAAGAGTTATTCCATTCATTCTTTTAAAGGTAGAATGTTAGTGCAAATAGTAAGGATGAGAAGGGAGAAGAGAGAAAGAGAGAGAGAGAAAAAGGGAGAGAGAGAAAGGGAGAGAAGGAGAAAGGGAGTGAGGGAGGAAGGATGGGAGGGAGGAAGGGAAGAGAAGAATATAAGAATATGAATGAGAATAAATGGGAGAGAGAAGTGAAAGGAAAGGAGAGAAATAAAGAGAGGGAGGGCAGAATGGAAAGAGCAAGGGGGTAGGACGGGAGAGAAGGAGGAGGGAAAGATGAGAAGAATATGGATTCACGCTGCACAGAGTCCCCAAAGTACTCTTGGGTACACGGGCCCAGCATTCTTTACTATCATATCAGATACAGACTGCTTAATCTTAATTTTGCTTGTTAAAAAATATTTATCCAGATACAAAAATAAACCCACTGCAAATTACAAGTTGTCAGGGTTAAAAATCTACTCCTGTTTGTGTGGGGGAGGATAAGAGACCAGCATAGACATGAATCATTCTCAGTAATTTGAGTGTTTCCATGACATCAATGGGCACCCGTCCAGGACTCTGTCGAAGTCTGCGAGGTACCAAAGAGGCAGTGCAGCCAGCGGGAGGCTGGGAGGTGCGCTTTTTTTTTTTTTTTTTTTTTTTTTTAGGATTATGCTCCTTGTAAAGATTTCATCTATACCATCCACTTTTACCATCAAATAGATCGCTCCAGAGATCACGAGCAAACACATTTCATTCTGATAGTGTAAGCCTTTAACTTTATTACATCTTTTTGTTCCCAAATTCAACTATAAATCTGCCCTCGGAGCCCAAACCCCTGTTTGGGAGCAAAATAATCAGGGACTGTGGATAAACCCAAGCACCTTCTGAAATGTGTTATATCCACTCCTATCATTTCCTAACGACAAAAAGCAGCCATTTTACAATGACACCTCGGTTTCTAGGAAAATAAATACGTCTTTTGTGTAAATTGTCCATTAAAAATTAGCTAGGGTCTTGATGTTGATTTTCTGCTTAAAATTCACTGGAACATTTGTTTCAGATAATAAAATTTTCAAGAGCGCTGATAACATGTTTGAGTAGGATTCTTAAGTAACTATCTATGCTCATGAACACAAAAGCTCCTAAATATCTGTGTTTACTCTATGTCGGGCATGGATTTTTGTCGCTTATACCAACTGGCTGGTGCAGGCAGCTTCTTTCCCCCCCTCTCCATTCTTTGCCACTCGCCTCCCCCACCCTCACAACCACCGCGGAGCTTTGAAAGAGCTAAAGATTCTATTTTTCCAATATTTAAAAGAGATAGCAGTGATGAACAAATGCGGTGCAGTCACTGTGGAGTTTTCGAGACAACCCTCCAGTACTAGAATGCGACAGCCGCTGCGGATATTTCTTTGGCACAGAGACGATGGTGGCAGTGCCAAGCCCCATGGCTAAAACTGCTCAAAAGAGGCATAAGGGTAGCATTAATCGCTCAGGTCTTTTACTGCATGAAGGACCGTTGTACATATTTTAAAAACTAAAAGTATCCGTTAGTAACGTTTGTCGTATGCCCAGAAAGGGTGTGTGGTGGTGTGGGGGGATATTCTGAATTATATACCAGAAATAAATCTTGTCAGGCATTTGATTCACTTTTATACCTAAGAGGACCAAATGTTAAATTTTGCTGCTGGTGACGCTTTGCCGTGCACGAAACGAATGATGTGACCTAATGGAGTGGTGCACTGAAGGCTGAATGAAAGCTACAGGGAGGATTTCACAAACTGAGTCGACATATTGGCTAAACAACTTCCTTCTGCAAAAATCATGTATACAAGGAACATGTAATACTATGTCACAATTTTAAAAATTAAACAAGAAAAACGCTGTAAATGAGCAGACACAACATCCGTCAATCAATCCTTCTGGAGACAAAGGAGATCAACGTGCAGCCCTTCTCTGGAGTAAGTCGGCATCTACAGTGAGCAAACAACCCGGAAAGTCAACACGTGCTCCGTCCAAACTGAACCCACCGGCTGCTAAAACCTGTATTTAAATTTAATTATTAAATATTACACCAATTGGCAATCAATAAAGGATTCCCTGCTTCTTCGGGTGCCCTGCAAAAACTAACTTAAGCAGAAAATACACTGTAAGCTACTTTCAATTTTTTTTTTTTTAAGACCAATATTTTTGCTGATCTATTCAGTAACCCTTTATATGGCTGCCCCGATAATGATAAAGAAAAATATATATTTTTTTAAATTTGGAGGAAGTATGGTTAACAAATGCCTATATATCTCCAAATTTAATACTTTTATATTCTTCTACAATTTTCCATGACTTCTAATTTTTTATTTCAATATATCCAAAGTATCCTATTGTAGGAACTGCCCAGGGAATTGGATGAGAATGAAAACATGTGAAGAAAAAAGTGGTCTCGGAAGTCCACTCATTTACAGGGCTGCATCTAAGAACTGTTACCTTTGGTGGATGGCTGCACCAGACGGTTCTAATCTGCATGGAAAGACTGAGAGACAAGAACAACTCACTGATGCTATGCTTTGTGGAGAGAGGCTGTGACGCAGAAGAGCCCACTGGTGGCTGACCAGTAGGATATGACAAGGTCATGTTTGGGGTTCTAGCCTTTCATTCTTAAAAGACCACTTTTAAAATTATATGTGAACAGTATATATTTTATCTACCACTGAAAAAGATGCACGCATAAAGTGAAACACATCCCTTGAAAATCCTCGACAGAAAATTCTCTGATGCTGCAGGACAATACCACGCAGGGCGGTTTCACTGTTAATTCGCACTCTGGGGCATGAAGAACGAGCCTTTTGTTCCCAGCTACCAAACTAGGGAACTCATCACATCTCTGTCCTTGTCCCCAACACCAACTTATTCCTATTTTTCTTTTTTTTTAATATCGAGAAGACTATTTCATTAAACAAACACTGCGATTCTTACTGGTTCTGAATATATACATAAGGTTATTATTTAGAATTATTTTACCTTTACCATGCCTGCCTTTTCTTTTCTCCTCTCGCTCAAATAAGAGTAGCTGAGTCCCTGTCATGTATTATTACCCACATTGCAAAGGGCTTATGTAGACTGATTTATGTCATCTGTGCAACAACCCCGTGAGTCAGGTAAGATGAACACCATTTTACGGATGAGGAAACTGAGACACAAAAATTGCCCAAGATCACACGGGAAGTAAGTGATAGACCAGGATTCAAATCCTGGCTATTTGATTCCAAAGGCTGTGTACCTTTTAGCACTGTTCTGTGCTGCTGCTGTTTAAACTCTGGATGGGAGGTAGCGTGGGGGTAGGATATATAAATAAGCAAGAAGCCCAACAATACTGAACACTTAAATCTCAGAGCTCAAAACACTCATGAATTTGATATGAAATTAATGAAAGTGTCTTATAGGTGGTGATAATTTACATTTACATAGTGTTGTACTCCTAAAAGGTCTCCAGGTACTTTATACACCAGAACTTGTGCATCATACAATAAACTACCGTGATCTCCACGTTAATTCCACGAAGCAACTAATTAGCAAAAACATGGCGGGAAGCTGCACCGCTACACATTCCCTATGTGAAGAATATGATTGTTTAAAATGCAAAGAGAAGAGTAGAAATAAAACCACAATTATAATATAGGACAACACAGCGTCGCTCACAAGTGTCTTCTATGGAATAGTAACCTCACAACCAGCTTCAGAAAACAAAAGGAAAGCTAATTAAAAGAGCCTAGCATATGTTACAAGCTATCTCTACCCCTCCCCCAGAAATTTACATTGTATCTTGGCATTTTAAAGCTTCTGAAAAGTCCTGTAATGAAGACACTTAATTTTGTTCAATGTAATCTTTACTAAATTTGTTTGAATACACACACCAGCCCCCACCCTTTTTGTCTATTAAATATAAGTCCCAAGGAACTTTAGGAACTATTATTATTAAAAAAAATTAACAATAAGGACATATCGGGTTAATATGTGTTTGCAATTTTATATCAAATAAATAATGCAAATTAAAAATTAAATTTTATTTAGATTAATTAAATTTTATCTAGTAAAAAAACATTTTTTACTTTTTCTGAAATTTCTATGAGATACACCTCCATTGCTCGAAATAGTTGGTCAATCTTAATTATCTCTGAACCTCATTTAGAGGGAAGAGTCTGGGTTTGCAAGAAATCAGAAGTTGATGTTATTCTTTTGATTTCTAAAATTCATAGAACATTGGTTCTCTCCTACAAAATCTTACTACACCAAGACAACTCTGTCTTCATCCACAGGCATGAAAAAAAATCCAAATTCAGTAAATTTAATGACAAAACAACTAGAACTCAATTCTAGCAGATAAACTAGTCATTTCATGCCATAGAAAAATCTCCTCCTTCCCTTCTTCCTACACGGAGAACAGAGAGAGAAAAAAAGTGAGGAAAAGGTGATTAAGCACATAGTATGTAGCAAAGAATAATGAGAAATAGAAAGCGAGCCGTTTTCCCAGAAAAGACAAGCATTAGTCCTCTTGTTCACCGATGTTCTTAAATCATTAAAATGGAATCCTCAGTAATGACCTCTAGCTCTGATGCTGGAAAACGACGAGTTTTGGCTGCATTTCATCATCGACGCACCTCCTCTCGTCTAGACACTGTGCTGCCTTCACAACGGTGGGCGTACTAAGAGCCCAGATACGCTGATTAACTTGAGGCCATCATCGAAACTCATCATTTTGGGGGACTGTTCATGGTTCAGAATCGTTATTGAACTCTCCGCAAAGCACTTACATTTATAAATCACTGTATAGTAAGCCAAATAATTTAACTTGCATCACTTAAGACAACACACCCTAAGAACTCTTCAGATGGACATTTAAACCTCTATTTTTATAGACGAGGCCACTAAAATTAAGAAAGGGAAACCGGCTTATACAAATAAAAGAGGTTATACAGATATTAAGAGATGCGGCGAGAACAGAAACTTTCAATTCCAGTACCAAAGCCTGTTCTTACAGTGGGCCGCCTCTTTTTTGCAGTATTCTAGATGTGTTATCAGCATATATTGTCTTCTTCTCCCTGTGTATCATGACTCTCCCTCAAATAATTTTAACTTAATTTGTAGTAAGTCAAAGAGGAGTTCTCAAATCCTTCAATGGATGAAACTGTTAGAATTGATAAACGTTTTGAGTGGCCATCCTGGAGTAGATCGAAAACTACTTTCTTAATGCAGAATAAAAATACCACCTTACACTGTGTTCACCTGTCCTATACAACAACAGCCAAAATAATCCCCCTCGCTCGATGCTATGCTTAGGAGATGTGCGAATATTATCAGATTAAAGCACATGAGTTTTATGCTTTATTTTCCGAATGCAAGAAAATCTTTCATTGAAAATAACACTAATTCCACAGAGTGTGTAATTAATCAACATAATCATGGGGATAACTTAGCTGTTTGGGGAGGTGTGTCAAATAACTCTTTAAGGCCACTAAAGTGCCACTTGAGCCACCAGAGTAATGATTTTCTGAATCAGCAATTTGTATAAGAGTCCCCTAGAGACCTGAAGGACTAAGGGCAACCCCGAAATCACTCGACTTACTTCTAATGCATAACTTACCACTGGCTTTACGTGAATAAGATCTTAACAGTTTTGCCTACCCTATTTTATATTTCTGTTGCAGTTTGTGTCTATGATGATTGGGTATAACCAAGGAAATTAAGGACTTGTGTCTCTGAAGAGACAACATATGCATTTGAAATCTTATTTTCTTACTTGAAGAAACAATAGTTTTCATATAAAAATGAGGAAAATGTGATTCTTGCGAAACATATTAAAGATATCAAAAGCAACGAGAAATAAAGTAATTTCACTATATTCTTAGGAGCAAAGGCAGACACAGGATGGGCGTAGAGAAAAGTAATTCCCCAAAATTCAAATCTAAGGATAAGAAACCTTGCTGATCATGAGAAACACTGGTAAGACTTTTCTTAAAACAGATTCCCGTGTCCTCTACCCGAGAGTACAAGCATCCACTGGAGTGGGTCTGGCATTCTTGCTCCCTCTTTTTTTGTTTCTTTAAATAAAATTCCCCTGGTTACTCTAACCAGCCTGCGATAAGAGTAACCAATTAAAGTGACAGGCGCAGTCTTTAAGGTTACATTAGATGAAATTCCAATAAACCTGGGAACCAGGTGGGTAACAAAAAAATTAATTACTACCTGATCCAACCTATTTAACTAGATTTTTAAAAAGACAAACAAAAGTTGATCTCAGAGGCTCTTTCAGACAGCTACCATATAACCATTTCAGGAGTCAGAGAAACCTTTTCCTGACAGCCTACTAGGCCTTTAGATTTGTTCATCTTTGCTAATGAAAACTGATCACTTTAAAAAATTAATCTCACATTACCAAGTAGATTCCCCTAAAAAACAACAGAATTCCAGCTATGAGAATCCCAGAGATGAACAGCTGCTTCTCTTCTAATCGGCACCCCTGGCCACTGCGACGAAAGCAAATCTTCCTCCATTCTGTCCCCAAACCGACGAACGTCACCTTTAGACTCCAGGATCAAACTCAAGTGAACATTACTTGGTTTGACTTAACAGGGCCCTTGCACCCATGTATATATTCTCCCCTGTCCTTGCTCTACCGAGGCATTACGAGCCTATTCTGAGGGAGAGAATCTGGTTCTTTGATTCCTCTGGAGAAGATCTGTGACATTCTGGCCAGATGCAGTAGAGACCACATTATATGAGTAAGATTTGGTTGCCAGACTAAATTATTTGGCATTATTAGCAAAATTTAAGAAAATCAGCAGCTACCTTTTGCCACACAAATCGCTTTTAGCAATACATTATTTGCTTCCCATTAAACGTGATGTTTTAACCAAGTATTGCTAATATATGAAATGTAAAAAATCATAATGACCAAACTCTGGGTTAAGTACGGTGTGACAACAGACAATAAAGGAAAAGTTTTAGTAATACGTTTGCTATAGCTAGAGTGTTTATATAGGAAAAGTACATATTTTAGCACCTGGTATGTAGGTGATGGCCTCAGTTTTCAAGCTGAGCCTACAGCTAACAAGAACATAACAATTATCACTCTCTTAAAGAGATATGCACATTTGCTGTGCTACTCAAGACTGCACGGAAATAAAGGAGATGGAGCTTTCATGAAGATTTTAAGTACGGTTCATACATATGTTTAATACATGTACGTATTATATTCAGAATTCAAAATCCATTTCAGGGCATCCATGGAGCAGACAAACAGTAGGAAAACCACGAAGCATTGAGCCTGCTGTTAGAGATCAACTTTAAGAGAACGGACCTATGAAAACCAAACTCAGGTAGATATGACCAAACTCCTCTAAGAGTACGACTTCCCCGCGAAACCAGTCACTGTTATTTAAGGAAAGCCTTCCAATTGCTGAATATATAAGCATGACTTAATCAAGAGAGGAACATGGTGGGGGGAGGGGTTGCACAGGAAGGAAGAAGAGAGGTAGAAGAAACACAGGAAGAGAAAGGAGAAGGGAAGTAGTCAGAAAAATGACATCATCCTATCAAAAATATGTAAGAAAATAAAGTGCACTATGTGGAACGGTTGTTTACAGACAGCAATTTTCACTTCTTGAACTTATAAAAATGATCACGTGGTAAGTACGAACAAGGTCTAAAAAACATGAGATTCAGAAATAATTATTTGTTGGGTGTCTCTGTGTACCATGTGCTTGCTGGCTGCTGGAGAGTCAATGATGGACAAGAGGTGAGAGTTCACGTGGCTGACATGGGGAGCGAACCCAATGCTGTCCATCAGTAAGGGTTACGATGGGAATAATGAGAGGCACAGAGGAAGAGCACCTAACACAATCCCATCTTGCTCACAGGCGGCAACAGGAAAGACGCATCTGAGAGTCTATGCAAGACGACATTGTTATACGAAACATTTGGTGGCAACTTGATATTGGTTAGAATGCAGCTTGTCATTAATTAAATAAAAACAAATACTTTTATGATTTATCTAAAACAAATTTTTAAGTAATTGGTACTTAAAATTGGAAAGATAGAAAACTGGAAAAAATACTTATCAATAACACTTTCCCCCTTCCCTAGCTCTAAGCTCTTGTATCATCTCATATTTGGGGGAGTTTTGATGGAATTTGCTTACAAACTAGAGAAATTTGCAATATAAGACTAAAGAACCGTAAAGATCTAAAACATCCTCTCCGTATAATACCACATTGTTTGATCCGATCGCCTTATTTTAGAGATATGCAGAAATCACTTATACATAGGTAATTATTATAAAGAATTTGATAAAACCTCGGCAACAAAAATCGTTGCTATTTTTAAGACATGTTCCTTATACAGAGCCCTTGTCTTCAGTATCAGGCCCCAAGGATGCTCTCCATCCAAGCCATGGCGGAGAGGCCAGGGTGCCCCCTCCACGCCCGCCCTCTTGTCTTCAGCCCTGCGGCCAGGGAATGAGGAGACCACCAGTGCTTTGCTCCTTTGACACCTCACACTCTCTCAACAGTAACCCAAAGAGGCAAAACAAAGCCAAAAAGGTTCCACTCCAACTACCATTCTCAATGTCTGCCAGGGAGGATCACTTAACTTTGTCTGTCAAGAAACCAAAAATGCCTTTATAAAATATTACGATGCAAATATAGGCTCGTGTTCCTTCATGAAGCATGTGAAAACTGTCAACCTTATCAGGGAGTTCTCCAGCAGGGGTTGCCTACCACATCCATTACCCACAAAAAGTAATGTTTCAAAATTTTGATGATTTAACCTTTTAAGTCCATTCTCAACTTTGTCAAAAAAAAATTCCGAAGTGT
Source organism: Rousettus aegyptiacus (assembly GCF_014176215.1). NCBI lineage: Eukaryota > Metazoa > Chordata > Mammalia > Chiroptera > Pteropodidae > Rousettus > Rousettus aegyptiacus. The sequence goes on from NW_023416287.1 coordinate 80,868,740, forward strand.
AATCAAGCCAGGAGTTACTACGAAAATACAGTAATAGTAATATCAAATCAACCACTGAAAAAGTCAAGAGTGACATATACTTTACATGTTATTTAACCTATTAGTAGTTTATTTAGCAAAAGCAAATTTTAAAAAAACTTAAACAACAACAAAAATAAAAACCCTTCATTTCCAAATAAAAACAAAGTATTAACCTACAACTTTATAATTAATGCAACTATATGATTAGTTGTGTAAAAGTGCAAAGACAAAACAAAACAAAAAACAAAAAAAACCCAACCTTGAAAAGTAATTAAGAACTCCAGAAACCAGTCAGTTCCAATATGAGCAGCCAGCAGAGGGCGCACATGCCCCAACAAGAGCTGGCTCTGGCCAGGCACCACTCAGACTCATTTAGGAATGAGCCTAACCAAAATTTGAGTACAGAAAGGGGAAGAAAATCATCTTACCAGTGGCATTAATAAAACAAATGTGCTTCAAGATTGGTAAGAAATATACACACATACACTTTTTTGTTAAATATAAACTTTAATGGATTTTTTAGCTATTTCATGAAAAGCTGTAGATTTAAAAGAAATAACTCTTCTTTGTATAGAAGTGAGGCTATATCAGTTTTGAAGGCCACCATAGTTTTTATAGATTTCTATTAAGAATTATCTGTAGTACATAAATTTGAAGTAGCAAATTAAATATTAAATTTCTAACACTTTAGACACATGTTTTGGTGAGTATATCAAATTACCCTTTGCAAATAGAGTCTCTTTTAGTGTATTTACATGTGTCATATACAAATTTATTAATTAATTTTTGTAACCCTAGAGTGATCAAACATATACCATTTTATGGTTAAATTGAGACACATGTTACTTATTTTTCTACTGGTTTGTACTTGATTGATTATCTGTAAGTTGTCTATGCTCGGTCTCAGTATTATAATACTTGCTTTGGGGTTCCAGTAGATTATACTATAAGAGTACCTTGTAGCTATGTATGTACCTGTACATCTAGAAAAGAAACTGTATATTTTTGAAGGAAGTTTTCCCAATTCTAAAGTCACAAATTCCTCCTAGCACTTTCCAAGCTTGTGATTTCAGAAATAATACCACAAATTGCAATGAAAAAAAAAATTACCTCATGAGAGCATCAAATTAAAATCAACATCAAATACTATAATTTTTTTATATATACAGATAAAAATTAAATTCCACAGGATGGTCAATCTCCAGTTTCTAGTAGTTTAGGCCCCCGCACTTCAGTTTCAAGATGGAAAGCTTGGTAGGATAATTACCTGCCTCTTATCTGTCCACCTAAATGGTTATTTCAACCTCACCTCTAGTCACCAACAAACAGCAATGAGACCGTATAATATCTCCACCAGGTTTTTTTTTTTTTAAAGCATTCTTAGATTTGAAAACTGAACTTAATTTACAATATCTACGAACCAGGTGGTTTAGGTTACATGTAGGTCACAAAAAATACTTATCATTTGGCTGATGTGGCTACACCGTTTCTGCATAAGTTAAAATGACGATGTTTTATTATTCCTAAGCACTCAATTCTGAAATGTTTGCACAATCTGTTAAGTCCGGGCGCACTTAAATGATTCTGACATGCAGCCTGCTAAGGCCAGTGATGGAGATAATGCCTCTTTACGTGGGTAAAATTTTGTGGCATATAGGTCACTCTCTTAAGGGGAATCAACTGTGTGTCTCTTCTTTGCATTTCCACCACAATCCTTCATCCTGCAGCCTGGAGCTGAGAGTGAAATGCAAGAAAGGAGCCGAGTGCTCAAAGCAAAAATCTGCTTCCAGGACAATCCATTATATCTGACAAGTTAAATGTTCCATGGTAGGCCATATGGCATCAGAGCAGGCCCGACGATGGAAGAGGGGAACTCAGCAAATGCATCACAATTAAGGAGTTTGGCTACAGACTTTACTTTGAATTACTTTATTTTTTATTAAATTTTAAATGCTTCCCCCCCTCCCAGTTTCCAACTGAATCTGTTTTAGGAGACAAATTTTAAAGGAGTACCACAATATCTTTGTATTCTCATGACTAGAATCTAAAGTTATAGTATACATGAGCATTTTTTTTTTTTATGAAATGGAGTTTCAAGAGGACCTGTAGCCTCTTTTAAAAATTTTCGGGGCAAATAACTTACAGGCCCTATCTGTTCACTAGGTTAGAATATGTAAATGGAAGTGGTCATTAGGTTGGGACATTTTCAACAAAACTGACATAGCATTAAATGAAATCAGTTTCCATTTTCAAGTCCAAAAAATCCTCTAAGCTCTACAGTCAGAACTTGCATGTTCCTGTTTCTTCTGTGGTTTACTTAATATTAACCAAGATAATGAACTAATAGAAGACTATCTCCATTGAATTTAGCTCCTCCTAACATGGCACCAAGAAGAAACACTGCATACTCCTGCGAATCCCATGTCTGAGAGACAAGTCTTACAAGCTTTCCAAAGACTCTGAAACCAGGTTGTCTATAATAATAAACATTTGTTGTTAGAAACAACGTAATGCAAATCTACTTGGTAATATAAGTAAGGTATGTACTTATTACATTAAGGGAGAAGATGAAATTAATGAAATGACCAAAACGGCATCATTAAACAATAAAGAAGAAAAAAATGTTCCTATTTTGCCTGAAGAATTCTCAGGAAGAGAACTGGACCTGTAATAAAACTTCCTATAGACGTGTCCAAATTCATCTGGCCTGGTGTCGAACAGAAATTTTATCCACTCCCTCACTTCCTAGAGATGATGCATAATGCATTCTTGAGCAAATATGATATGAAATAAATTGTAATGGGTAGATTTTTCTAAACAGCAATCATTATTGTTTAAGTATTCACACTGGTTTGAAATTCATAATAACTCAGAGAAACATGTACGCATCTTTCCGAAGGAGAAGACACTAAGAACTCATTTCCCTAAACTGTTTTCACTCGCTCTTTCTCCAGAGGGTTGATTTCCCTTAAATGTGCCCACTTCTGCCTTAATTAAGAATAACATTATTTCAAAGAGCATATCCAGATACTTTATAAAAATGGGTCATTTTGCTTCATGTTCAAAATTATGAACACATTTTCTGATGGTCCCACGGTTACTCTTTGTTAGTAATCTAATGTAATCCTATCTCTGTGAATCCCTTATTTTTAAATATGAGACGATCAGTTGAAGATGGTATGTGGGTTCTGAACTGGAAATTTGTATTATAAATCAATTATGGCTCTTCGTAGTTTATCAAGTGCTTTCACATACATGCACTTATAAGTTTGATCATGATGGTGTTAGGCGGCATCATAACTATTATCCTTAATAATTTAATTCTGTGTGGGAGGGGAAAAGAAGATTAAGCTATGAATTGGAGGAGCCGCATCTTCTGCCCAAGCCTACCTCTAATGTAGGCATTGCATCACCGTGCCATGCCCTATACAACATGAGGAAATATGAGCATTAAAAAGATATAGGCAAGTATTACGCAGGAATGCAAGCATATATGTTATACATTTTCAATTCTTATTCAAGAAAAGTAGCCAAATATTTTGATATTGTGATAATGCCCAGTTTGAAAAAGACACCAGAATCTATGTTTGGGTTTCCTAGGAGGAATGAACACACACTCAACACACAATTAGACTTTCACATGAGTGCGTGTGCGCGTGCACACACAAAAACACATAGCCCCCCTCCCCTACACACACACATAACATAGCCACAAACACCTCAGCACCAGCAGAGTGCACTGGCCCATTGTGTACTATAGATTCTATTTCTGTGTATCCAGATCCACATTTTTATTACTAATTAAAATGTCCAGATGGTAAAATAACACCTGATCCGAGAGACTTTTAGGCACAGTAATTGTCACCGCTCAACTCCGACATTGTTAAGAAACTGGAAAAACTGGCCTGCACTGAGTTTTATATGTACTGTTTCCAAACCATCAGCGAAATGCAGTTAAAAGTTTAATAATTTTAAAACAAACAAACAAACGAACAAAAGTCACATTAAATTCTTTACCAAGAAAAAAAGGGAAAAATTTTCCATTTAAATCATTCCTATTACAGCAAAGCTCACGAACTCCAACAGAACGAAATGTCACATCATAGCAATTCAGTTGTGTTTTAGAGGGAAAGATACATAATAGAGTAAAAGAATGAAAGAGCTATTCAATATCTCATCATTTCATGAAGCCATTTCTTCTCATCTTTTGTTCTATAGGTTCACTAAATAATAACCGATTAATTTAAAAATGTCTTCTCTTATTTGCATTTTCATACCATTAATCATAAAGCAAAACATTTATTATCTTATATACTTTTTTAAAAATATGGATTCCGGGATGACCCCTGAAATTCAAGTTAGACCTTGGCTCATGAATAATACACTTCAGGAAATCACAAATGCTTTTTAAAATGTTGAAGCAGTTACTTCCTAATCCTAAATGGGTTCTTTTTTCTCAAGCAAACATTTTTGCAAATATTTGGGCTGCTTTGATACGCAAATGTTCTCTCAAACATTTCCACCAGCCAGCCATTAAAATCTCTCCACAGACCCTAACCAATGGGAAAGTTTGCAAGGGAAATCTGAGAAGCAACTGGATGAGAATACTGCCAGGAACACTGGCTTCGCTGGCCACAAACAAATGTTGACTTTGTTGCAATACCTGAAACAAAATCTTTGGATGCTTTAGTGAAACAACTACTTCAAAATTCTCAATCATGGGGCTGTAATTCTCCTCGACTGAAGTAATAGTTTCTGGGGAGGGCAAAACGGATCACCCACAGGTTTCCCATTTCGGAGTTCAATAACTCCTATAAATGTGATCTGCTGCTGGACAGTAAAAATCTCATCACTTTTAAGAAGAAAATGCCCACAGGAATTAACATGTGCAAAACAGGAAACGGAAAAAGCAATAAATAATGCCACAACTAGGCTCCCAAATGTTAACAGGTATAATAGTAGTAGAGTACTTTTAAAAATGTTCTCCCAAGGGAATCAGCCAGGGGAGACAATGAAGGAGAGCCATATTTATTACATAAAAAACTCAAAAAAACAAACAAACAAACAAACAAAAAACTCATGCCAACACAGGATTCTTAGATATAAAAACAAGGGGGTAGCATTAAAAAATAACTTGTTCATACAGTATAATTACAATCGTTAGGAGTAAAAGCCATCCTTAACACCTTCTTACCCTTTCAAATTCTACTCCAAAAACACCCTCAAAATCTGCTTTGGGAAATAACGGGTCAACAAACCATTTCGAAGAATTTCTCCAGTTTCCCTCAGTCACATAAGCAACACTGAAAACAAAACTGAATTTCAGGATTCCAGTTGTTAACACCATTCTAGGCACCACTTAGGAAGGAATGAGTTGGCAAACATTTGTGAATTTTGTGGGAGGAGAAAACTAACAGGGAGTTTATCAAAGCCAGTGGAACACTGAATTTATAAAAACAAAATAATCTGCTTCTCAACAACTAACCTGCAGATCAACACTTGTTCCTTCCCTCTGCCATTGCTTCCTCATTTACACATATTAGAAGTGGGCAAAGATTTCATCAGGTGTGGTTTTGACAATAGCAGCAAAGTGCCTGGAGCCACAGATTTTAATTGAACCCAAAATACAGATTTTGGGGGAAAAAGAACCAATCACAGTAAGTGCTTTAAAAGGGGGGCGGGGGAGGGAGGAAACATTGTCTTGAGTAGTTAGTTACTCTGCACTTTGTTGTACTGTATGAAAAAAAATAAAAAAGCTCTATAAAATCTGAGAATTAACCTATTGTTTCAGATTGCTTACAGGTGAAAGTCTACCATCTGGATGGGCAGTTTGCCCACGTAAAAAATAAGTAAACTAAAGGAAAAAAAGGAAGTAAAGCCTTCTTCTGCCAATTTTAACACAATAGATTTTAAGGGAAAGGAGACAGAGCCACCATAATCTCCAGACATGACACAACACATGTACACACACACACACACACACACACACACACACACACACACGATCGAGTACAAACTGTCACAGAACAAAAATTGGAAAAAGTGAGAGACTGAAATACAATTAATTGTTGATTAAAACTCCAAGATTAATGAGGATTAGAAATCTAGTCTTCTCATTAAATAACTGACGATGTTTTCTATTTTACTGAGATACTCTAAAAAATAAGACCTAGCAGCAGCATATCAAAGTTTCTATCTTCCCCTAACAAAGCATATTTATAGTCTTTATTTATGCTAGGCTATCAACTTTGTAAATTACAATTTAACTTTAAATAAACAGGAAACTGCATCTTAGGAACTGCCTGAAGTTGTTTTCTATCATTCCAGAGTGAAAATGCTTATAAATTTGACAATTTATAAAGAAATATTCTTTCATTCTCCCCTCTTCTTAATCCTTATACAAGCCTCCCCCATCCTTATCTTTTTTAAACGTATCCGCCTTAGCAAAAAGATGTGACTGAGTAATAATCATTGTTTTAACCTAAAGATCAAATCTGAAATCAGGTCAGAACTTTGTTTAGGTTTTTCTTTGTAATGTGAGTGAGACAGAACTTTCCGTTTAACTTTAAGTTAGTATGACAAAACATAGTACCAGGGTAGGACTAAGTGTTTTGTTTTTGTTTTTTGTTTTTTGTTTTTTGTTTTTGCTAGTCTATAGTCGTACATTTTGAAAGCAACACACAGAGGGTTTATAAATTAACAGCTCTCTGTACTGAATGCTTGTCGATATCTCTGTTCTGGGGATTTTGAGTATCCATTTTGATTGTATAGTGTCTCCTAAAATTACGTTTGAAGCACAACACTAAACCAGAGGTGCTGAGTGAGAGAATTATGGGCACATTCCCAAACTCTTACACCAAAACCACAAAGGGAATAGATTAAAGAGAAAAAGCACTAAAGCACGAAGGGAAGAAAAAAAAAAAAAAAACCACCATCATCCAAAAAAGAAAAGAAAAGAAAAGAAAAAAAAAACCCACCCTGAAGAGAGAAATAGAATACTTGCTTTTCTTTCGACCTTATGGGTAGCACACGGAGGGAGGCACCAGAAGATCTAAGCACAAATACGTGATGAAGAGTCGCCAAAAAGCATGTGGATGAATAAACTGTCGTGGCGTAAATTTGCCAGCGAGAGGACAGAACACAACACGCTGGGTCTTGGCTGTCCTAACATGTTTTACTATGTAAATTTAAATAGTCTTGAAAGGGAAAAAGAAAGAGGGGAAAAGGTGGAGAGATTTTTTTTAATATTAAAAAAAAAAAAAGTTTGCCAGAAATCCTCATAGTTGGGTCACAAATAAAAGTACTTTCATTGCTGTTATTAAAAAAAAAAAAAGGAATCTAGTTCTTAGGTTAAAACTCATCACATGTTTCCTATGATGGAAATTTAGGGGGGTGGTTTAAAGAGTTAAAGACTCCCTACCATTAATTTGCATCTGGTGCTTTTAGTGTGTGTGTGTGTGTTTTTTTCTTCCCTGAAAAGTTGGCAGAGCCGCCGATTTTCCATAATGCAAGCATTTGGGAATTGTGAGCGGAATGAAACCGATCCAATCTCCTGACTGCGACATGAATTTTCATTAATTACAACCTTGTCAGCAAAAGCATTATCAAAGCTGAATATGAAAATGCTAATGAGTCCTCATTTGCATATTTTTCTTTGTTGGAATGTCATTAATTATTACATTTTATGATGATGAATGCAGCTGTCGAAGCTCTCCGATGCATAATTAGCCATCAGAATGCCAGGAGCCGATCAGCATTTTTGGGTGAAAAAAACAAATTTCACTTCCACTCTCCCCCCATCCCAACACCACCCAACAAACACACACACACACACACACACACACACACACACACACACACAGCCCTGATGACGACAATCCTGAGACCGGACTTTGAGGAAGTTGAAAAGGGCTCCTTTAGAAGGAATTGATTTTTGCTTTAAAATTATTTTGTTTTTAGCCGATAACGGTTGTATACAATGAAGCAGTTCTTAATAAAAAAAAAAAATCGTTATTCCAGCTTAATTAATGCCACGCTTAATTATAACACCATGATGTCAGCGGTTTTAATTAAGTATTGGCTCTGTTACAAAAAAAAAAAAAAAAAAAAACTCGCCGCAGTAAGTCACAAAACACAGATTTGTGCAAATCATTTCTGCGATTTTTTGGTCTTCTGTGGTTCATGAACTATTCAAATATTAACAGGCAGCATGGAAACTCCAGGCACACACGCTTGCGCAGGAGGGCGCGCACACTCACGGCACACTCGCATGCACACATACACGCCACACACACACACACACACACAGATCAAGCAAAGGGGAAAACCCATACTTTCCTGCTACACTACTTGGATAGACTTTAGAGCTTACCTAGTTGACCACTTTTTTGAGCTAAAGTGTAAGTGAAGATGACAAAACATAGCTCATCCTCTCTCAGCCGCTGGGAACGGTGTTTATAAGTAAAAAAAGAAAAACAACACAGAGCAGATGGGACCATTACACATGACCAAACCAATCAATCACAGATGAAGGGCCCAGGTGCAGCGCAGCCGTGCAACAACGCACCATTTCACAGTCTGTCAGACACACACACACGGTCGTTCATGAGTGACCCTCCTCAGCTCCCCCCGGACCTCATCTGGAGCGCTGCGCCCTCTCGCCTGCCTACGCTCCAACTGACGTCTTCATAATCGCCCTGTCTTTCTATCTGCTTTGGCTCCTGTGAAGAGAGGAGGATGGAAGGGGTGGCGACTAGGGGGAGGGAGATGGCAGAACGGGGAGGGAGGTAAGGAAGGGGCTCACATCATTGTCACTTATGAGGAGTCCAGCCTTCTTCCTTCTGCCGTCCCCATGGCCCCTCCCCTCCCAAACCACCATCGCAATCACTTCTCTAACCATCATTAAGCTCATTAATTTTTAAGGGTGACTGCTTGGTTGCTGTACCCCAACTGTCTGCCATTAGAAATAGAAATTTTGTTTCTGAGTTTCTTGCCGGTATGGAAGAAAGATGTGTATAAGTCGACAAAGTCACAATTAAAACAAACCGTTTGAAATTAATTAATGGGACATAGTTAGCAGTACATGCCATGCCCCCCAAAATTGGTTCAAATGGAACCCTAGTTACTCAAACACCTCTGAGGAGCCAACTCTGTCTCAACATTTTGTGTCTTAAGTAATTTCCATGGCCTTTGGCATCCTCTAACAGAGACTCATCCAGGAATCACTGGACCCAAGTGAAATTGTACATTTGCAAGGGTCCCAGTCATACGGCAACGTAACTAAAATACAAAGTCAGGCGCAAGTTAAGGATAGGCTCCCTCTTCTAAACTCAGAATTCCTAATTCACGAACTTTATGTGGTTTTGCACTTTCCGTTCCTTAAAAAAATAAAACAAAACAAAAACAAACAAACAAACAAACAAAAAACTCAGTGAGAAGAAATAAAGTAATCAATAGAATGCAGAATAGAATGACAATATAGACCACTGAAGTGCACCTACCACCTTTGGGAAAAATCCCATCCCATCACACTGAAAAAGACTGGTTTTATTGATTCAATATACTCTTTAATCATGAATTCCTTCTTAAGCCTATGTAATTTATAACCAAGTTTCTGAGATCTAATGATAGAGCACAAATATTATAAGGAACCAGCTCTACGTACTCAAAAAATTGAAAACGGATACTTTCCCTAGCTTTAGGGGACTGCTCACCTAGTGGCTGAATGCTCTCAACAATTTATAATTTATTTTGCCCATTTGTAGATGAGAAGAAGTTTAGGAAAGCACTCAAACCCTACAAAAAAACAACTGTATGACCATAAAATAGCTTAAAGGATTTATGTCCCAAAATGCTCATGACATTTTAGGCTTTGCTGGAAAATTTACACTGAGAACAAGAAAAAGTTAATAAAAATAGACCATGCAATCCAGCTACTCTAAGGATTAAGTCAAGTGTCATTTATGTGCGGTTCCATGTAATAGTACAAAAATAAAGAGTACAGGCTAGTTGGGGTGAGAAAATGCCCTACCTAAAATCTGCATGCCATTCCATTTACAGGCAAAGGCAATTTTACAGAACACTAGGCAGATTGGATTCGTCGAAATGCAAGCTTTGTCTCTTAGCATGGGCCCTACCATCAATTCAAACATGTTCTCAAAATGGTTTGATGACGCACTTGTTTTTGGTTTATTTTTTTTTTCTTTTGAGGATTCAGTATGCTTCTCATCTCTTTACCATCTAATTTGTCCTTTGAAAACTTTTCAATATTGAAGTAATCATAAATCTTTCTGTTCCCCAATGTGTCCTGTAATTTTCATGCTTAGTCCTTGTTAACAAGGACCCCCATCTCTGAACTCTAGAAGAAAGACAGAGAACATATTTATTAAAATCTCCCATAGCTATGCAGAAAGGATCACCTTGTGTTTTGAATGTTTTTTTTTTTTTTTTTTTGCCCCTCAAGGAACAGACTCTACACATTTGCATTAATAAATTTCTATTTTCAAGCTCAATAGAAATTGCAGTACAAAAAGCAGATGTGTACGTTGGATTCTTTCAAATTAAATTTCCAAAAGCAGAGCCTATTCTAGCTCAAGATCAAAGGAACTAAAACATGATCTCCTCCCCCTTCCAATATAATTACAGAGATTTCATTTCTTTTGTTACAATGAGCACAACAGGTAAATCTTAAACCTGAAGGATAATGATCAGGTGCTACAGCTCAGCTTTGCTGGGTAGCAGAATCGCTCTGCTCAGTGCCCCTGCTGTTTAAACTACCACGCTACAGGAAGATGGGAAATGCCTAATGCTCTTCTCTACTTTATTCTTGGAGACTTGTTTCCTTTTCGATATCAACACTGTGCAGCATAGTTCTGAGATGGATACAACCCATCTTACGGTAGGGTTGTTCTAAAGGAGGATCATGTCCAGCCTGAAATGCAAATCAAGAGAAAAAACAAAATCACATTTGTAGGTGTCTTTTATTGGTAAGCTACCTAAAAACCCTTTTGGAAGTAGATGGGATATAAATAATAAATAAATGAGAAGCGACACTGTTATGAAATGTCATATCCTGGCAGTCCTGTGAAAGGACAAGGCCCTGGGGACAGAGAAGAAAGACATGCAAACCACAAAGTCATCGAAAATGAAGGTTCGAAAGAAAATCTTTTCCACTTTGGAATGATTAGCATGATCTATTTCTTTGGGGAATATAGGTAAAGAGAGACAAAATTTAATGTCAAAACCCACAAAAACAGAGAACTTGGGAGAGAACACCCTCTAGGCTTAAACATCTTCGAGTGTAACTGCATTCTACATATGTATTTCTATTTCCCTTTTAAAATTCGTGGTACCTCATTTCATCCTTTGCTGCCCATAGGCATCTGTTCCCCTCTAATTATTTGCCATTTAGAAAAACTATGCTTAAATTCCTTGTGCATCTGTCCTTTGCTTAGTGTATATTTGTGATGCTTAAATATGGTGCTTGATATTAGAACATCCTTCTGTAAGTACAAAAACTTCCCCATCCTGGAAAAATGTTTCAGTACCTTCTCCCCTCAAATGTATACCAGGATATAAGTATGTACTACTATATACACACACATCTCTCTCTCTCTCTCTCTCTCTCTCTCTCTCTCTCTCTCTCTCTCTCTCTCTCTCTCTCTTTCTCTCAAAGACTTTGGCTGTTGGTAAACAAACCTTCTAGTATATCTTCCAACCAATGCCTTCCTAAAATAACTCTTTCCAAAATATAGCTTTTTATTTTCAAATTGCTAGGGTCTCATAGGCCCTGAAATACTTTTTGCTAGTCTATGAAATGGAATCTGATTATTATGAATGGAAGTAACCTTAGTTTAAGGATATTCCCTTTTGAGAATACAGGGGGGAAATCCCTGAAAAATCAGACATAGTTCGGTAGCATCGAAAACCTAAAATCGAACAGGTTTAATTCCTTTCTACATCTCTTCCACATAACCTTTCTCTTTGACCATTCCTTCATCCTTCCGTCTTTCTTTTTCCTCTTCCTCCCTCCATACTCCCTCCCATAAAGAAGAGGTATGATGCGAGGAAAACACATTGGATTGGGAGCACTAAATCTTAGCTTCTAAATTTAGTTTTACCAATAAATGGCATGTCTCTGTTTCCTCATCTGAATTGGAATAAATGATCGCTAGGCTGAGAAATAATGACTGTTAATAATATTATTTTACAGCGTGCCAAACACTTTTCGGTGCAGCGGGGTGATTAACAGCATGGATTTGGGAGTCAAAGTGCCTGGGTCTGAATCCCAGATCCACTTCTAATGAATTGATGAACATGGAAGGTTACTGAATAGCTTGGTGCCTCCATTTTCTCATCAATAAAATAGGACTAGTGATAACATATGTGTCATGTGCTGTTCTGAGAAACAAATAAGACATTAAAAGTACTCAGAATATGCATGTATTTATTCTTTATCATCTGTATCCACCAAAATGCAAATTTCATGCAGAAAGAGAACATCCTTTGTTCATCACTGTATTCCCATAGCCTAAAATAATGCCTGGCACATGGTATGAAGTTGGTAAACAAACAACTGTTCAGTGAATAAATGAAGTGGATCGATGAACAGACAAACATGCCTTGTTTTGTTAGAACCATGATTCTAAGACTGAACTATTAAGTACTTACTAGGTGTAATTAATATGGTACTTTGCATGACTTGTCCTCAAGAAACTAACAATTTATTATGGGAATGAAACTAAATACAAACAACTATCATTATAAACGATAGAGGAAAAATCATATTAGATATATAGAAGGTAAAATCTTTGCAAGGTCAGAGGAAAGATAACTTAATTCTGGTGAATGGGGAGTGGAGTCTTCCTACCCCATGATTTCTCCAAGAAAACTTTTGAAAAACAATGATTTCCGAAACAGCTAAAGGTATTAGAGAATCTTTAGTTGTCATCATCCATGGCAATCCAAGACTCTCATCCCCTTCTTTTAAAAAATCCATTTGATGTCATTGCATTTCTTTTTTCTCCTACTCTTTGGGCATTCTCATTCATTTTCACCCAAAAGACTATAAACGTTGGGAACACTTCGATTGCTAGCTCCTTGGTCCATGTGTAATCTTGCATCTTCGACAGGCATCTATATGCTGAAGACCCCTTCAGTTATAGACCTTTTGCTCAGACGTCTCTGAGCTTTACACCATTAACTCCAACTGCCTACTTGATACCGTCACTTGAATGTTTTGAAAGTACCCTCAGACTTAACACCAAACTCATGATCTTCTCCTTTCGCCCACAGACATTTACTGATCTTCCCTGGACTTTTACACAAATTGAAGAAGAAATGAAATTAGATTTATAAGAATCTTATATTTTTAGCTCCTGCACTAGATGTATATCTCATTAAATCTTCATTACAATGCTCTAAGGTAGATATCACTACCTTCCTTTTTTCTTTACTATCTTCATTTTTAAGATGAGAGTAGTAAGGCTCAGAGAAATTGCCTCCATTTCATCACAGACCATGGATTTCAAGATACAAGTATTGAAATTAAGAGGATGAATAATGTTTGCTGTCAAGAAGCAACCATGTTCCCTTAGTTTGAGTCTTGTAAGCTAGAAGAGATTGTTACACCATGAATCTCCTGATTCATACTGGAGAGATATTTTGGTCAATGAGAGTTCCAGCCAAGGGAAGAGGGAAGGTATATTGCAACATCTTAATAAGATTTAAAAAAAAACAAAAAACAAAAAACAAAAAACCAGAAAACACAAAAGTAGAAAAAAAACCTATAGAAGAGAACAACAAATGGAAAAAGTTAAAATCTAATTAAATAAGAACTATAAACAATAAGAATATTAAATATATCTTATGAGTGAAAAGCTAAAATGATGGAAATTTTTAAAATCAGTAAATACATCTAAAGTAAAAATAAGAAGATAAGAATCACAAGCGCTCACAGATGCATATAAGTAAGATTAACCCTCAGCAGGGTTATCTGATGTGAAACCACCTACGTGGTGGCTGAATCTCTCTGACCCAAACTCAGCGGCACTCACAACACCAACTCCATACATTACACAGACCCTTTTCCTCCACATTTCCTTTAGAGTCCCTGGGGAGGCTACAAGTCCTGTGACATTTTTTTTTTTTGATAACATGAATGACTATACATCATACCCTGGCTTAGGACAAAGTATATACCCTTTCTTGGTTAACAGGTGACATATTACACCATCATATTGCTCTCACTCAAAAAAAAAAATGTCTGTTTCTTCCATGACAATTCTTGAAGACCCCATTTTTTTTTGATGGGGTCATCAGTAAGTCTTCTTCAATCCGGGCGATTGACCCTCTACCCCCAAATCTGCAGATTCTACTCTTTCTTTACACGGTCTATCAGACTACTAAAGCTTGGCCTGATCAGCTATTCTCAGGCAGGTAATGGCTATTTGTGCCTCCATGGAGTGAAGACCTCTGTGATTGAAATTCCTCTCTCTGCACGTGGCTGGCTGGGGGGTTCCCAGACAGAAGGAATTAGACATGTTGACCTTAAATGTTACTATATTATTCATATAATATTAATATTAGAACATTCATCTCTCTGTATCCACAATTTTAGACCTTTGATCTCTCAAGCTGTCAAGGAAAAATATTTTTCTAGCAGAGAGTAAAGTGGATCAAACACTTATGTCTATCAATCTCAGATAGATTCTGTTGCATTTTCTGGCTCACTAGAGAAAATTTCTCTCTTCTAGTACTTGCCATGTCAAACTGACCATGATTTATTGTAGGAGAAGATCGTGAGTGTGGGCAGGGGGAGGGGAGGGAGACAGAATGGGCAAAAGGCAGTTCATCTTTTGGCTCTCACCCAGTGGCCACAACTCTGGCAAACGGTGTACTTTCCAAATTTTCCACCAGCATGCTGGGAGAAGCTGATTCGTAGAGCAAAAAAAACTATGTTTAGGCCCCGAAATCAACAATGCCACTTGCTAGCCATGCAAATGTCCAAAGAAGAGTCCTACTAAAGATAAATGAGTAGTCCAACATCACAGAGCTGCTAAAAAACTAAGCTGGAAGTCAAACCCCACTCTAACACCGAACTCAAAGCTCTTCCAGTGCCTACAACGCAGAAGATTAAAAGAAGAAAATCGCTTAAAAAGATGAGTAGTGAGAGGAGGCGAAAAGTTGGTTGATTTTGACACTGTAGATGTTGGGGGGGGGGGCGGTTTCAAAAGACACAAAGACTAGGCTAGGAAAAAGCTTCTGCTCAGCAAAAGAAACTATCAACAAGGTAAGGAGACAACCATTCAAATGGGAAAATATATTTGCAAGCAATGCCTCCAAAAAGGGCCTAATATCCAAAATATACAAAGAATTCATACAACTCGATAACAACAACAAAAAAATGATCCAATCGAAAAATGGGCAGAGCACCTGAACAGATACTTCTCTCTAGAGGACATACAAATGGCCAACAACTATATGAAAAGATGCTCAACATCTCTAGCTATTAGGGAAATGCAAATCAAAATCACAATGAGATACCATCTCACACCTGTCAGAATAGCTATCATCAACAGGACAAGTAATCAAATGTTGAAGAGGATGTGGAGAAAAAGGAACCCTCATACACTGCTGGTAGGACTGCAAATTGGTACAGCCACTATGGAAAACAGTATGGAGGTTCCTCAAAAACTAAGAATTGATCTACCATATGATCCAGCAATCCCTCTACTGGGTACTTACCCCAAAACTTGAAAATGCATATCCAAAAAGATATTTGCACACCGATGTTAATAGCAGCATTGTTCACAGTGGCCAGGACAAGGAAGCAACCAAAGTATCCTATGATAGATGATTTGCTAAAGAAGCTGTGGTACATATATACAATGGAATATTACTCAGCCATAAGAAGAGATGAAATACTGCCATTTGTGACAACACGGATGAACCTTGAGATAATCATGCTAAGCAAAATAAGCCAGACGGAAAAAGTTGAAAATCACATGACATCACTTATATGTGGGATATAAACCTAAAACAAATGAGCAGGAAAAACAAACAGAGCCTCATGGACATGGACGATTGACTAGTGTTTACCAGAGGATTACAGAGTAGTGGTTCTAGGGCAAGCAAGTTAGAATAAGCTGAAAGATGCCAATGTTGAGGGTTGTCAAAGAGAATGAAGAAGGACCACGTTTTCTTCTGAGACATGAGAGAACACGCCAGTTGAAGCTCAGTGGCAGATGGTCTAAGATCAACTGTCTCACATCAAGCAACGCTTTGTTGCCACTTTCTCTTCACCTGTTCCCTCCTTTGAGGACTATTAGATCCATTTACTGCGGCGAGGCTGGACTGAACAGTGAAGACCTGGGGCAAAAATAATAAATAGCGAGGGGTGGATGGTGATAAGAAAAAAAAAAAAAATGAGTTAGACTCAAGTCATCAGCACCAGCAGTCTAAGGGGAACCCAGGTTAGACTGGAGGTACTGGCACGGTCTCCCAAGAGCCAACACTTCCTTGATTGCAGCAAATTCTAACACGACATAAATGGGTATTCGAAACTGCTCGTGAATCATGGGACAATGACATAATTAGTGACACAAGAGGAAATAAAAGCATAGACGGGCAGGGGGTGGAACAGCTTGGAAAGTTAATACTGTGAGAGTCAATAGGAAAGGTAGATTAGAAATTCAGGATTTTAGTACCGAAAAATAATAATGCTTATCATCAATAACAATCAACAAAAATTTGTATTTACTCATTTCTCTCAGTCAGGTCAAATAAGTGGCAGAGGGGAAGAAGGGACTAGATAGGGCCCACGGAAGGCCTACGACATGTCAAATCTGGGCTAGGGACTTTCAGAACACTGTGAAGCATGCCTTGTTATCTCCATCCCACTCACAGGAAAAGGAAGGCCAGATGCGTAAGTGGTTGAGCCGGGATGCAAACCATACCTGAGTGAGTACTGAAGCAGGGTCTCACGAGAAGTAAACAAACAAACACACAAACTAGATTCACAATATTCCCGAGGAATCCATTATTCCACTTGACCCTCTCCACTGAGAATGTGTTACTCTGATTCTGCTTCAACTTCTGTTTCTAAATGGCTCCTAAGTGCTTTCATAGTATTTTGTTTAAATTTGTCAGGGACTATAAACTACTTGGGTATAAATACTGACCTGAATCCCACAGAGGAGTCTAATCCCAGGCCAGCGGCGCAGTGGGCAAGGGCAAGCCCTCATCGGATGCGTGCATTCCTGTTAACAAAGCGACAGGCTCTGTGCTCATCAGCCTCGCTTTTCCCTTACTAAAAATTAATGATGATGAGATTGTCCCTCAACTTTTCTGATCCTTAATTATTTTCTTAGAAGGTCTTTTTCTTTATTATTGTGGCTTAACAGAGTGCTAAAATGTTTTTTCGTTGTTGTTTAAACAAAACAAAACCAAAAAACCAGTCACAGTGTGGTCTTTGGAGCCTCGTTTTCTGTTTATGTATAATCTTTTCTTACACTTTCTTCTAACACTTTTTACCTGTCACATCTACCTGCACTTCCGGGGAAGCGGTCGGGTATGCTAGTCGAGACCGCATGCAACCGTCTGGCAGGACTGTGTGCAAACCCCAAACATACTACTGACCAACTAGACGTGCTCGCTCCATCTCAATTAGTTTAACCTCTCTGTCCCTCACCTTTGCTTACTCGTAAAATGAGGATAATAAATATTTCTCAGAAAGGGTTGCTGTAAGATAAAATATGCAACAACAGCGCGATGTTTGGCACACAGTAAGAGCAAATAACTAATGGCTGTTCTTAACACATTAGGATACTGATAAACATTTATGGACATTAGCGAAACGCATTATACGTTGTTGGACAAAGGCCACTGTCATTATTTACAATTTAATCCTGATGGAGCATAAATTTAATTCGTTTTTATGAGAACAAGTCAGCTTTATATTTCTAACACAGATATAAAGACTGGACCTTATTCTGGGCTGTTTTGAAAATGCACGTCTTCGGTGTCACGGAAAGAGAACAGAGAGCCGTAAGATTAACTGTTTCTCCAAAGACCTCCAACTGCGTGTGCTGCTGGTGACAGCAACGTCTGTGCAAGAAGCACTACACATTTTCAACTGTACGCATTTGTATTATGTTAAGAGAAAAAAACACATCACCTTGGTGACGCCCAAGGCTTTGGCTTTTGCTATTATATTTTAGTTCCAAACGAGCCTACTTGTTTTACGACCTCTTCCCTCTGCGCCTTTCTCTCTGCTTGTGTCCCTTATGTGCCCAATCATCCATGTGCATGACGCTGACAGAGCCATTTCCTCTTCAGCTGTTACCCTTGAGTAGTTTTTCAGTCCTTTATAGGCTAACACTTAAAGGCATAATTCCTACCCACTTGCAACTTTTATTCTAAAGGAAATAATACAAATCAGGCTAAGAATGCCAGAGTAAAATAAGTTTTCCAAATACCTCTCACACGTCAAATATTTCCATTCAATGCTCTTTTAAAATCGTAGGGTCTCAAACAGATCTTTCTTCATTCTCTCTGCTCAACTGTATTTCTTCTTCTCCTTCTATGCATTGACTTCTGGAATTCTCTTTGCTCCTTATTAATTCCACCAAAAAAGTGTTCACCGTACTAAAACTTAGCTAATTACAATAATTAATTTTGAGTGACAAGCAAATGTCTAGTTTCAATCACTATGTAGAATATTTGTTTGTTTGCATGGTTTAAAAAAAAAAATGAGCATTTTTTTTTTCCCTGTTTAGTGATTTCATCAAAGGGCTGCAAGGAAGAATCCTGGTTCTGGTAATGAGTTTTAAAAACAGGAAGATGGGACGACCCCTCCATACTGATCCCCTCTCAGGTATTCTCACCTAACATTACAGATAAGCCCTCTACTCCTCAGATGTGTCTCTTTGATAAACTGGAAATACTGACTGCAGTGAACTTCGGCACTTTCCCTGAATGTGATATGCTCATTGTTTAGCCCAATGCCTGGCACAGCGTGAGTGATCAATAAATATAAATTATAGGTAATCTCCACCTTTCTCTGTAAATATATCGAATTATCAATAAGTTTATCCGTAGCTATCAGACCAGAGCTGGAAATGATTGCAAAGTTATTTTTATTAAATCGTCTTCGATTTGGCTCAATGATACTGGCAACTGCTGAGACTAACCATTTGGACTACATATGTTTCTGGCCTGTTTTCAAAACCACTAGCAACATGTTTATGGGTTGCTCCTCCCCACTTGAATAAAAGCTCCACAAGGGCAAGCATTACTTTCTTCTTTGTTTCCTGATGTGTCCCAAATGTCTGGCACATAGTCAGTGCTTAGTGCATATTTACTGAATGCATGACAGATGCTGAGCATGGCTTGTAGGGCCCTTACAGGGGCCTCTCATAGCTGTGGAGAACCTCTCCCTCTCACTCTCCCTCTTCAGTGCTCCAAAAGAAATGCTCAATCTCTTCCCTTACTTCCAGCCTTCTGCAGATGTAACTTCTTAGGCCCTGAACTTGAACACTCCTCCATCTTGTTCCCACATCTGTGCCCTTTGCCTGTCTCCTCCAGATCACTGAGATCTGAACTTAGATTTCAACATCCCTAACTTCCAGTGGGCTATGTCCCGACCTGCTAGGAGCTTCCATAGAACCCTCTACTTCTCTTGACCTGTTTACTTCCTGTGTCTTCCTGGTGATAGATAATTAAAGTCTAAGTACGTGTTATTCAAGTACGTATCCTCAGCACCATGCCAGGCCAAGTATTTGGCACAAAGCTGGTGTTCAATAAATATTTGATGAGTGGGACTAATGAAAGACTTAAACATTGAACAAAAATGTACAAAAGAATGATAAGAAACATCTCTATATCCAGAGAAACTAATACCAGTCAGTATATAGGAAGAAAGTCAAATAAGCTTACAAACGATGTAATTTAAAATTCAATCCAGTAATATGTTGTTAACCTTTCCATAAGTTATAGGTATTCTTGGCCTGTTAAGTAGGATATGCCTTCAAATAAAACTTCACCAACCAAGACTTTGTGATTAGAAAACAAGTTTGCGGATAAAAAAAAAAAAAATGTTATTAATGTCCCGAGAAATAATTTCCCATGATTAATGACTTAACTGCTTGATTCATTCAAATACTAGAACTTCTACTCTCTCTAAAAGTTATATTTTCAACTTGCCAAATATTCTAAACAAAAATAGTTGTTAATAATTTCAATGACAGAATGGAATATACTATGACATGCGCAAAAACAAATAAATACCTAAATTCCATACATTTTCTTTAACTTTAGGTTACATATTACAAAACATAAAGAAGCCTTTAACTGAGTTTCTCCCTGTATTTTCATTTTATTAAACTAAGTGTACAGAATTCAACAGACACAAAAAAGTCTATCTACTACTGTGGCCAACATGTGAACTGGAGCCTCTTGTGAACAGATATGAAGCCACGGCTGTGAGCAGCTTGGGGTCAGCTGTGCATCCATAATAATGTGATCAAAACAGTATGTGTACAAGAAACTCAAATCAAACAAAAACAATTCTAGCATTCCAAAGGTGACAGAACATAAAACAGAATATCCTTAATTATCCACCTTACCCTTTAACAGGTTATGGGGGAAGACTCAAAATCAAGCTACAACGACTGGGGCTTATGTTCCTTTTATTGACCAGGTAATCTTTAAAAATAGTCCATTGTGTATAATAGATTGTACAAGACAACAGAGTTAATATTACAAAGTATAACAAAATCACCCAAGCACTTGAGAAAAACATATTTTCATAGCATTCTTAGCTATTCTCTGATAGTTCTATATAAGGCCAAGCTTTCCTCTTCAATGCCATTTAGTCTTAGCTGTATATTATAAAAATAATAAATGTTCTTTTTTGAAATATTTATAATGCAAAATTTTCTCTAATTTGATTTGTCTTTCCTCTAAGTTAATAAAAATACATCAACAACTTTCCTACAGTACAAGAAAAATCATTCCCAATGCATATACATAATGTATACTTGTGAATCTCTAACAATGTCTGTCATTCACACCATATTACGGTCAAACCTTTAGAGCCATTAGATTAACCCTATCGATTTAAAAGTCAAATAAAACAAAAAATAGAGATAATTTCAGCCCTTTCTGGAAGTATGCACAATTTCGACATATTAAAAATTATCCATATTCTTTGACATACAAAAAAGTTATTAATTTATGGTATAAAAATACCTTGATGATAAATAGTTAAGTGCTAAGTAGGTGATCATGTATTTTTACTGAGTAAAAAAGAAAAAGAATTTAAAAATGAGTTTTTAAAAAATGAACAGTTTTGAAAACTAGAATGACAGTCCTTTGAAGCCATATGTAGGTCAGAAATTCTCAAACCTGGTAGAACATCAGCGTCACCAAATGCACATTTTAAGTTTGGTGCTTGGGTCCCAGTCCAGACCTCCAAACATGGAACTGTCTGTAGGTAGAGCCCAGGAATCCATATTATGTGAATGGTCTAGAGGTAACAGATGTATAGCAAGGAAAGGTGAAGATCTGCAAGATGTGTTCATAATTACTTAGGGAGTTTAGGGGCCACAGGATGACAGGTAAAGAACGCCATTCATCAGATATACTTTTGTATCTCATACACAAGAACATTAGAAAACAGTTGTATAAAACGATATTCAAAGTAAATATAAACCAAGGCGTACCAAAGTTTCTTTCTGGCATTCTCTGCCCAGCTTTGCTTCTATAGCACTTGTGGGTGGGGCTGGTGTTGCTACGTTTATAGTTGTCTCCTGTATGTTAGTTCCCCCACCCCCAGTAAGATGACAGACTCGCCGAAGTCTGATAGTCCCCCAAATAAGGACCTCTTCCCAGGTTAATAACCAATCAAATCGCAACTGGCTCTATATAAAAGATTTTTTTAAATGACAGAAATACAATGACAGAGCCTAGTTGATCCTTCTTCTATGGATGAACATAAGCCTACTAGCTTTCAGAGACACTTAAACACAGAACAATTGCATTAAAGAATCAATGGCTCACAGGGGGTCTGTTCCAATCAAAGGTCACCACTTATAGTCCTGGTAGGAAAGATAGCTCTGGAGATAAATTTTATTTGCAAGAGTTTTGGCCATGGGAGCAAGGTGGGTTACAGCTTTGTCCCTCTCTTACATGCTCAGAAATGATGTCCCCGAAACATCTCTCGTATTCCATTCTTAGGTAGCAACTAAAGCAATCCCTGAAAGAAGGAATGACTGACAACAGTGAAGCCCTCCTCACAAATTATTTATATTAATGAGCGACTTAAGTAACCTTCGAATACAAAGCAAAGAAACATTAATTCTGGGAAGAGAAATGGAAAGGCCTTTTTAGTAGATAAGTTTTACTGAGCCCTCAAATTTATGGAAAAAGAGTGGGAAATAGGGTATTTAAAAGGGAGACAGCCTGGGATGGGGCATATGTACACACAAGGTCAAAATGCAGAAGGTGGGGAAAAACGAAGAAAGGAAAAAGTACATTTGAAAGTACAGAATCTTGTCTGTCCAAAGCAAGAACTCTGGGAATCTCAAAACATCAGTAGGAGGTCAAAGATTCCTAAATTCATTCAAGGGCAGCTGGCAGGGAGCAATGAGCAAGAAGTTTGGTTTGGAGTGCTGAGGAAACTAGCGACCTTGGAAAGAGATCCACGGCTGAGGACTAGGAAGAGGAAGCGGGCATGCACACTGTGCACAGCCCGGCAAACAGACACAGCAAAAAGAAGAGGCCACCCTTCTCCAGACAGTCTCCATCAAGAAGCCCGTCAAAAATAAGACCAGGAATGATAATAAAATTAATCAATGACCTTTCTTTCACCTGGCATGAAGTAAGGTGGGTTTATGGGAGTAAAGGAGAAGGAACTTCAGAAGCCCTCAGGGTACATCTGTCTTTTTCAGTGCTCAGTTTCAGGATCTAGTACAGTGTCCGGCGCTAAGAAATAGCCAATAAATACTGACTGAATAAGTGACTCAGTGACTACTCCGCGAAAAATAATCAGACAATAAACATTTAACGAATACTTAATATCATTAAACACTGGGCATGCCAGGGTAACTCGGACTTGGAACTTAGGGGACAAAAAAGATGATTTGGTTATTCAAAGGCTACTTAAGTTAATTTTTTTAAGTATATTATCCTACTCCCTTTAAGGGTAAATTTCAAAAGGGACAGTCTAATGAATTAACCAGATAAAACAAATCTAAGAAACACAGTTAACTGCTTTTCTTCTCCTTCCTAGCTTCTTTATTCTTGTAACTTTTTTTCCAGATTTCTAGATGACAACTGCTAAATTTTATGGTTTTATTAGTTTTTCTTCTCACTCCTTTGCTCACCTGTTTTGGCATGATCCTGATTTCTTTTGTATTTCCTTCATTCTCCCCTGGGAAATTTAAGTCTGTTTCTGGCATCTGTCTCCCACCCTCTTTTGTGAACACTGAGGTGAAAAATTCATTTATTTTTTTAGCAGTGTCTTCATTGCCTGTCAATAAATTACCCTTTCTATCTCTTCAAGGTTTGACGACCCACTTTTCGGACCTCCTGTTCTTCATGTGCTTTCAGAAATAACTCATTATTATTTATCATCATCTCATAGTTAGTCTTTCTTCCTTTTTCCACTCTTAATTTGGGGATATTTTTTGACATTCTTAATATCTTCCTGTAATCATGCCAGTCTCCTCCTCTATAACACTCGATGTCAACCGTGCCTCTTTCTTAATAAATAATTGCTTTCGCTCTTCAGTTCCCATCTCTGTTAGCCTAATAGTTGGAATATCCTTATAGTGTATTTATTCTTACAAAGCATAACTTTTGAGTATCTGCTTATTGAATTTAACTCTAAATATGCATGCCCTACCCACAGGGGCTTTTTTTCCTTTTACTACTTAAGCCCCTTTTCTCTCATTCTGTATTATAGGGTCTAAAGTTCAAAGCTGACTATTAAATTTTGTTTCAGAGGACAGAAAGGCTGTAGTTCTGCCTACATGCATTCTGCGTTTTTCAGTGTTTCCATCAATGGCTCAGATAATATTTGCCATGAAAAGCATCACTTGATGACCAAACCTAGTGCAACAATACATTAGGTCCAAACTCCGACGTGTGTCGCACATCTGCATAACCAAATCAAGCTTCCCCACTCTTGCTCTCCCTTCTCTAGTTTGACCAAAGACTTGCCAAAGCCTCTAGCTGAAATGTTATCATGCTCCTGAAATACTCTCCAATTTTACACTTATAATCATATCCTTTGTTTCACATAAAACTTAATCAAGAGTAGTTTTATGCAAGTTTCTACTTGTACATAATGGTAAATACCTTAAGCTACATTCAGTACATTTCCAAACATTATTTTTCTTCCTATACCATACACGGATAAATCATATTTTATCTATGTCATCATTTTCCATCATATCTATATTCTAGTGGTGATTACTACCTGATAGGCAAAATTTACCTCTTTCCCTTTGCAATTTTTGTAACCTTTAATTACTAGCCAGTATTAGCTTGTACCTATAATTTCAAGTGATGTCCAGTTCTTCCAAGCTAAGAAATTAAAGGGCGAACACCAGGAAGTTCCCTGACTTTCTAAACAGTGCTTATCATACTCATCTAAATAGAGTAAATTGAGTGTGGTGTATGTTAAAAATTATTTCTCAAATATAAACTATATAAAATAGAACAGCTTAAGCTATCTGACAGATAACAGTTAATAAATAGGAGAAAAGTGCAGAGTAGAAGAATTTTGCTCCACTAATGTGGAACAAACTGAGAGAGCTGAATCACAATACTGACTAATGTAACCATCAACCGGAAGAAACTGCTCAGTAGGTCCCAGCATAGTATGAATTTATGTGCTTCCCCTTAACAACAACAACGAAAAGTTATACCTGTTTTAAATAAGTGGAAATGTGCACAAATAGAAAGGGACTTTCCTGGGATCACTAAGAATCATGGTGATCTGGTCTAATTGGTAATGTTTTTAAGCACCACATTTAACTAGATTTTCTTATAGCACTAATGTTCCTCCACTGACACAACTTAGCAGGCAATGTATTTACAAAACTATAATAGCCTGAAAAGAATTAACAATGAACAATGTGCAAAATAGTCAATTACAGGCTTAAACTTTAAACAAGCACTTACAATGAAGATTAAAAAAACTATCTTGGCTATTGGGTCATTTTCTAGGCTACTAACTGCTAAACCATGTGCAGAACGTGCTTCCAATTTAACCATCCAGATTTTCTAAAAAGGCAGATAGCTTTGCTCTGCAGGCAGAATCAAGTTGGTCTTCAATTTGATTTTTAAAACAAGGCAATTCTGCAGAAAACCAATGAGCTATTTGCTACAGATTATCTGAAAGAGAAAAAAGAGGGAGACTAGGTTTTATTTTATAGATCTCAATTTGTCTGTCTATGAAAGTGAAAAAAATATAACCTTACTTTGGTTTAGAAAAGGGTAGTAGCGGAATAAATGCTATACCCCCATTAGTTTCCAAGTAGTAACAGCCACCAGTCTAGGCTCTTTTGAGATATAGCAGTGGCAAAGGGTATTACTGCAAAATAACATGCAGGAAGTCATGACGGTTTGTAAAAGCTACAGAGAAAGTGTGAATGTTCCTTAACTAATAAACCACCTCTGAAGCCTTACGAATAATCAGATACAATTAATTCTGAAAGTTTCACTCTCAGAAGGGCTAGCTTCCCTCTCCTGATGACACCAGATCAAAATCTACACACAAGGAAATGACCTGAACGGAAGCCAGGTACATGGAGGGACATTTGCAGCCCGAGTCTACAAAAGTCCTATACACTGGCATGATGAACCAAAATGGGCTAGCTTTTCTAATGCACCATTCATCCTTTTGGTGGATATGACTAAACAGAGGAAGTCAAAGAAGTTTTGTCCAGAAAGAAGTCTAGAGCTATAAACATTGTGCTGACATGTTTCTGATGATTTGTCACCATTGTGACATTTATGATGAAAACAAGTCTGGTTGGCCTAACCTTGGCTTGGATCAGCCTGGACCTTATATGAGGTCCCACTGCTTGGCTATAAAACAGGCTGGTGGATGCTAATCTATCCTCTCATCTTGATTAGGCCTAGCTACCGGCTTAATGCCCCATAGTAGGGTGTTGTTCTTAAAACTCTCTGAGAGCTCGCACATGGCTCTCCAGGGATCTTTTTGTAACAACAACTGTGTTCCTGAGAAGTTGTCATGAGTCTAATAAAGGACATAATCACTTCTCAATTTACCTTTAGAGTTAACTCAAATTTTCATATAACCGTCACCACCTATATTTAATGTCTAATTTGCCTTGTGATTTTCTGCCTTAAAACTAGGTGTAGATGAAGGGACACCTAGGACTTGTGTCCAGGTAATTTTAAGATTTTTGTTGTTGTTCGTCTTGAGTTCTTTTCTCATAAGGCCCAACAAAGTAGCCAGTTAACAGCAACTTTATTCATCATCACATCCTATTCATTGCCTGATAAATCTAGCTAATCACACAACTCAAAACCAAGAATCACATTTGCTTTCTCCACTGATCACAGAAGAACCATGTGTCTTAAGCTTTTTCTCCAGGGAACAGAACACTGACAGTAAAGAAGAGGATTCACAATTACAGAAACAGCCCTCTATAACTCGCCACACCCACTGCAGTAGTAAAAGTGAACATTTACCGAGTGTTCATGATGTTCTAGGTACTCCCTCTATGCCTTACTCATACAGTACCTCATTTATTTCATCCAAAAATCCTAATAGATTTTATAATTATTGTTAACATGCAGGTGAAGAAAACATGTGGAAAAGATAAGGTCAGGATTTAAACCAAGAGTGCATACTGCTAAGCAGCACATCATACTGCCACCAGTATTGGCAGAGCGAAAGGACGGATTCAGGACACATTCACAGACCAAACCCAAAAAGAAGAAATCTAATAAGTATAAATATAGTCCCATTCTACACAGTGATGTGGAAGACCTGATCACAAAGCAATTAATATTAAAAACACAATGATTTTAGTGGACTGCGAACTCAATTTTCAGTCAAAACTAGAACGTGGGTGGACAAATGGAATCTTAGACTGCGCTAATACTAAAAATAAAAGCAGACCGACTGCTGATTAATCTGATCTGAAATACTGCGGTAAATACTGTTATTCACCACTTGGAGGGGAAAAGAGGCTAACTAGAACACACATGGAGAACAACGGCCAGGGATACAAGGTGTGGTAAAAACGTGATCTATGATGTGTTAAACACCTTCCAATGACACCTTTAGAAAAAGCGAGGATCATCATCCTGGGAAACGTGTGGAAAGAGAGACAATATGTAATCCTTGGTAGCTTCAGAGGAAAACATGAGTACCCCAGGCTGACAGGTACAGTACGGAGAAGTTTATGAAAATCAGAGCTGTCACAATGCAATGAACTGCCTTGTCAGTAGTAGCTTCCCCAATGCAGGAAACGCCCAAGTAGAGGAATGAGTGCCTGTTGGGGATCCATTTATTCATACGTTAGTCATAGTGTCATTCGTGTGCCAACAAACTTGCTTGGGCCTCACGTAGATGGATTTCTACACTGAAAGGGAAGCTGATGTAAATCAGAAAGTAGACAAGAAGAGCTTTAATTTCCATTCCATTTCTAAGAATCTATGATGTCTTTCGAATATGGTGGATAAATTAGTGTTCTGACACAGGTGTTTTAAACTAACCTATATTAGTGGAATAAAGAAGGGACAGAGGGAGGGAGAAAGAAAGAGAATTTGAAAATAGTATGTTAGGGATGAGTGATTAAATATAACACTGAAAGTTACATGATCAAATAAAAAATTATAGAGTTTTCTTTAAAATATCAAATTTGTAGGGGGAAAGAAAAGATGAGACAAGAGGCTTTCCCCCTTCAATTTGAGATCTTTAGAGAGAAAAAAATGATTAATCAGAATTTAAGTTCACGTTTCTCTTTCTGGTAACTTATCCATTCCTATGACTTCAACAACCAAATATGGAATACTGTATGCCAAATCTGCAATCCCAGCCAGAACCACAAATTAATCCGCCCACAGACATCTCAAAAACTCATTATCTCCCAAGCTGAAATTGTCATCTTAATTCTCCTCCTATTTTACACATCTTAGTGAATGGTACCACCATCCACCACCAGGTAGCTCAAGCCAGACGCCAAGAAACCAAGGATGACCCTTCCCTTATCCATCTGTTATCGAGTTCGCCCATTTCCTTCAGTTTAATATCACTCAAATTTAGATCCTCCTCTCCCTGATTCAGTTCAATTTCTCAACATTTCCACTTGGAATTGCTGTAATCATCTCTTGAGTAACCTCTCTGCTTCTCATGTTGCCTCCTATTTGCACTGTTGCAGGAGTGATTGTCCTAAATTCTACATCGGATCATGTTATCCAACTATTTAAAATCAACCCTTGAGTAGTTCACCACATGTTTCAGTGAAAATTCAACTTCTTCCATCTACCATATAAAAAAAACCCTTTGTTATTCAGGGGCCAGGATTCTAACCCACATCTTCTGTAATCCCTTGCTCCAAGAGCCCATGTCTCAGTCCTATGGAACGAGCTCAGTTTCAGGCTTCTTGTAACATGATCTAGCTCTCACACCTCTGCACAAGCATTTCTTTCAACTGAGAATTTTCTTTTTTCCTGGCTGGTTCTAAACCCATCCTTTAAGACTCAGTCACTTGTAATACAACAAAATTCCTGTTGACTCATCTCATGACCATTCCTAAGCCCCTTCTCTCTTCCCTGACTGTTGAGTCACAGGGTCAGCTGATGCTGTTCACTTTCCTGGCTTCCCTTGCAGCTACAAGGAAATATCTGTTAGAGAACTGGCTAATACATTGTTACCGCAAGGTTATAGAAATGCTTTTTTTCGTCTCCTGATGAAATGAGATGGATGTAAATATGGATGCAGCGCTGATCTCTTCCCCTCCTGCTTTCTGCTGTGAACTCTGAGGTGATAGCAGGGGATCAGCAGCCATCTTGCAACAAATGCAAGGTAAGAGAAAAAGCGGAAGACTGAAAGTCAGCATGCTGAAGAGGGCAGAAAGGAAAGAGGGCAATAATGATATACTTAATCCACATGGGCAACCTCGTACCCCCAAACATCCCCTTCAGTGAGGGGAAAAGCCATCCTTATTTAACTAACCTACTATTATAAGGTATCCTATTACTTGCAGCTGAACACATGCTTCCTGTGATCGCACCTCTGGGAATTCTTTCCGTATTCTCCACAAGTGAGGCAGTGCAAGGTGATTCGGAATAAAAGCTTTGGAGTTCAGCAGATAGTTTTTTGAATCTAGACTCTGCCACCTACTCACTACACAACACCAGACAGGTAACTTAATCTCTCTGATCCTCAACTGTCCCCCTGTAAACGAGAATGACAACGCCTAGCAAAGAGGTTTATGGTGAGAAGCAGACAAGGTAACATGTATAAAGTTCTTAGTGGCTGCCTGGTACACAATGAGCACCAGATCATTTTAGCCATCATTATGAGCAAGCTGATGGTTCATAGCCCAGATATATAATTCGACAGCACCCTGTGTACTCATTGATAATTTCCCTGATGCCCTCATTTATAATTATCTGATACTAATCTGATTCTTTCCACAGACTGTGGGTCACACTGGAGGTAAGAAAAGTGGCATGTCACTATCTAGTACCTACCCTAGGGCCAGTATGACACAGACTTTCCACAAGTATTTGTTGGGTGAGTGAATGAATGAATGAACCAAAGACTAATTTAAGTGTTGAAGTTTATTATTTGGTTAGCCGCTAGTACAAATGGAATTTATATATATTACTAGGTTACTAATTGTGTGTGTGTATACATACATACATACACACATACGGAGGACCATATGATTGCAGACATGATAATAACACATTAATTGTATTTACCAAGAAGCCAATCAAACTTTAAAAGCAGTAAGATATTCTGCTTTGCTTTCTCAAATATGTAATTTGCCCTCTCCCTCACTGCCGTAAGGGAGTGCTTCCTCTCCAGCTGAAAATCAAGACAGCTAAGAGATGAGGTGTAAAAAGTGCTCACGATACAACCAAGCCAAAAACTGAACTCAGGATCTCTGTCTTATGTTCTCTACTCCTTCCAATTTAACCTCTAGAAAAGGCTCTCCCTCTGAACGTTTCCTTGTGAAGAAGTTATAAAATGAAAAATCCACATCATTTTGTGGGGGAATTATGAGGGAGCTTCTTTGGCAAGTCAGCAGTCACCAAATATTAAAATTCACCAAAATATTTTTTTTCTAAGCAGTGTTGTGTCATCTACAGTCAAATTCATACAAAATAAAATTGTATAGGGATGCTATTTAAATTTGATTACTAAAATATGTTGCATAATCTCAGTGAGCAAGGAAATAGCATTTGATATAAAAACCTGTCCTCCCTTAGTTGTTAAGATTTTCACATGTATTGGGAGCACTTTCTTTTTCTATAGGGAGGAATCTTCCCTTGTTGTAAGGGAAAGTGATCTGCTCTGATAAAACTTTAACAGGTCCTGAAATTTATATATTATATTACAGCCTTACAAGCCTAAGCTACTTATTAATTATCCACCTAAGAGTACACTACTTTACACATCCTGCCCCTTAACTAGGGCACTCAGAAAAGCCACTGCACTTTGCCTGGGTAACGGACCATGTTTGAACGCTAAATGGCCCAGCAAATGCAAAGATTTTCCCATATGTACACTTTGCAACGTTAATATCAACCACTGCCTACACAAACCAACTGCATTTCTATAACCACATTCCACCTTGAGGCGAACTTAGGGGGCACATCTAGGTATGGGCAATATAAGCAAGTTATAGCTAATTTATAATGCAGCGTCCTTAGTGTTTGCAAAGGACATTACTGTGTAGTTACAATTGTGGGAATAGTGAGCTCTCTTTCTTATTCTGCTCTGAGAATATTTTAAAGAAGTCACAGAGATGCTTCTTTCTATGCTACAGCAGGTGTGAACTCAATTCCACCCTCAAACTAGTAGCAGCCAAGCTGAGAGAACAGCGTAAATTTTTATTTCAAAAGCAAATGACACTCTTGAGTGTAGGGGGCAAAATCTCATTAACTATTAAAATGCCTTTAAAAGACTGCGAGCAAGGATATTTTCTTCTGTTTTATTTTCAATTTGGTGTTCAAACTATAAATAGAAGTTTGCAATAAATGGAAAATTCAATCACAAAAGAATATATATTTAGAACCATTTTATTTTTGAAGTAACATAAAATTTCGGAGAGTTCTTTTCCCTCTGACCACATCTCCATGAGTTAGGTCAGTAATAGAAATAAGAAAACAGGTTAAAAGGAAAAATGACTTGTTCAAGATCACCAAAAGGTTATTCAGCAAACTGCTGTTTAATAAATACGTCAGTATTTTCCCATCATTAGTTACTATGATGCCTAATGGAGGTTGTCCACTGCTACTTGAGTGGTCTGCAAATATTTAATCCCACTGCATCTCAATTTCCAAATAATATTTGGGAGACCATCAATAAGTAAGGAAAAAGAAACTGCAATGAATTGAAAAAAAAAAAAAAGCCCACACACACAATTAAAAGCATGAATTTGATCCTATCAGAAGACAACGCTTAAAGCTTCCAAAAATATGGGTATTAGGCTCATTTCCAATTACTCAGAAATTTCTGAAGGAGACAGGGTCACCAATAAAATTTCTTCCACAATTTGGTATTCCCCAATTAAGTACAATCGGTTACACATAAAGAGTTTATACTTGCATCCAAAGTATTCAGATTTGGCTACCGAACTGTTAAGAGTACAGCTTGGTCTGAAACAGTCAAGGTGAGGAAAAGGCAGGAACAATTAGTAACCTAGTAATTTCAGACTTAGATAGTCACTCCAATGCTGCTAATACAATGCTAGAAAGTCGTACCTTATGATCACAATGCTCTAAAATCAGCTTTTTATGTCTCTTCCTCTCTCATCATTCTCTTCTTTTGTCTCCACCTTCCCTAACAAATATTATCAAATATTACACCCTGTCTATTTTCATTCAGCTTTAATGTGGCCCGTGAGGAGGTGGCATTTAATTAATCACTTCTACATTTTGCCAAATGTACTACATGAGTCTCAAGTTTGCATATCACTTTTGCCAAGCTGGTCAGACCCAAGAAATAGAAAAATAGTCTAGATAAAATAAAAGTACGTATAATAATAATAATTCACAGTAACTGAATTTAAGTGCCAGGTGCTTTTCACATTACTTCGTTTAAACACAGAGCAACTACTCAGATGAGAAATTCTGTCAGAGCACTAAAGATTGCTCAAGATCACACAACTGGAGAGCAGCATGCAGGAAGTCAACCCAACACCCAAACGTAAACGAGCCTTGCTCAGCCCACTACAGCCCGCTTCCCCAACATTAGGGCTTTAGTGGGATAGTCAACCTATAGGAAAGCTTTAGATATTTTATTTTAAACATAAACAAAATAACTGGTTATATTTTACGATTTAATGTGAAGCTCCCTTACAGTTTTTCCTATTAATAAATGTGTCAAGGAACTGAGGAGTGATTAATAAACAATCATCAAGAAGATGAAAAATGCTTGGGCTCTATCTATGTAGTGCTTAGGAATCAATCTAGTTTAATCCCAATCCATGCTCCAGACATTTTGCAACTTTTGGTCCGTAGGCCTGACATTATGCAAAAGAAAACAAAATGAGATTTTAGAAAAGACTCGGAAACCCTTGAGAGGGAAGGGAATGAGAGAACAACCACGCGAGAGGCAGCGGTCTATGCTGAGCTCCTTTGGAGAAGAGTGAACTGAAACGGAAGAAGTCTGTCTCCAATAACGCCTTCCCAAGAACATGGAAGACAAGTGCAATAGCATCTTCTTGATGAAAAGCATCCTTCCTAATGGTCACTCCATTATTCAGATGGTCTACAAGGCAGGCGTAAAAATCTCGACTTGTCAGTGGGCCCGCTAGCCTAATCACTCGGGCACCAACCACACACCAAGGCGTTTCTTAGCCCAGTGTAAAAATGAAACTTGCGAACATTTAAGTTGGGGAGAAAAATGGCTGGAGCAAAATACATCACAAAGGGGCGCATCTGCATTCAACAAAGTTGTCCCCAAAGAGGTACTTATTTTATAAGATTACTGTTTTGGCTGAGAAAGAAATCTTTCCATTTTGGTCTCGATGTTTACAGAACTTAATATTCTATATTACCTCCACCTGTTCTTGCCTTCTGTTCCAGTCCCATTAGAAAGTAAGGTGTTTTAAAACTGCTATCACCCAAGACCCAAAAATATAGATTTTTTAAATTAATTACAGACAAAAGTGACAGAGTACCAATGTGTAGCCTTATAATGCCATAAGGTAACAGTCACACAGTAGAGCAGCTATTACAAAGTCTATCATTTCATTGCTCTGCTCACAGTAACTATAAGCATGGGGGGGTGGGGTGGGAGATATTACTATTTGCACTTTAGAAATGGAAAAGTTGGGGCTCATGAGAAATTTATCCCAAGTTCCATCACCATGAGGAGGAAAAGCCAAGACTAAGGCTGCAATGAGCCCTAGCCTGGTCCTCTATTCCATGATGCCTCTCAAGACTTATAGTGCTTAAAACTGAGTGCTTTTGCTTCTTTGGTCCTCATGCATGTTACGGTGTGCACAAAGACAACAGGCTTATTTGTACTGAAGGGCAATGCAGCACTTCAGGTAGATACATGCTTTAATGGACATTAGGTTCACAGACCCTGTAACTCTACTGATATTTTCTCCTGGAGCTGAGCAGGGAATGAGAGGTTTGAGAAATGCAGTGTTTAATCCCATGCCCAATGATCCAGTTAGAAATTACATTCACTGGTTAATGCTATCATAGGCAAATTTTAGGTATCGAGCTTAAGTAAAATTCAAAGAAACCATCTTTCCAATGAAAAACTTAGTAGAAAAACTTTCCTACTAAATATAAACAGCACTGTTTGTTTCATATCCAGCTTACCTTTGATGATCGATGGTCTTTCCCTCTGCCTGTGTTCTCACTGACCTGATTCATGTCACGACTGTGTTCAGCAGAGGTGGGGATCTTCTGGCCAAGAGCTGGATCCAGCTCTTACCACAATTTCATGCAGTCTTGGCATGTTGACTAAAATTAAATGTTGTCTTTTGGTTGGACTTAATCTTCCACATGAAAGATCAACAAATACAACTGTGTACATATTAAAATAAAATTGAGGGTTTTTTTTTTTTTTTTTTTTTTGCCCCGGGCAGTGAGTATCCTTGTCTAGCGCTTCACAGTAACATGGCACATTGTTGGAAATAACTTCCTGGGAGGCTACTTGGCAGTGATGCAAGGGAACGATCTCCGCCTGTCATTTGTAGTGGCATGTCCTGGGACTTGCTGCCCCAGGCCTGCTCTGAGTGGCTGCAACAGGGGACTGTGAGAGTGGGCACTGGCCTGAGGTGCTGCCCAAGACCATGGAAGGGACTGGGGAAAAGGCTGGCGTCTGGAGCTACAGGCCTGCTGCTCATGGTGCTCTGGACGGCATGGCAGGAATTCAAGCCAGAAACATGAAAGTGGAGGTTCTAGGTGATTCGGACATAAAGAGGAGTGACT
Organism: Rousettus aegyptiacus; assembly: GCF_014176215.1. Classification (NCBI taxonomy): domain Eukaryota; kingdom Metazoa; phylum Chordata; class Mammalia; order Chiroptera; family Pteropodidae; genus Rousettus; species Rousettus aegyptiacus. The sequence continues at coordinate 80,903,435 of NW_023416287.1, forward strand.
TTGGCTAGGTGCTGACTTGCTCAAGGGGCGAGGACAATGGAGGCTCAGGCCTTACGGATGGACTGAGAACAGCACACCTCAGACTCCTTCTGCCCGTGCGTGACTCTCGTGGCTGCCCTTCCTCTTTCTTCCTCGTTTCAAAACCTTTTTCCCCCACCCCACATCTTTTCATCTTTCTCTCTAATTTGCTAGCCAGAATTTAGAGTTGAGACCCATTTTTATATTTTGCTTATTGTATAAAAGTTTGACACTTGCTCTTAATTTCAAAATTGTTAAGTTGAAAATTATATATTTTTCTCTTAAAAGAAACTAAATAAACTCTGTAAGTTGCTACGTCCGATATGCATTCTCAACTCCTTTCTTGTCTCCTTCCATTGAATAGGCTGAAGAAACTACTGCGTATGTTCCCATGCCCCTGCCCAAACTCTGTAGCTGGAAATAGCCATAGTTTATAGGCAGGCAAGGGAGTCACACTGCTGGACTCGCCTTTCTCTGCTTCTTTCGGCATCAAGCCCAGATTTGACACCTGAAAACCAGTGACAGTCGTCTTGAAACAATGAGGAAAAGGACGAAAGAATCACGGAGAGAGCAGCCTTGACATTACTGAGCTGCAAACCAATTCTAGCAGCGGCCTACCACAAGACTTCTAGTGCGAGAAAAAGTATTCTTAAGCTGCCATTCATCACATTCTCCATTACTTCTAAGCAAAAACATCCCTACCTGATACAAACTGCTTTTGACTTTTACTTGACTCTAAAATGATTTACTTTCCCTTGGGGTCAATAACTTTCTTTGTGAGAAATCTTCCTCTGATATTTAGAAGACTACACTTTTCTGTTAACTACAGTTTTCAAGAAATGTTTTTTTTTTTCTAGTATCAGTTCTTCTAAATTTCATAAAGCCTGGTTTAGTCTACCTAGTTTGACTATAAAGATGTTTGATTATCACAGCATTAATTATGCTTTACCCTAGAGAAGGCAGCTAAATGGAAAGGAAGACCCATAAAAGAGGAACAGAAATATTTATTGACCTGACAAGAGGAAATAAGTTACTTTATCTGAATACTGGAAACACAACCTTTTTCAGTAGCCTTTCAAAAAATATTAATTTTACTTATTTCCTTTTATAGGTAAAGTAATCTGTGGTATGTTTAAAATCTACCACATTGTAATATGGTCTATTTCCTGACATTAGAAAAATATTCTGGACAGTCAAGGATACAGTACCATAGGATAACTTTCTATATGACTGGATCTGGTTTAGAGTTTTCTTTCTAATACAGTAATATGTAGGCCTGACTTTAATTTATGGGCTTTTCATTCAGGGTTTAAACTCTATATATCTGATTCCCTGATTTATTCAAGAACACAACCATTCAACAGCCAGTAACTGAGATCCGACAACTCTGTGCCAAGCATTGGTCCATGCATAATACTTTTCTCCTGGCGATGTAACTTAATAGGGTATTATTTTATCCTCGATCAATCTGATCCTTTAACTGTAGATTTGGAATGAGCCGAGGTAAAAAGGGTTTTAAAAATTACATTTAGAAAACACATCACTAGCAAAGTTACTTGAAGGTATCATAAAATAGAGATGAATGAATTAGAAAGAACAATAAAACATCTCTAACGATCAAATGCAGTATAAGGATAAAATGGCATACGCAAAAGATCAATGAACTATTACATAAGAAAATGATCTCAGAGGTCACCTTTAATTTAAAGATTTAAAAAGTAGCTGACCCGAGGACCCACGGGCAGTTGTAGCAAAACACAAAATAGAAAAGTCAGTTCTAGTGACAGAAAGAAATCTATGGTTGGTGAACACACAATGCAATTATATATGACTTATTATTGAATATCAATGTCACCATAATAAATTCAAAAAAGAAAAGAAAAGTCAGTTCTGAGTTCCAGACTTAGTTCAAAATCAGGATTAATAAATCACTCAGATGATACTTAGTCTGACTCAATATTTTGGGATGATATTTTAAACTTAACATATTAAAATAACAAAACTCCCAAACAAAGACAATTAACAAGTAAGACCACTATTGAACATTTCTTCTTTCAGAAATTGTTTGTTGCCACATTATTGGTCCAACAGAAAACAGATGATATCAAGATAACTTCAAGCTACAAAGTGTCATAAAAAAGACAGTGAAAATGCACAGACATCCCTAACTAATGAACTTTCGAGCAGCCTGATATTACTCTAACTTCAGAATACTTAAATGAACCCAAATTTCTAGAGTCGACATCCATATTCACAATTTCATTTTCTTGAAGTTACTAAAATATTATTTGACCTCTGGTACTTCAAACATCAAGGAATTGCCATGACCGCACAGGATTTGTTATTTTTAATACTTACATTTCTGCTTGGGGGGAAAAAAAAATCTGACCAAGAGGTTGTTAAATCTTACCCATGCTTTGAAAAGGCTATGTATCTTTGTGGTCATTCTTTTCCTTTGTAGGTTAAGGCTTTCAAAACAGTTTTCCTAGTAAGAGCCTCTTCACTGGGTATTTCCAGCTTTACAATGAAAAGAAAAAGTCCCTGTTCTAGCGTCTACTCTCATTTGCCGTTTTACAAGAAGAGTGTGCCACTAGCCTCTGCTACTGGGATTTGAAAATGCTCACAACACTTCACCTTTATGCCGGTCTAAACTCAGGGTAGCCATAAACACTCTGAAGTAATACGAACCTAAATATTCCTGCTAGGCAAACGGAGTACTGGAACCGAATTATAATGAGCTAGCAGCTGTCACAATATGACCACAGTAACCAAATCAAAATATCAACCGCTAACCCAGATGAGATTCAAAGGTCATCCTATAAGCCAGCAGCTTTCTTCGGTTCTGCCTGAAACCTTGATCTAATCCTGCAGTAAAATGTTCCACTGAGCTAGTTCAGAAACCAGTTACTCTATGGTGGGAAATTATTTAGTGCACTGGTAGAGTACCATTAGTGGGACTAGAACCAAAAACCGCAATAAGGAAACCGAATCATTCACAAAAGGACATGTGAAAACACAGCAGCTGATGTTGAACTAAGCTGCACCCAACCGTAAAAAGTATCACTTTTCACATCCTTCAGTTACCAATGCACGTCTCTAATCTTACTGGCAACTTGCTCACTCAAACAATCTAGTTTTCAATTAAGGCTCTGGAATAATAGAAGGAAAATGCACGTTTAGATTGTTCCTTGGATCAAAAAGTTTTAGCTGGAAAATACACTGTATGCCACTATAAAAATATTTGGACAATTACTTGCAAAAGTTTAATGCTTGGCCAAAAGGAAAAAAAAAAAAAAACTAGGAAAGTGTTTTAAAAATTCATACTCTTTGCATATAAGTTCTTGCCAAGATTTGCAAACTATTCCACAGCATATAGTCCTCTTAAAAACAAGGCTCAGACCCATGAACCTTCTGTCCTATCAGTATATTCTGAAAGCCGCCCACTGACCACCTGTAAAGGTTTAATCAAACTATTTAAAACTGCAACAAACAAATTCCCAACAGATCAAGTGTACATTATTATCATTAATAATCATAGGTAGTCACAAGGATGAAGCGATTTGTTTTCTCTTTCATACAAAACAAGACTTAGAAATTCAAACAAGTAAAAATGCAAACTGGTTTGTCTCTACTCAATGGAAGCAATCAGTGAGGACTCAGAAAATGTCAGGTAAGAGGGTATATCGATTGGTCAATGCAGACTGTTACCTAGCTGATTCAGTGCTTAATAAACTTCTCAAATCTTCCAGACTCCCCCACACCAAAAGAAAAAGAAAAATCCATGCACACTTATTTTTTTAAAATAGAGGCTTGCTGTTTTGTTTGTTTTAATTAAGTTCTTCTTTAAAGGATGTACACAACATCAGCTTCCAAAACTCCATATACCAACTCCACTACAGACAGCAATGGAAGGAGAAGTACAATCTTATAAACCAAGAAGTGTCATTAATCTATCTATATAACATGAATTTGTGTGCGCACACACGCACAAGCACACATGTGCTCATTTGTTTATTTTTAGTTTAGGGATTCATAAACTATCAAATAGAGTACTATATTCAGATATGCAACTTATTTCGAAAAAAATGAATGGAGACACTCTATTACTCTTATAAATTATAACCCATTTTGCATGAGTTTGAGACACAAAGAGTTTCATTATTGTGGTGCCAAACATAAGTATTATATTATAAAAACTATAACATTTATATAAAACCATTCATGTAAAATCAAAAAGTTCAGAATTGCAATAAAGGGTTTTGTGACCATAAAAGAACTTATGAACGAATGTTAGCAATGCCTGCATCATTTCTCCAAAATACTGTACTGCCATAAAGAACAAAATATATAATACTAATTCACTCCAAAAGGAGAAGGTGATTCATTATTTTTTTTCTTTCCTTGTAATAAACTAAATCTCACTAAGTAAACAGTTTACCAAAAAAAAAAAAAAAAATCAGGTCATCTGCAGTTAATAACTCTTTCCCGTAAAATTAGTGTCACTTATTTCTGTAGCAGACGCCTAATTCAGTTACAGGCCTGATTGATTTGACAATAGAGAATCTGGTCCAATAAAGTGGCTGATTTATTCCTGATGCTATAGCTTTTACCCTAATGTGACATCACAGTAGAATTAAGTCGTTGACATGTAAAGAAATCCTTTGTAATCTTAATGAAAACTAAAGATTCTGAGAGTGGATACTGGAATATTGTCAAAACTTAAAGTCTAATATCCTCTTTTGATAGAATGAAAACTTCCACAAAGATCGTTAACACAGAATATGGATTTGGACACGAAAAACAGTTTAGGATATACCATATATTCTATGAGTTTAAACTGTTTCCTATACTAATGGGTTTTATTTTGTCTTTGTCTCGCTTTGTAAATTGGTTGTCTTTAATTTTTTGAAAATGACCTATCTTCTCTTTGTAAAGATGCAGCAGAACTTTTGAGATCACTCATCTCAAAAGTGGTTTCATTTTAAAAAAACAACAGCTTGAAAAAAAAAAATCAATAAGAATCTTTGTTCCCAAATCTAGCCTTGAGATACTCAAGCCAATCAAGAAGGCGTTTGGGATGTGAGAAATTATAAGGGTGGGATGAGTTTTTAATGCAGCATCATAGTTGGTTCTCTAAAAATATTTTGAAAAAATTCTTCTCCAAACTAAAAATGTAAGGTATTTCAGAGTTGTTTAAATGTCTTTTTCTCCCTTTTTCCTTTCTTGCACACTGCGCCGTGCCCTCTCACTCCGAGGGCGACTTCCTTGACCCCAGTCTGACACTGCGCCGTTAATGTCAGATAAACCATTTAGCCCAAACGCAATTCTTTTCTGTGCAAAAATCTGCTTGAGGTGGAAAATGTAGCAGTTTGTAAACAATAAAGAGCCATGTTTCAGACCAGACAGCTTATCTAACAGAGAAGTCCTTTCATGGGAACAGTGGGTGGGAGCCTCCGGCCATTGCAGCATTTCCTATCACAATGCAGGAGACAGTCTTGGCCTCCATATTTAAGAGTTTAATGGGAAGGAGGGCAGACGGGATAAAAGAACACAGCTGACATCGACTTTCAGCTTAAACAACAACTAAGTGAAAAGAACTCTCTCCCCTAAAGCTCTAGACGCTCAGCCCACTTATATTATTTTAAATACTACTTGGACTGAAAAACAAATTTGGTTTGTAAAACAGTTGCCCATGAGGACACATGAACAAGAGGAATTATTTAACATTTTGTATTGCTTTGTGTGTTCTGTGATATTAACTTATCAAGTTGTTCTTTAGGAAAACTTTTTTTTTTAATGTATATAACAAACTTCTAAATAGTAGTAGTAATTTATTCTACTTTACTTTTGCTCATCAGAGGATAGTTTTAGAATTTTCTAAGGAAGTTCTTTAATATACCCTCTTTAGGTGCGACTTAAGATTTTTATTTTCGAATTAATTTTTATTCTATTTTGTGATGTTGGGTGAGGATGAATAGAGAAGTGATGGCATTAGAATTTAAAATTATTACTAGTCATTGAAGAGCCTGAAATTGTTCTCTAAGTTTTGAGTTGATAAATACATTTAGTCATCGGCATCTGTAAATCCTAAAAACAGGAAACATGCTGCGCTTTTCTATAGACAATGGATGAAAAGCTGAGATTCTCAGTTTAGCTATCAAGTTAACACATAAATCTGAAATTTACCATTTTAAAGTTAACAAAGCACAAATATAAGAACAGCCTATCATCAAAGACAACTTTGTAATTCTCCAAGTTAGGATGACACTTAAACACACAAAGATACGATATTACCCAGTAAAAATAAATTGCTAATATTTCTCCGCTTTGTCTATTTTGGGTTAAATGTCTGAAATTCCCTGAGATAGATTTAATGGTGATTTTTTTTTGGTGGGGCCGGGGGGGGGAAGACTGAGATTCAAGGACTATCTCTTCACCTTAAGTAACAAGTATAATGCCAAGGCTTGAAACTAGAATGTTTTTTAGAAGTATTTGCAATTATGGTTTCAAAATTATATAATTACAGCTGTGTGCTTTCCTTGGAGTCTAACAGCTTACGACAAGAAACTTAACTTCATTTATTGATGACTTTGTAATAGAATATGGCTAAGTTGAGAGATTTACTAATATTGTTAAAAACTCACATTTACTAAAACAAAGATCATTTTTTTCAACCAAAAGTAAGGCAACCAGCTTTTGAGACCTTTTAAGCCATTATGAATTATCTTTTCATTGCTCAGGTTATTGCTATTAAACAAACATTCTACAGGGGATCAAAGCAGAAAACTATGCTAAGAATATCAGCAGGAAGGGCATGCTGGACACCTGCAGACTGTCTCAAACTTCACACAGCTCGCTTCCGGCGAAGTAGGATGTCTAGTGCACTAAAAAGTTCACGCCTTGGTAAATACACGACCAGATTTTACAGTTCAACTTGAACACACCACTGCTTGACGTACGCACACTACCCTTATTATTAAAGGATCTTCTACGATATCTTTTAATAAAAATTCACAGCCAGTACTATATCTCATTGCCAACTGGCAATCCAATGATATTCTATTTTAAATGTTCACCACTTTCACTTCATCAGCTTTAACTTAGAAAACTACTGTTGCAATGCCGAAATTACACAAAGTGCTTTGTATCGAAGGGAGACAAAATTTTCATGTAGATTTTGTATCACTGGAACTCTGTAATTCCACATGATTGTAAAACTTAGTCCTTTATACACTATTACCAAGCACCCTATCAATATTTTCCTATCATTTAAAATTACTGCAGTGAACTGACCAAAGATCCCAGTTCCTAAAAACAGAACATCTGTCTGGGCTAGTGTTCTCCCTTCTACTGTAAAATGTATTCATGAAGAAAATCAAATTAATTTAAAATTCATCTTACTTTGTATTCTGGAATTGACAAAAGGTGGAGAGAGATTGTCGTGTGACCCAAGGTCCCTGTTGGTCATGTGGTCATAGGGAGTCCCATCTCCATAGTTCTGTAAATAAAATACAGCATGTTTCAATTTTACGTGGGGGAAAAAAAATCAGTGCATAAATATGCTCCCGCCATTGAGACCTTTGTGACCCAAAGAAACTGAAGTCCACCATTCTGACTCGCGAACTTCCTTGCAAAGAACCTACACCTTCACAGGCACGTTGAGTAAGAGAGGGCTCTAGTGTCTGCAGAGTTCAAATCTTCCGCATAATTACTGTGAAATCTAGGGAATAGTAATTATAGAACCAAATGCATGAAGTTGTTGACATGATTAAATGAAATAATACATGTAAAACACCTGATAAAATATATTGCAAATATTAAAAGTCTTTATTTCAATAAGCCAAAATTAAAAAGAAACAAAAAAAGAAAGCAAAGTTGTGCTATGAAGGAAAATTCCCTATAGCTTGTAGTGAATTACTTTTGGAATACCAAAGTAGAGCCCTTTAAACAACGTTTGGTTTTTAGGATACTGAAATTTCACTGTTTTGATACAGTCACTATTGTGGTTGTAAGAGAATTAGATCATTCCATAAGTAATTAACATATAGAATGTTAATATTATTATAATATGACTCTGAATGATCATCAAAACTTGAGCGTAAATTAGTACTTCAGGATTTAGAGAAAGTGTGCCACAAAAAAATTATTTTTAAAGCAGGCATAATTTTTGGCAGAAATTAGTCATTATTATGATTAACTCATTGTTTTAATGGGAATTTAAAATTAATGTTTTTAAACAGCCCAATCACTTATTTTTAATGGAGGAATTTGATGACATATAGAAACGAAAACCATCTATATCAGTCTACTAAGGTGCATTAAGTAACTAAAAACAAAAACAAAAACCAAACTCATCTGCTCAGCTGGTTGCACTGCCCATAAAGACTAACTCAAATTTACTCAGAGGTGTCAGTCGGCATGTTAGCCAAAGGGCAGAATCTGCCCACACATAAAAGGCGGATGCCGCATGAAAAATGAAAATGCACATCACCTCAGTAGAGAATAACTGGATTCCTTAAAGTTGCAAACAACCTCAATTTCAATTGATTTTCCTCATTTATAAAAATCAGTTTGAAAGATATTGTAATCTAATGCTGTCAACATGTCAGTATGTTGAAAGAAGTCACACTTTAAATACCTAGCATGGGTTTTAAACTCGCTCATTCCATACCCAGCAGGCATTGCATAATACTAATTATTATTTATTAAGTGTCTTCATCCTAAAGAGTATACCAAAAGCTTAATTTACATTATCTAATTTGAACCTCAGCATAGTACTGCAAGGTAGCTGATAACATCACCGCTTTAAGATGAGAGAAGAGAGGCTTGGCATGATTGTACAGGTACAAGTCAGCCACAGTAATCTGTCTCATCCAAACTCCCTGGATTTAGAAAATATAAATTGCAAATATTGATTCAAAATTATTCACCACCATATTCCCTGAAAAAAGTGGTAGGACCGTTAATGAAAACTAAATAAAAGTCAGAATGATCCTAAATGGACCTCGTTCTCAGAAATATAATTAAAAGTACTATGTGTATTAAACTGAGAAATCACAGGAAATTAAGTAAGTCTGAATGAACTGAACAATAGAGGGAAGTGCTCTCCTCTCTAACACTTGCCGTCAGGGGAATGGATTTATTTCTGCAAATGCAGACTGTAACATGAGGAGGAGGAAAGATTTCCTCGACCCATCCATATAACGCATTAGAATGTCAAACTCGACAGCTGGTGCAGGGCTCAACAAAATTACTGGTCAGCTTAGAGATCCTGCTATACTCTGAAGACTATAGCAAGAACCACAAGGCCAAAGGACAGGTGGAAATGGGTAACTGTGGCTTGCTGAAATGTCCTCATTTTGACACCTTGATTACCTTTCTTGCCTCTTATGCCAAAATAGAGACCTCTTCCCATCCTAAATTTACGTGAGCAGTTAAAAAGTAAAATGTTACCTCCCTACAGAATGCTTTATCTATACAGCTGGTTGGTGGAGGTGCGGATGTGTGTTTAGTTATGTGTTCTATTTTTAATTTGGATATTACATGTATATTACAAAAGCAGACATGGATTTTAGAGGGCCTAGAAATGATTTGACTAAAGGAAGACAGATTATATATCAAATCATACATATTTAAGTTGTTGGAAGGAACACATAAGATCCTCTGGTTCTACTTCTTCATCTTACGAATTACGAAAATGAAGATCAAAGAGGTGAAGTGACATGCCCAAGGTCATATACGTACAAGAACACAAATTGCCTAACAACCCCACTCTCACCTCATTCTATGGTCTTCCCATCACACCCAAACTCATAACCAAATCATGGAGTGAAACCATGAAAAGAGTGGCAAAATGCTGAGACCAAATAAATGAATGAACCCAATTGGTGACGAAATGCACTACTGATGGAATAATATGTTTACAAAGGGAAGTCAACTGACATATATTATATAGATAATACTGGTAGGCTAGGATTTCATACTATGTCACTAGAATTACTCTGTAGTCTATTTATACCAATACATTACAGAGATACGAGGATTTGTTCCAAAGTTGTGACATCTACAACAAATAATTTTCTATAATACTAGATCAATAACTGGCAACGTAAGGCCAAATATTTAATAAAGGATTTTTCTTCTGGTTAGCAGAAGTGGAACAGGTGTCAAATTCTATAATAACATCCAATAAGAGAATGAAAAACAAATTCCAAACACAAGCTGATCCTCATTAAATTTAGTATGCATATATAGCTGTGCAATTGTGTGTGTTCATGAGAGAAACTCACCTTCAGTTTGTCAATTTACATATGTGGGATGTCTGGTTGTGGGAGAAATGATTAGATATACTTACCCTGGACGGGCTTGGATGTCCTCCATTCCCCCAGGACCCTGAGCTACTTCTGTCTTCTACATCTAGAGACAAGAGAAAGTTCTTTAGGCTTTCTTGCAATAATTCTTTCTTTTTGTATATGCATTTTTAAATTAATGTTTCAAATTAATCTCCTGTTGCCTTTAATTAAGAATCAGGCACGGGGCTACTACGATGATAGTGACTTTTGACCCATCTACTTAAATTAACTCATTTAAATTCACAGCAGAAATGAACTGGACCCTCAGGAACTAGAGGTATGAACATAAAAATTACTTCCATCTTTCACAGTGTTTCATAGCGTCAACTTTTATAGACATGAAACTGCACTTAAAGTTTTATTTAAATCTTTTGAACAAAATAAATGTAAAAATACATGATTACAACCTTCACACAAACACAAAAAGTTAAATTCAGGTAAATATTCATACTTACACTGACAGGACCCATGCCAAAATACTCTTAAACTCAAGAACCACCCCCACCAAAAAAAAAGAACAAAAATTCCATTGTCTATTTCCACCAGTACAAAGATTTTACGATCTTGTTTTCGAAAGTTTTTACGTTAAGACAACATTGTCTCAGATTTTTAATTTTTTTAAAATAGATTTGACCACCTGACCTACAATCTTTAATCTGAGCATTGAGATATGGAAATTAAAGCCATTAAAGTAATGTTTTATTTTGTTAAATAATGGTGAAGAGACCGACATGAACTACCAAAAAGCTGGAATTCTAAATCCTGTAGCAGCAAAGTTCTAATGCTGACCAGATTACTAAACGCTCAGTTACTGCTTCAAGTGGCAAATACTCAGGATGGAGGATGTAACTGCTAAATTATCATTTTAAGTGCTTAAAACATAAAAGTCTTTTAAAGATCAGTCACTCTATATTTAGAAACAGCTTTGAGATTTTTGATGAAAGGCCCTTTATAAGTATAAAAAGTTTTGCTGTTCTATTATTTTGATCACGGTTGATAACAGACGGCCATCACAAACTTCCTCTGACAGAATTGGAGGAGGAGGTGTGAAACGCTGGTTCAGCAGACATAATCCCATTTATTGTCTTTCCTAACATTTCAGTGATACTGTTTATTCTCTTACTGCACTACTGTCATTCCTTTTATTACTGCTATTTTATTACCAGCAGAAATAATCATAGTATAATTAATTGATTGATTTTGGGGTATGGTAGGGCACATGGCATTTGAGCATTTTAGAATATCTTAAGAGATGGAATAGCAACAATAATAAAAAAAAAACAACTATTGTCACTAAACCTGAATTCTTCCTGTTTTTAAAGTAATTATTTTGGTTCCTTTTTTTTTTTGGGGGGGGGTGCTTCAGAAGATACTGCAACTGCAAACAGATGTCCCCTGTGGACAGCTAAAATCAGGAACAATGAGCTTTAAGGAACGTCGAGAAAGCACTGGGGAGTCATCTAATCGGGAGAGAAGGTGCAATACCTTCCCTGGATTTGCTGTTGAAAAGCCCAACCTCCTGGCCTATCTGGTATGCACTGACTGAGGGACACAGAGAAGAACCCTCTCAGTTCTCACATGAATAAGTTTTGTAGCCTACATGTTTCTCTTCATCCTTAACCAAAAATCAAATATTTTAGGGGAGGGGTTGGGGGAACAGTCTAAGTGACAAAATCTCTCAAACACTGCAGGTTTACAGAAGTTTGATGCCCCTTGATTCCTTTTCACCTGAAACAGCCAACTCGGATTAACTGGAGGGATTTCTACTCTTCAATTTGGCCAAAAAATAATGCAGGAACGGAGTTGAATCCCTATCTTTACCATAAGATAGGGATTAGTCATATCAATAGTCATATTATTTGGATGCATTTTATCTTTTCGAATTTCGAAGAGGGTTTTTGAACATGAAAAGTAGGCGGAGACAAGGAGGAAAGAGGAGCGCAGTAATGTCAGGCCAGTGGTTCTCCGCCAGGGGCAATTTTGGCAAAGTCTGAAGACATTCTGAGTTGTCACAGCTTGGGGGGAAAGGGGCACTGCTGGCATCTAGTGGGTGGAAACCAGGGATTCTGCTGAACATCCTACTCATACACGACACAGTCCCGAACAGCAAAAAATGTTCTAGCCCCAAATGTCAATTGTGCCAGGATTGAGAAGCCCTGTGCTAGAGGAAAAATTATATTGAAGAGCAAAAAGAAAGAACGAGTTGGAGAACAGACAGACTAGAATTTGATTTATAATTCAGTACGAGCTCTTACTAAATACACAGTGACTTATGCATTTTAACCCAGATCTGAGTTGGAATGTTTGGAGAGACCCACGTATACATCTTCTGTCCACAAAATAAAGTAAAAATGACTGTCAACCAAGCAGCCTGCTAATTAGCAGGCAGATAAAACACATCAAAACTTGAGTATTCCCAACTGGGCGATTTCAAAAGCGAGCAATCCACTAATTAAAAATGCTGGAAGTCTAGCTTTTTCAAAACAGGTTAAATACTGGTCGAGTTCCTTTACAAATGGATTCCCAACCAATCAAATCCGACTGCTCTTTTGCCATCCATCCCCATTCCCGCCCTTCTCATTTCCTGACCTCATGCTGCTGTGCCTTCCTCCTTACTACTGCTCTCTTTTTTACAGGCTTTTCCATCCTTTGGCCTCCTGCTTGATCTAGAAGGTAAGGACAGAGCTCTAGCTCTCCCAAACCTAATAGAATAAATCCTATGATTTCTGATTACATTTTATCTTTGGAAAAAAAAAAATATCTGTATAACTGGTGCTCATTCACCCAAGCAAGCAGATACAAGGGTATGGAATGGATATTTGCAACTCGTAATAATTATAAACATGTTACTTTTATTTATTTCCATCTTCTCCCCCACCGAGCTTTATCAGATCTGCCAGTTAGCATGCATTTCCTCAACGACTGTTCCAGCACATCTCAAAATGCCTCTGACAACCACCCTGCGTCTGAGTCACCTGGCATGCTCATTTCAAAAAGTCAGCATCTTTAGGGTCCACTGCAGACTTAGTGAGTTTTGTTCTTTGGAGATGGGGCCAAGAGGAAAAAAAAACAAAACAAAACTGTTTTTATCAAGGTTCCCAAGTAATTTTCATAGACACAGGACTTTGAAATTCAGCAGCCTCTCTGTCGGGAACACAAGAAAAGATGCCTGCCCCTCACTACCAACAGTTGCCCATCTCACTCCCTATCTTAAAATCTCTGCCTAGGTTTCCAGTTTCAGAAGCATTCAAAACACGCTCCCATCACATCTGCTTCCCAATGGTTCTTGCGCAGGCTCGCTTTTTACGTAAATGCTGGACATGGCCCTCACTTGGACAGTCCGTGCTCCCTACTGCTGTACCTGAATGCTGTATACACTTTGATGTATCTCCATGTTTTCGTACCTCTATTCCCTTTGCCTGAACTGTTCTTCATCTCTCGAAAAATAACTAACATATAGTGAGCTTAAATATGTGTTAGATACTATATGCTAAGCACTTTGATGCACTAGCAGTATCCCCATTTTATAGAAATGAAAAAAACTGAGGCTTCATGGGATAGAAAACTCCCCCAAGGTGACAATAAATGGCAGAGCTGGCCAACAAAGGTATTGCTACTGCTAAAAGCCAGTGAGTAGTCTCCTCCACTCCGTAAATGTCCCCCATGGTACGAACTTCAGATCTCTCCATGACCAGTTCGAATATGACCTCCAGTCACCTCCCCAGGCAGAGTAAAGGCATTTATTTGGGAGTTTATGCCCATTCTTGTGTCCAAAAAAGATTACAGAATTATATACAACACGAAAAGGAAATATTTGAAGAAATCGAGAGATTAGAAAAGTAGGAGAACAATAAAATTCTTATGAGCTTATCAAAATGTACATTGTGATGGACTAGAGAAGATAAAAATTCTACTGAATGAGAAAAGCAGAGTGGAACAAAATTCACGGTTAGCATGGGATAAAAAAAACAAACTGTTCGGGAAATCTATTAAGGTCGCATAGTAATAAATGAAAACCTGCCAGGAACAGCAGCAGTCTGAATATTTAGCTCTTGGGCCTTTCCCTTGTTCTGTTGCCGCCCTCCATCCAAGATGAGGATAAATGACAGAAAGACAACGACCTAGGCAGCAGGAGGGAAAGGAATAAAGCAAGTGGATAACAGACAGTCTTCTTCCACAAGACTGAAATGGACTTGAACGTTCGAGATTTTTCTTATTTATTTTACCCGAAACTAGAACAAACATGGTAACTTTCGTGGGATTGGTAGTTCCTTTAGGAGACAGCCTGACAATCCACAAAGTTTCATTTTATTTGAGTAGTTCTGTGTAAGCCCCCTCTCAAATGTCGATGTTTCGGCACCAAAACATCGGAGCAGGGTTTGGGCAGAATTAGAACCAAATACTCCACTCAGAGAAAAGATATTAAGACATAATTTTTGATTTTTATGATTTCCCATCCACATTCATTACTCTTATGATTTGATTACTCAAATTTCCACTTTGCTCATACGGACCAGGAGATCAAAACTATCAGAGCAGACAAATACCAGAAAACATAGCACTGCAGGAATTGAGATCGAGACCTGGATTTTAGTAGCAACTCTGCATTAACCAGCTCTATGGCCTGAGCCAGTTCCAGGCCTCTCTGAATCCATTTTTGCCAACTGTAAAAATGGGGTTAGATTTCCATCTATACTTGGATGTCACACACACATACACACACATACACGCACATACACAAAGTTTAAAATGATAGATAAAAAAAAATTTTAATCTTCTTATAATACCAATGAGCTGACTAGAGAGTAAGAAATTATCAAGCCAAAATCAAAGTGAAAGCTGGAACCCAGGGAGGAAGAAAAGACATTTTTGCCCTGAGGGCATCTGCCAACCTAGAAAATTCAATGGCCTCTTGAGTCTAAGAGAACAGAAGTGAAAACCCAGGACCCACCCAAAGTAAGCATCTAACAGGAGATAAGAGGATAATAGGATTACAACTTGAAGGAGTCATTATTAAAGTCAGTAAGTTAATTAATACTTGCTAAACACTTAGGGCAGTACCTGGCCCACAGTAAATACTCAGTAATCAATATCTGCCATGAGAATCTAATTTACTAATACTGCCCAAACCTAAGATAATTAAACCATATAAATATGTAAAATTGTGATCTGTTTGAGGAAACCTGAGTCTCACTTTTTAATGACTACCAGTTCTGCTAAACAGGTGAGAGACTTTCAAATATTCTCCTGGACTTTAGAAATAGCCAATACGTGTAAATAAACAAACCCCACCTTCTCCACGAACCTCTACAGCACAATCACAGTGGGAATTCAGTAAGCATTAGATTTGTTTCATGACTTAATTTACCTTTAGACTATCCTCTTCCTATCTCACCATTTCAACATATTTCTGCATGCTCTATAAATGATAACAGTGTCACAAGTTATGTATGCTGAACAATGGCCCAACCCTAGAACACACACTAGGTATTGTGTAGGTTTAAGCTTGATTGGAAATAAACAAGTGTGAGAGTTACCTAACTCTGAAGATTTGGGGTAATTAGCGTTATGTGTTGGTTCTTTCCATACATCATGCCCAGATCATGCCAAATACCCAAAGCCCTAGAGTTTCATGAAGCCAGAAAACAACCAAAAGAGTATTTTGCATTGCTCTAAGAGTCTACAAAATCCTGCTCTTCTAAGAAATATATTGATTTCCCAATGAAAGCTTCTGCACAATCAGAGTGCACTGGGGGTTGGAGGTGAAGTTTTTCCTGGAAACATGCTGAAACATGCTGAAGTCTACACTGTCTTAAATCTTTCGCTGTGCAACAACAGACATTATTAAATATCCTCCACGTCATCATGAAGACTCACAGACTGCATACATCTGTGGCTCCTACTAATTTCCTAGTCCAGGAAGAACCCTTGGCTGAGCCCTCCACACAAACTGAGATGGCATATGCTCTCCGTCAGTGCCAGATGAATTTAGAGTTCAAAATATTTCATCAGCAAAGAGCGTTAAGGATGTGCACATTTTCATTAGCAGCCATCGCAATAAGAGCTTTAAGTGGAGTAATCTGAAGTCAAATTTGAGTTCTAAGATAGAGGAAGGAAGAGCTGAGGCATTTCAAATATTGATAAACAATGCCCACGAAACCATGCTCACCTCTTTTTGTTTCTATAAGAAACGAGATGTCTTCGTAATGAGTGATCTGAGGAGTGAGTGACGAGAAACTTCTAGCCCTTCTCAAATTGAGTGAGCAAGAGATGAGGGTTGTGGCAGTGTATCCCAACAAATTACAAGATCCTTCAAAGACAAGGAACAGGGACCTGGGCTTTCCATTTTCATACCACTGTGGTTAACACTAGCCTTCTCAGCACTAACGAATTTCCTTATCAAGCAAACCTGAAAACTCAGAGGTTAAGGACAAGATATCCTTATAATTTATATAAGAAAGGGCAAAATGTGGACATACTAAGGAAAAAAGTATGGTGGGAAAACTTGTTCAGAGGGGAGTGATTTCAATATTTTAGACTTTATTAACCTCCAGCTTAAACTTCCATTAATGAGTCCTTTAGAAAAAGGGTCCCCAACTTCCGGGCAGTGGACCAGTAGTGGTCCGTGGCCTGTTAGGTACCAGGCCACACAGCAGGAGGCGAGTGGCAGTTAAGAGAGCAAAGCTCCATCCATATTTGCAGATGCTCAGCTCCACCTCAGATGATCAGGCATTAAATTCTCATAGGAGCACCAGTCCTTGGTGTCAAAAATGTTGGGGACCGCTGCTTTAGAAAACCGTTTAAAATAATACCATTTCCTTAAGTTCAAAATAAACTATTTTTTTTTAATGTACACTAAGTAATCTCAGATATTTAAAATATGGAGTTAACTGCATTTTTCAATGCTATAAAACAGGAAAAGAAATTTAGATAATATGAAAGTAACTAAATAAAATGTATTAACTATTTTGTTCTAAAAATGCCAGTAGTATTCCTTATTCTGAAACGCAGAAATCTTCTTGAAACTGAAGGTGAGTAGAGTAATATTATGAAACTTAGACAAAGGTAACCTTGAAGTCTTTATGCCAATCCATATAGTTTGGAAATATCAATGACAATCTAACTTGAATAATCTAACCTGAAATATGGAGACCTGGGTGTTATTTAGTGCCCTCGCATTTCAAATTTGTGAAACGAACCAGCAAGGGACTTCCTTTTAAAGAGAAGTCAGTCTTTTCTGGATTTCATCTCTCTAAGCAAGAG
This sequence comes from Rousettus aegyptiacus, assembly GCF_014176215.1. Lineage (NCBI taxonomy): Eukaryota > Metazoa > Chordata > Mammalia > Chiroptera > Pteropodidae > Rousettus > Rousettus aegyptiacus. Next base: position 80,921,068 of record NW_023416287.1, read on the forward strand.
CCTAGAAACAGAGCCATGAATAACTGAGGCAAGAGTACAATAATGTGTATTCTACATGCCTCCTCTGACTTTTTGAAATGTAACTGATCTAAAAGCACTTAATAAAAATCGGTCTTACAAAGATAATGTTGGGGAGGGGGAATTTATTTCAAAATCAGTTGAGAATAACAATTAGAAGTAAGCTGTCATATCTGAAGACTTTGAAAAACAAAATCTAACTCCAATTATTACATAAATAACCATCACAGTATCTAAATTAAAAGTGAATGTAATTTGGGGAAATGTTTAACTAGGTGCTTGGTACCACTTAAAGCTGTGTTTTCAAATATATATCACAAAACGTGAGAAATAAAAGGCAGGTACTTCAGAAAATAAAATATTAAAGAACAAAGGAATAAATTTTAAAGGAATAGAACAGAATATATCTCTGCTAACATGTACATGCATTTTTCAACTGAAACATGTAATTTTTATGTTGTAAAATCCATTATACTATAATGACTTAAGATATACAAATTGATATTTAAAAATGCCTATTTGATAAATAATTTATTACATTTATTCCAATAGAGAGACAAAAGGAGCCAAGATGAAATATATAACAATTTTATCTCTTCTTCTTTTCTCCCCCTAGAACTCTGTTCTCCCTAGGGTACCATTTGTGAGGCTCTGGGAAAGGGCTGCTGGCTTAATTGAAATATTTGTAGGCTGTAATTGCTCTGCATAACCACAATGGTCCACTTTTCCCAAATGGCATCCATTCCTCTTGCTTTCTTCTTTTTCTTCTTTCCTTTTACACTTGAACAAAGTCTGCGTCTCTTGTTTTTCCTCGTCTCATCTCATCTCCTATTATTCCTGATGCTTGACTAATATTGGTGAAGTCAAATAGTTATGAATGTTCAAATATCTTCCCTAAACCCAGTTTTCTAGCACAGTCCCTTTTGCTTATAACAATCACTCCCATAAACTGATTTTCATTTTATCCTTTCAACATCCCAATCTTCCACCTATGTTTAATGCTGCAGCCTCTGACCTGGCAATGACAAACAATCAATCTTCCATGTTATCTTTAGGGGTCATGTCTTAGTTTTTAGGCCAATTTTCTTTGTATTTAGACTCAAATGTGCAAACCACACTATATTACTCTGCAAAACATCAATGAGAAGGGTTAATTAAGTAACACTGACAGATAAATCCATTTCTTTTGCAGTAATCAAATCAAAGCAGGTTGACATAACACAGGAACTTAATACAGTTATTCCCTTGTAATTGGAAAAAGGCCCTTTACTTCTCATTAAAGCAATCTTCTGGGTATTGGCATAATAAGAAGGCTCAGAGCTTTAATACTGCCCTATAAAAGTCTCAAGATACAGACTCCTTAAACAAACAAGCCAGATTATCTAATTCCTTGATCACAGCAGAACATGTAGTTCCTACTGTTTTAAACTACTAATTCTTTATCTCTGTTGCAATTAAAAAGAGGTAAATCAGTATCAAACACATACAATGAAAATCTGTAAAAATGCCTAAACTGTTTACAATTTTATAAATCTATCTCCACATGTATTTGAAGGGAAATAGTCCATTAAAAATGAATTTGAAATACTTTACAAATGTGAAAGTGTAATAGCTTGGATGAGGGGGGAAATCTCTTTATTTTTACTTAAGGAGCTCAACACAATGTGTTTTGTCTAAATACACAGTATGCTATTCAACCACACAATATAACTTTGATAATCAGAACTGTGAGAGAATGGAATTTGAAGAACATTTAATTTTTGTGACATATAAAGAACAGTAAGTCATCTGGTCAACTCAGACTAGACTGAAACTCACAAAGAATACAACACTGTACCAAGTTCATACCCCCAAACTAAACAGAGTCAATTTTCACTCTTTCACTCCAAGTTTGAGGGAGTTTCTGCTACGTATCTAGTGGCACCTGATCAATCTCAACATGATTCTAGCAACTCTTTCTTAAACAATAACATGTAATCCAGGCTTGTGATTCTCAAATGTGGCTAACCATCAAAATCCTCCATGAACTTCAAAATATACATATATTTTTAAATTTTTCCCAGGTTTCTCTACTTTTTTTATTTTAAAAAGTTTATAATTACAGTGCTCTTAAAACTATGTAATTCGTTGTGTCTCAATCATTTGTGAGTAGGTTGTTATCAGTCATATCTTTTTATCCCTTAGTACTTCTGTGTGCATTTCCCAACAACGAAAATAGTATAGTTATGAAAATCAGGAAATCTACAATTGATATTCTTTTATCTAATCCACAGTCCATGAATTATGATTGATCTCAAGTATAATAAAAATTTAACTAAGCTCACAAAAAAAAGAAAAAATAAAGAAATCCAGGATTACTCACCACATTTAATCAGCGTATCTCTTTCATCTATCTTAATCAGTAACAGTTCCTCGGTCTTCTTTTCTTTTTGTAATATTGGCGTTTTTGAAGAATACAGGCCAGTTATTTATAGACTGTTTCTTAATTCGGTTTTATCTGATGCTTCTTCATGGTTATATTCAGGTGGATACAATACTACAAGAGCAGCTTTGTGTCTTTCCCAGGATATCACAGGCAGAGCCACGTGATGGCATGTGGTCTGCTCCCTTCATTTGTTATGCTAATTTCATCACCTGGTCAAGGTATTGTGGGAATTCTCCACTGTTTAATTACAACTTTTCTCTGTACAGCTAAATCAGCAATCTATAGAGAAATACTCTAAGACCATTACAACTAATTTTTAATTATGTTCTTACTGAAAAAAATTAAAACACAAAAGTGTATAAAGTAAATAGTGTAAATTCTCTCAACATCCACTCCCCTCCAACTTCATATCATTGATAACTCTTAATAGTTTCCCAGGCAGACTTACAGATCCTCTGGTCTGTGATCAACTGGTTTTTAAAACCATAGAAATGTGGGGCAATAAATACAAAACTAGACTGAAATTCCTGTTTTATTTGAATTAGTTAAGAAATATTTCTCAATTGTTTATTTATGCACTAGTGACACCTAAATGGATAAAATTATTAGTGCCAGCAGTGTGACCTAGCAGGGGTGGGGAGGACAGCAACTAGAATAAAGAAAGACGTATTATACTATGAACTGTGAAGAATTCAGCCAAGATAGACAAGATTGAGCAACCTACTTATCAACCAATGAAATGCATAAAACCAAGTTAGATACTCCATCTCAGAGTCAATGCTGCCCTGAATGGCTGTCCCTTGCCTCTCTGGACCACATTTTACAAACGACTGTGTGAAAAAGGAGATCCACCATAGCAGGAGCACTTGCCAATTAAAATCAAGCAGAAAGAGAAGCTTTTTATGACAGACAAAAAAAAATCTAGTATGGATTTCGTAAACTGGCAGAAAGGAAAATAAAAGTAGATAACAGACCTGAAAAGTTTTTAAAGTGGGAAGTAAACTGACATCTTAAAAAGAATATGTTCCCGCATTTAGAGATCAGGTAAACACATGAACCAGCCATAGTCAAAAAGTTAGGGGGAAAGCCGGAGCACACAGAAGACTGTGAGCGCACCTTGGCCATTTGATAGAACACATGAATACTGAGTGAGTTAACTGACTTGTCATCAATATGAGGTGGAAACAGTCCCTTTAACCCCTGGATGAAGCCCATGTCATTTATAAACTGAACATTGCTGGTAGATTTCAACTCTGACTTACAAATGCTTAGAAAATTTTCCCTACAACTCCATTTCAGCCAAGTGCCTGGCAGACATTGGCAAAAGTTTTTCTTTGTGGGTCTCATAAGTAACCAGAGAAGTCTGTCTGGTGACCTAAAGTATTTTACATTTTATCTCATGATACTTTTGTATTATGCTTTCTACTTTCCAACATGTTTTTTATTACATATATATATATATATATATATATATATATATATTCATCTCATTTGAAATGATTTATCTGGAATCACTGAACGTAGGAAACTCAGATCAAAAGAAGTTATATATTTAAGTATAAGCAGACTAACATCAGTTTTCTATAGCATGAAAACAAAAAATAAAAAAAAAAAGAAATTGGTAGTTATCCCATATACGAGACTCCATTTCATTCTCCTCTTTAATTTAAAGGTGACACAAAACATGCTAAAGTAAAGTTCATTAGAATACTTACAAAAACAGGAAAGTGAGATAGTATTATAAGGACTCAGTTTTCACATCTAGCACTATGTCTTTTTAAATCATATCAGCAATGCAAACAAAATTGCTGATCTCCCTTCCGCGCTTCTCTGCATTCATACAGCACCATTTCACCATCATGACACAGGTTTTGCATTGGCTTGAGAAAGGCCCAGGATATAGTGATAGAGCTGGTCTGGTCTATGACAAAAATGGACTGTAGCTTTAATCACGCTGCTACTCTTACTTTCACTTTCAAGTGCTTTAAAACACTCTCAAAACTGAGGCAGTCCAAATACATCTACACTAATTTACTAGTCTAGCTTTTGGAAGTAGAAACTGAAACACATTAGAAAGAACCAACCGGTATTTTCTTAAGCTTAAATCCATCAAATTCATGGGAATAAGCATTTTGTTCTTTCAGTAGCTCTGCAACTTGGATGTGGCCTACCTTTGGCCCTTCTGATAACCAACAGTTTACTGGTCAGAAAGAGATGAGCCGCTATGATGTACTGGTCTCACTAATTCACTAAGTAGAATGGAAAAAAGCTGTAGCTCTTCTTCAGGAATGGCAGAAATGTCCTTAGTTTGAAAGGAGATAGACACAAAGACCTGAAAATGACAATAACCAGGCATCTTGAGAAAAAACAAGAAGCAGGGAAGGGGTTCAGGGGAAGCCAGAGCTGTCAGTAGAGAATAATGATTTATCTGATGAGATTAGCAGAAAGTTTGATTAGAAAAGATGCCTTCTTCACATAGCAAAGATTGCAATACTACTTTAAGATGTAGGAGAAAACAGTGCCTGCCAAGTGCGGTCTGTAACAGCATCGGCTAGCCATGAGTGATACAGTGGGAAAATAGCCACTAAGCCAGATTTTATTTGATTTGTACTGATGATTTTTATTAGAATACATGGATCATTGCTTCAACCTTTCCATGTAAAACCAAATCAAATTCAAAAACTCACACATCAGTCACCTAACCTTATGTCATTCCGTCTGCTTTACTAAAGTTGAGCCACATTTCAGCTGATCTGTCCTCGATAAATCATTCAGCTACTCAAAACTGTTGCACCAAATTCTGGGATGCAAGTGGTACACAAAAGAAACCACTAAATCTGCAGTTACGAATAAGAAAGCCAAAGAAAAGAAATACTGCGAGCCTCATACATACAGAATGAAATCAAAGCAACATATAGTCAATGCAAAATAGGATAAAACGAATTCTTTTCGTAGCATCAAATGTATTGTAATTTATCTTTCAAAGGCCCACCCACCACTCAGCTTCTTTTTCTCACTTTAATTCAAGGCACTGTGCAAGACTCTGCAAAGCAGTCGCTCTGAAACCACAGAAAAGGTCACAATTACATTGAAAAAGGAGATCAATTCAGTTTTACAAATAACCAGTTTTATAAATTAAAAACATAATCTTTAAGGTAAAAATTAAAAATATTATATAATACATTAGTGGAAAACCTCTATACTATTTATAAAAACCGCTTTATTAAAAGAAATGAAGTTAATTACATGAAACATGACAATGAGTTTCCAAAGAAAAAGTACTCATGTCCTACTTTCTACTGTTTTTTACCTCATCCTTTCTGTATTAACATTTTTCCTTTCTTTCCAAGCGCCATGTCAGATTTCAGTTTAAACCTATAAACAGCTATAATTATTATTTGAATATCAATTTCTAGTTAACAAATCACTTCTATTTCATGATTTCCTTTAGTCTCCCAAATAGGTCCCGAAATGCACACCATAATCTTCTCTTCACAGAAGGTATAAACAACTTTCCCAGTTAAAGGCCATCAGCAGGCCTCAAACGCAGTGTCTGCTAGAGACTGCGGGTGTACCACATTGTACTGCCTTAGTGGAAAACCCACTGCTTCTGAAAACTAGTAGTCACCAACCTTTCAGCTCTGTGGCGAAACCCTCTATGGTTAAAACAAGACTATGTTTGCACTCGTCCCCACTTCTACCCCGATCAACTGCAACCACACAGGAATTTTAAATTTCCCACCCTCCTTTGCAGCTGGGAGGGATCATGTGACTAAGATTTGGCCAACAGAAAGTGAGAGGAAGTAATGTTTGCCTTTTCCAGGCCTGACCTCTAAAACTTCCCATGGAATCGTCCATGCACTTTCTTTTTCCTCTGTGTTCAGCCCGATACAGAGCATCTAGGGAACCCCCGAGGCCATGGGGGAGGACCAAGCTAAGGCATGAAAGAAACCAGACCTGAAGGACTATAGGCAACAGAGCCCACCCCATAGGTCTTGTGCACCAAAGCAAAATAACCCTTTGTGGTGTTAACTAAAGTTTAGAGGTTGTTTGTTCCAGTAATTAGCATACCCTGACTAATGCATCCTCCAAAACAGACGTCCACAAATTTGGCACTATGATTCTATCTTCCAAGCAAAGCAAACATACGCAGTTAGAACTGGCACTAGTCATATTGTGAGGCAGGGAAATTGGTCTTTGAACTATCCTTCTCTCCCTTTCAGACTTGTTTTCCCCCCTTAGCATTTCCTCCCTCTGAGCACCAAATGTTCTCAGGCTGCTCAGTCTCATATGTCTCGAGAAAATAAACACAATACATTCATTAGCCATTCTTTCTTCGACCGTTATCTTGTAACCAGGAGTGGTGAGCTGCTGGCTACTAGTGTAATTTTGGAGAAATTCTTTAACATCTCAGATTCTATGTATCTTCATCTGTAAAATGGGAACGGTCACGTCCACCCTCCAATACTGCTATGATGATTAGAGATAATTTAGAAAAAACATCACCGTACAACCTGGAACACATAAGTATAACTCCTACTTTTATGATGATTACTGTTGTTATGACAGCATAATATCTGACACCAAACAGGATTTTAAAAATCAATATAAAATAGGGCTCTTTCTCCCTGAAATACATAACCTAGATTGGCAGACATAGATAAAAAGAAGTATTTGATTACTAAAAAAATAAGAAAGAAATGTTATGGAATTTTAGAGAAAGGAGTGTTATACTGGCGAGAGTCAATATTTGGGCAATTTAGAGTATAGAAAGGAGAGGGAAAGCAGTGGGCTCCTGGTGAGATGTACTGGCGCGTAGATTAGCGTAATTTTAGGTACAGTCTAATTTAAAATTCCCTTATCTAGAGAATGTACTGGCGCAGATAGTGGAAATTCCAGACACAAAGCAAGTGTTAGGGTTGACACACCCAGTGGATCCACAATCCTAGCAAAGACAAAGGCCCCTTCTATCCCTCCGCTGTGCCGTCTCCATGTCACCTTTACCCTAAAGCTGGAATCCATCATGGCCATGGGATTTCTGGAACAACTAGCTTCCTCACTCCTCTGCTTCCCTAGAGACAGTTGAGGTTACGAAAGAGCAAAATTCCTCTAGAATTTTGCCTTGCTTGAGACCATCATGGAACCAATCTCTAAAGCCAGGAAAACACGTGCATGGAGTTGCAAAGATGTGGATGACCCACATTAAAAACCACCGCGAGGGGACAGAGGTACCCTGACTGGTATAGTCCAATCACAGCTGTCCCCTGGAGATGTAGTAATCCCATACAAACCACAAGGTTACCACACGCTGGGGAAGGAATAGAGGGTATACATTAGCGAGACCAACAGTAGGAGATAGAGCCTCAGGTGCCATTAGTGTATGAGCATATAGCATGCATTTTATAGGCAAAGAGGGCTTTGTGAATGGACATGCAAATCCCGCCATGACACTCCGTACTTCAAATAATTAAGTCTTCTGACTGGTCTCAGGATAAAGGCGAAGTTCTTAATTACGGACCTCAGGGGCATCGTGGTGATCACACGCACGCCTCATTTTCTCTCCTCCAGCCCCGCGTCCTGACAATGCTCATGCCCACCACTGGCTCTCCTGCCGCAGGACTTGCACACATCTCCCCCAACAGCACACGCTCTGACTCACTCCCACCACTCCACTTCCTCGCGTGGCCTGTTTCACTCCCATGTCAACTCTCGGCTGCATCGCCACTTCCTAGGGGGACACCGTCCTGTCCTCCTAGTCAGGTGTCCTGTCCTTCCCCTTCGTTAGTCTTGTCACAGATTGAATTTTGCATTTTTATGATTGTCGAGTGATTCTTTTCCGCCCCCTGAACACTAGGCTGCATGAAGACAAGAACTGTGTCTAGCTTGCTGTCCACCGTACCCCCAGGGCCCAGCATGGTGCCAGACAAGAAAGAAGGACTCAGTACCATCTTAGTTGAATGGCTGGGCTATCAGCCTCTCCAATGGGCTATGTGCACAGGAAAATATCAAAAACGCTAAAAGAATTCCTAAAGTTACAAAACATTTTGCAGAGCTTCTATGACTTTGAGAAAGACAACCTAATACAATGAAAATTCATGTTTCACTCTATCTACTAACTAAAGAAATTAAACCACAGGTATACCTCAAAGATTAGCTTAACATATTACATACAACACATCTTTCTCCATAATTTAAATAACAGTTTGTTTCACAAAAATACAAGTATGGATTAGGGTTTAGCTGGAAACCTGCAGATCAGAAACCTTAACATGTTAAAACACTTGCCAGTCACATGATGAGATAGAAGTTAATGTACAAATCTGAAGCTCAGTGATTGCTATAGGAAAAATAATGCAGTTAAACAGTCGGACTTCATGTATGTTTTATCCCCTGAGAGAAATAATCTCTTATACGGTCATCGTAAAGGGAAACGTTTGCCTCTTTATGCTCACTTTGATATGCACTCTAGTGATCTGATACATATTATATAACCATTGACCTCAGGACGGAGGGGAAAAACAACTGTTACTTCTACAGTGAAACACAGCTTTCTGCGATCTGGGTTAGGTGCTCTGTGTCCGTTATTTAAACAGCAGTTAGAGCTCAACAGTTTTTGAAAACCTTCCCATTAACATTTCCCCACCGATGAACAAGAATATCGTTAATATTTAAAGTTCCGCTTCAAGTGTAATAACACCACGGTCACAACAATAAACACCGCACAGCAGTTTACTGCTTTCGAGTTTCAAAACACTTCCGCACATAGTATTTCATCTTCCCTGACGACTATACATATCGGAGAAATGCAGGTGGTGGTTCAAGCCCTCAAAAAAAGGTATTGGAAGAGCTGGGGGGAGAACTCATAATTTCTCCTCTTAAACTCTTTCCAAACTGACTCTCAACCATTTTCTAATGCCATAAAAGAGAAGTTACATCATCCTCGGAAGTTTTGGAAGGCCAAATTTGGACAAAGGATGTTCTCTGACGAAAAAGTTATCTTTCACCTCACAAATCACTCAGAATCCCAAGTTCCTAATTATTGGGACTTTTCCTTTGGGTTAAATATGCCCCACAGGAAAACTACTGTTTAAATTAATGCCGACTCCGAGAACTTTTTAAAATTCATTTCGATGTACTCTCCCTCCCCCCTCCCTACCTTTACCTACATAGAAACATCGAGAGGAGTTTTGAATGGAAGGTACATATGAAAAGGCAATGATATGCATTACTTTATAATGCATACTTTATGCTTCATATTACTTTCAGGTATTACTTTATACCTGAAAATTCTCATAGATAAGAATACATAATCAAGCCGCTTAGCAATTAACCCACCAGCGAAGAAAAGTGCTAAGGTAAATGACCGACAGCCCAGGCAAACTCTACAACATCAGTACAAGTTGCTAAAACTCATCTTTCTCTTGACTGTGCGTGACAGTACGGTCCAGAATTAAACTGACAGGAAGTAGTGGAAAGCAGACCCCATGTGGACAGAAAATCTATTATAAAATTCACCTACATAGATTTAAGCACATGAATGTTTCCCATAGCTCATGGTAGAGAAAATAACATAGATGCAGCTGGATTATAAAAATATGACCATCATTTCTTCTACTTTACTCAAAACACTAGTTTATCAGAGGACGCAGTGATACTATTAGCTCCTTCTATCCAAAATCCACTCTGTCTTCTTGCTTCATAATAGACCTGTGGAGGGGGGAGGGGGGGCTCTGGAATGTTGCCGTTGCTGTTTGTGTGTTTTCCCCCAGCTACCCCTCCTCCAAGTGGATCAGGAGGAGGTGACTTCATCTCCAGTTCCAGGTGTAGACACCGAGTACCGCCGCCAATCACCACCTACCCTTGCCTTCCCCTAGCCAGGGACAGGTTTAAAAATGACCAGAGACACTAAGTACTATCTGCCACTGAGTTCCTGGGAAAGATCTCCTGGCTCTAAGGAAAGAGATGAATTAGGAGATAATTTTTATCTTCTCTGGACATTTTCCTGTTTGGGCATGACGAATAGAACTACAGCAGTAATCTCCTTGTCATTCCTAGGATGAAGCCAGTATTCAGCGGTGGGAAAATATCAGAGGTTTTGGAACAGTTGCATAAAGTAATATATTTCCTCATGTTTAAACCAATTTTAGTCAGGGTTTTCTTTTGTTGCAGCTAAGAATATCCTAAAAGAAACAGTAGATCCCCCTCTCTGCCGCCCTAGAAATAGGCTTATGAACTTAATGATCATTAAGGTTCTTCAACAATAAATACCAACTCTGGATACGTCTGGACTTCACCTGCTGAAAGACCATCATCTTCCAGCCATCTGAAGCCCCACAGAGGCATCATTTTCAAGAAATACACCAATTATATACCCTATAATTCTCCATTTAATTCTTCTCTGCTATGCATATTTATCTTCTCTCTCACCTCTCCTATCCCCTGTGGCCCTCTTTCAAATATCAATCAGCCAGCAAATACTTAATGAGCACTTAGCACCAGTAAAGCTAATGGCTGCAAAAGGTACCAAGAGAGTATCTTCTCCTTGATTTAACAGTATCAGTCCTACACACATGCTACATACATGGCCTGAGCCCTGCCAAATGGGGGCGGGTGGGGGGTGGTGAGAGCTGGGAAGAGGCTTGGCTTTCCAGACAGACCCCAGATCCATGTGTGGGCCTTACGGAGATCCAGAAACTCCTGAAATTGTTGAAAATTTTTACTCACGTATTTAGATAGATGCATTTTTTTTTGGGGGGGGGGGAGAGTCTATAGCTTATATTGGTTTTTAAAGCAGTACCTGATTCTAAGAAGGTTAAGAACCTCTGCTCCGGATCAACAAGTGAGCAAACCACACTGTCAGGCTGCATGACACACTCTTGTCATTACTGTAACCGAGTCGAGGGCAGAGATCGTGTTCCCAGATCTTCATATTTCTTGCTCAGTATTAATAATATTGAAGTTTCGCAATTTTTTTGGTCTAAATAAAATTTTGTAGGCTCTCCCAGGGCCTCGAAAGCCATTCATATTACACTTTAACAGAAGGAAAAATAAGTCCTGTTACCTAAATATATAGAAAACAACTTATTTGTAAGTTTGGGCCTCTCTGAATAAATTATGAATCTTGAGCTCAAATTAAAGTAGGGAGATAAAACATGCACTTGAAAAAAATATTAGCAAAACGTTTTCCAAGGCATGGCCAGAGAAAAGATAGAATAGAGGGAGCCCAGGTAGCAAAGGGTAATGCTTTATCTTAAGATAAACTGAAAAATCAAGAACGGTTTTATTTCACTAAAGAGTAACTCTAATAAAGTCCGGAGAGATAAAGCAGAGAGATCTGGATCTTCTCCATCAGCAGTGCTTACAAACCTTTCACTCAACATTATTTGAATTTACTGCTGCAGACTTTACCAATTTCTCCCTCTCCTTTCCTCCCTCACTGCCTCCTTTCATAAGAAGTCAGTTTCCCTGACTTCAGTTTGCCCCACTCCGACTTATCATAAGCCATTAACAACTGTCACTTCGCCATACAAAACCTCTAGCGGTTCTCCACCACTTTCGGTACAAAGTTAAAATTCCTTAGCCTAGCATTCGAGGTGCTTGGTGATCTGTATTTACCTTCTTTTCTTGTGTCACCCTGAGTAGCAAGGCTATTATTCCCTTTTGTGCTCCAGTCACATCAGACTCCTCACTGTTACCCAATGTACCTCTGCTTGTCTGGTCTCCATGTCTTCCCTGCACCTGGAAAACATTCCTTCCCACTCAGTAAATGCATGCGGAATGAATAAATGAATGACCGAGTACACCGAGGGACACACACACACACACACACACACACACACACCAATCAATCAATTACACATATCAGTATAATCTGGATAGAGCTAAGGAATGAAATAGAAATTCTTCACAAAACCAAAATGTAATTTCTCCACGAAGTACTTACGTAGAATTTAATCTTTTAATAATTCATCTTTAAGGCTTTAATTATGTTGGTGGTACATATGACAAATAAGATCTGTATACTACTTAATATTAAGTGAAGAACTGCCTTCTTGAAGCAAATATAAACTTTAATTTGGCCCTTGATGAGACATGGTTTATCTTTTTATATCATATTTCATTACCATAGGATGAGAAATTAGAATACATGTGTATAACAGTGTATTCTAGACATCTCCAAATTTAATATATATCAATGTGAATTCATTTGCAAATTGTTTTTCCTATCTATAACCAAAGCTGATATAAAGTTCAATAGCATTCACATACAGGATTTTATGAATCTGTACTCTTGTCCTCAAAAATCAATGCAAACAGTATAAATCAGTCCCAAAATTCAAACCTTTACAATAATTCAGGGCCTCAACTTAAACGTCAGTTTCTTGGAGAGGCCCTCTCTGGCTATCCTAGAAGAGCATGTCCAGTTCTTACACACTCCACAACTATGCTCACTAACCTCTTACACTGCTCTATTTTATTCACAATATTTATCGCTAATCAATATTTAGATGATAGATAGATAGATAGATAGATGGATATTTTTTAGTTGACATCTTATTTATTGACCCCCCCCCCCCACAACAAGATGCAAACTTAAGGTCAGGGGAACTAACTGTACACCTGTGGCCCAGACCCTAGACCTGTGACTCGCTAAGAGCTCAATGAATATTTGTCGAGTGAATACATGGATTTAGTAAACATTGAAACTCAGAATCTTTGTCATGAGAAAAAAAATCACAAAGCAAAAATCATGGAATTTGACAAAATAATTATCAGCAACTAAAAGAAAATTTTTAATATCAATGGAAATACATTAATATGGGCATAATATAATAAAGACACAATATAATAAATTTTCCCAGTAAGGATTTTATATATTTTTAATTATGTCATTACATGTCATTAAATATATTTCTTTAAAATGCTGAGTGGGGGATCTATAAAAAAAAAAAGACAAGAATGGAATAACAACTTAATTTAAAACATTAAGAAAAATCTATGAAATGAAATTCACAAATTATTATCTTTTTAAAATAAACGGCAGATTTGCAGTAACATAACTCAACTACATGATATATAGTTTACTACTGATTTACTAACGTAATTGTGTACAAAGGTTTCCATTTTCTTGAGAAAAAAGTAGAACTACCTGGTAGATATACACAGTGCCCTTCAAAAGCCCCTGTTAAAGCCACAAATAATTGCAAAACTTGTTCAAATCAAATGGATAATTCATTGTATGTATGATTTTGCAAAGTCTTTACAAATAACCAGGGATAGCTTTGCACCCCATTTAAAAGGATAAAACTATAAAATTGCACCAGCAAAAACAAACAAAACTATCCTCAATATTTATACTCATAATAAGAAACTATGAAGTTCTATATTGAGTTTGGTTGTGAAAATCCTTAGTTCCTTGATTTTCATTGGCTCTAGTCTAATATATAAAACAAACAGGATTTTCACTTTAAATAGAACATATATATATTCTCTCTTTTGGTGTCCATATACCAAGCATTTTTCAAAAATTCAGTAATGAGAGAAAAGCAAAGCAATAAGTATATAAATTTTAAAAACGTACCATGGCTCCCTATTATGCAGAAACGTTTTGACCAACAGGAGTGAAACTGGTTTTTAGAAGTCTTTCTTACAAGATTTTGGCCTCAAAAGAGGTTGACAATTAGGGGATGGAGAAAAAAGAAAGGAATAGTGGCCAGAAAAATGCAGGACAAGGCAACTGGACTGGGATGAGAACTGAGAGTTGTGTGCCAACATGAAAGCATCCCTCGCCACCTGAGGCTCTAGCTCCTTCAGAGACTGCCAGGGCTGGGAGCATGATCCCACTGATCCAGTGTCTCCAATGCTTATAATCCCACATCCTCTATGGCAGAGGACTGGATGGACAAAGCAAAAGGCTGGTCCGACAGCTGTCACAAAGTAAAACAAAAGGAAACAACCGCTGGCTCCCCACAGTTTTGGTATGCCTTGGGAATCTTTTGTTACTGCTCTTTTTATTTTTTACCTTTTCTTTTTAATTCAGAAATGTGGCTTCAGTGTAAATAAGAGAAATCAAAGGGAGAAAAGACTCTCTTTACAAAACAAGCTTTCCAAACACACCTGTTCCCTATTTTGAGGATTCTGTGTATCTGTACAGATATTAGATGCTGATTTCTAACCCTCCAATTTGTTCCACAATTTCCTGTAACTCAAAATCTCTGGAGCGGTAGTTCTCAAAATTGAGTAGAAATGCACATCCCAAGGAGGGCAGATTAAAGATGCTGGTCCCAGGGCACCATTCCCAGTGAAGCCCAGGAATCTGCAAGGTACCAAAAATGGATAGCATATTAGGGTGCAGGGGTACTCAGTATGAGAAATGCTGGGGTGTCAATTAGACTAAGAGCTCTCCTAATTCTGACTGACCCTCAGACCAACTCTATCAGTCTTCTGGAGCACTGTTAAAACAAACATATTCCTGGTAGCTCTAAATCAGAATTTTCACCAAGCCTCTCCCACACCCACCTGACCTTCCCCCACTAACATATTCTGATGGCAGCCATTGAGTTGTAATCTCTCCTACTTTCTTTGGGAATGCCTTGCCCGATAGTGCCCATGAGCTGCAATCTAAGAGATAATAATGTTCAGAACCTCAAGTCCTAGGCCAGTATCAAGGTGGATGTTAACTATCACCCTCAAGAAGAAAAGTGAGCCCATACAGCACCAAGAACTCCAGAGAACCTGGTGGTAGTAACAGTTAATGTACTGATAGTAAACCTCATGAGGAAGACTATAAAAAAAATAGTATAAATACAACAAATAAGCAGACAAGGAAAGAACCTTTTGTGAGGGAAAATTATCTGCTATTTTCCACAAGGCAATCTGCATCCTGAACACAAATATACCACACAAGAAGACATAATTTTTCAACAGATCTAGAAATACTCAAGGTTTCTTTCAGATCTCTTCCACAAGATTCAGCAACACTCAATGATGAGAGCCTGTTCTTAAACAATCTGAAACCGCAAACACCTAAGCACATGTGAAATATCAAAATAAAACACTTCCCCCACATCCCAATCCTGACGCAGTGATGAAAAGCAGCCGTCATCTGATTCAATCAGACCACATTCAAAGCAGGTGGTTCTGAACATTATTTGAGCCAAGTGTGCCGGCTCCTTCTCCACACGCAACAGCTATATCACCGCACAGGCATGGTACTTCTTAATGGCACATGAAGGACCAGAAAGAACAGTTTCAAACCTTTTTGTGGGCAAAATTTAATCCCGACATTTTTCATCAAAAAGCATAAAACATCTGACTGAGAAAATGTGCCTTAGAAGAACGGCAAGCACACACACATACACATACACAAACTAGAAATTAAAATATATGCAGAAGACTTGTGTGAAGTCTTCCCATCAAATGTCAAAACCAGTCAAATCGGGATCTCTGTGGTTATTTCAACTCTATTTAGGCAAATATGGATTAAGTTCCTTTAAGGCAAGTTCAAGTTATATACATATATATATACGTGTATGTGTGTATAATATATATTTTATATTTTATGTATATGTAATATAATACATATAATATATATTATACACATACTTATTATCTATTTTTTACAAATGTGACTTCAGCAAAATAAACACGTGCTATAGAGGCACATATTTTCAAACTCTAATTCCTTTCTATTCATTAACTATGCGGTCATATTGTAGGGGTAATACATTTAATTGTATTGTGCTTTGGCTTCCTCATCTACGAAATGGAGATAATAACATACGGTGTTTGACAGACTAAATGAAATAACTGACACACTATACTTAGCAGAAGTGAATACTAGTACATTCAAGTTTTTCTAAGTAGTGTTATTAATATTAACAACCATTGAAATTTACATTCCTGACAAAAAACAACTTAGGTCCAATTTAATATTGGAGTCAAAAAACGTATGTGATCATATAAAGTACGACAATAGTTTGCCATGCAGTCCTGCCATATTAGTGACCTGGTCAGAGAGGACAATAACGTTGCCATCCACTTTCTCCATAAGGCCAGAGACGAGAACATGGCAATGATATGGCATACATAAGGAGGTGCTTAATAAATTCTTCAATTAAAAAAAAATTCTGCTTGGACCGTCCAAGTGTTTTTGATGAACATGTTCGGTATGATACAGAAATGTCGACATAGAAAGGGAATAACTGAGAAAGCTAGTTAGGAGAGATGGAAAAAAAAAAATGTCTCAAAAGTATTAATGGAAAGGTTAAGAAAAAGGGAGAAAAAATGAAGTCTTTCAAAAGATGATTTTCCATTAAACTATAGTTGATTATGGGGAAAAAATTCCAGGCTATTAGTCTGTAGTGTTGGTTAATAGTTTTCCTTATTTTGAGAAAACAATGAAAACTAATGAGTTACATCCAGCAGCTTTTTAAAAAAATGAATTACTGTGCATAATTCGTAAGCCCTTATACAACATGCCCGTATGCAGTCCTTCTTTTAGTCAAGGTTTCAAATTAAGGTTATTATTATGAGAAAAAGTTGGAGAGACATTAAGAGCTGCAACAATTCCCCCAGATCACCGGTGGGGGAGAGCAGCTACATTCAGGATGAATGGAAGATATATTCCAGGCCAAATATTTAAACAGGGGTGTAAGGGATACACACACAGCAATCCTCACGCACCTGTCACTGCAAAATTCAATGCTCACACAATCGAAAGGGCATTTGTGTTCACAAATCAAGTAATTATATCCCTAACTATCCATCTGCATATGCAATTACCCAGTCTGTTGCACAGAAAAGCAGATTTTTGCAGGTGTTTCTTTACCATCTTTCCTTCAAATCCAGTTGCCCTTTATGTCCCCAAATCTGGGTACATACCAGTCCTCTAATTGAATCTTCGCGGCACTGTGGTGAAGATCAAGTGTTATGTTTTCACATACTGAGTTCACATACAGATTTTGTAACCTAATCAGGCTCTTGCTCCCTATTACCACTTAACTAATGGTTGAATGGGCTCCATTTATACCTCGATGGTAAAGGACACGCAATGTGCTTCATAACTCCTTTCATGAATATGTTCCTAAGTTTCTCTGACACATTCTAGTCCTGCATATGGACTTTAAAATCCAAGTTAAAACTCTCATATGCCAAGCAAAGTTAAACCAACAGAATGCCAAAGTAGAAGACAGAGAAAATGAACATGTGTATTCGAGGGCAGTGTATTTAATCAAAAGGAAGCTTTTCTGAATTTCGAAATTGTAGAAATTTAGACTGCAACGTGTTTTCTATCCTCAGAACCCGTTAAACATTTCTTCCGATTGGTGCCAACTGTACTCTGCACAGTTGTATTAATACGTGAGAAATCGATAATATCTCAGCACTGAGGGCATCCAGGGACTAGTTTCCTTTCGTGTCAATCTCAGACTTAAATTAATCTCAAACCAGCTTCATAGAACCTGAGAGCCAAAGAGGATATCAGATGGTAACAAGTCCAAAACCGATCACAGAAATAGAAACCAGGGTCCAAATAAGTACAGAATTAGCCAGTGTCTCAGAATGTGTTCAAAGCGGTGCCTCCAGAACCTTCAACACTTGGTATTATTTCTAACTTTCACTTAATCATTATTTGGAGTTAATGCTCACGTTCTGCCATGCAATCACTTATACACACACTTTTTAAAATGTCATGTATTTTCCTGGATGTATAAACAACAAAAAGTAAGTTTAAAACTGCAGCAGTAATTTGAAGTTCTAGGAAAGAGGAAAGTTGTGGGGATAAACTGTACTTTCTTAAGAAGTTGCTAAAATCATACTTTGATATGTTTTTCGATAAGTATTACATACAACCTTTAAAACATCATTGTTTAGATCTCAACAAAACCCAGCTTATTTCCTGCTAGCTAGCTGTAAATTAAACAAACATACCATAATAAAAACAAAATGAGAGGTGGGGAGGGAGAGGGTCAACGAGATCTGGAGCTCAGGTCCTCTGACTTCTTACCTTTATATCAAGGACAAGACATTGCTGGCTCCAAAATATATTTTGTTTGCCCTGCACAGGGTTCTTGGAGATGCTGACTGAATGTGAGTTGCGGAGTGCATGTCCCAGGTCCCTATACCCACCTCTTCCTCTTTGTCTTCTTCACTCATTGACATTACCTGCTTGGAGTTCAAAGTCAGGTGTACTTTTAAGTCCCTGCTTAGACCTAGTGGTCATCACTGTGACCAAACTGTTGTGAGTGTGATAAAAAGACAGGGACACATGGAGAGACACACACACACACACACACACACACACACACACACACCCCTCAGGGTATATACAAAAGCCATAAAAAGATGCTCTCATATTACTACTGATATAGCTACCATTCAGTATTAATGCATTTGCAGAGCTGACTCTATTATCTGTTCACATATAACAAGTAGTATTTCAAGGGGAGAACATGGTTAGCATGAGTAACACAGTTATCCTAGGAAACTGTCCCAAGCAAAGTAAAAGAATTAGTGAACGCTGTTTAAAAAACAAGAAACTAGATACTGCTACTAAATTGCAAGGACGACTTAAAAAAAAATTTTTTTAAACAAGTTCGGGGCTAAGTTAGCATTTCCCAAAGTTGTTTTCTGCAGAATGTTTCATGTGGCAGATATTCCATGAAAAAGGAATTCTCTGGTCAAAGCAGTTTGGGAATCATTGCAAATTGTGTCACCCTCTTGGGGTATTTTATAATGCTTAGTGTGGAATGTAGTCAAAATAAGACTTCTATTAAATCTTAAAATAACATTATTCAGATTAATTTTATCTAGAAATGTTATTTCTACTAAAATAAGGTTTAAAAAGAGCTGGGATAAATTATTTTTTCAAAAAGCTCAACAGGAAACTAGAGTAATTGAAATTATAAATTACTGTTTTGTGAACTATAAAAACTATATTAAAAGCTAGTCAATGGAATATAGTATAGAATTTAACACTTAACCATCTCCTTGACAATTCTTAAATACAGAAAAATGTGGGAAAATTAATCTATAAACAATTTAATGTATACTATAATTATACTATTTAATTAAATTATTATAAATTAATGTGCAAATTCAAAGTTAAATATCCAAAGACCAAAACTCTTTTGTCTCCTTATAGGGAATGCCACAGTAACATATATGGGAAAATCCTACCACCCAATTCCTGCCTTTGGTTTTTGTGATCCTTTGTTAAACTAGTCCCTAAGCCAATTTTATTTCACCAGGGCAATGTCCCTGCACCCTTCCCATCAGCCCAAATATAAACAGCAAAATATATTTCATATATATTGAAATACTATAAGTTAGTGAAACCAAGGAATTTAAAATATGGCAATATATTAGACTTTAGGGCAGACCTCATTTTGTAAATGTTATTCTCACTTTTATGACTCTGCATTCATTCCCCTAATTGAATATTAAATTATATTCTTAACTTTTCTGGTCAGCATTGACAGCTAGATTTTCACTTCTTTGGCCAAAATATAGCAATTTATTTAAATTTTTGTTATTCAATTTTTTTTTTTTGGTTGCTTTATAAACAAGAAGACTGGACAGTAACATACAACCAGGAAGAAATAGAAGTGAAATAGTTTCAGCTAACATAGGCTCGTCACCAACTAAGAGAGAAGCCACAGACTGTACATGTATTCTATCTAAGGGAGAAACAAGATATTCTGAATGAAAACTGTAGAATCAGATGAAAGGTGTTTTGGATGCACAGAGAGGAAAAATGGCCAGTGAGAATAAAGAGCCTTCGCAGCTAAATAGAGAGTCTTTTGAGATTAGTATTATGATTTAAGTCTACTTCAAAATGGTTTCAGCCTTATTAAAATTACATTAAAACTAGCCCTGATGCATTTGCATTTAAAGGGTTGCCTTACACTACTTAGCAGGCTCTGAATTCCGTCCCCATTGATTTACAGTATTAGGGCACTACAATCACAGACATTTTTCAGGATAAAGGACAATAATAATCTGAACAAAAGGGTTTAAGGATACAAGTCATCAGGAATGTGAATAGAACTACATTTATTCGCAGAGTAGAACACATTTACCTGCAACATTAAAACAACCCAGAGAATGCTGGACAAGGGAATTATTATTCTGTTCATGTGATCCTTACCAGTAGGACCACATTCAATCAGAAATACTGTACCTTTGTAAGAACATAAGTCTTGAAAGGAAAACAGAGATAAAAAACTATTTTTTTAAATTTTAAAATGTCTCAAAGTTATTAGCTTTGATCCTTTTAATCCTATATGATGAGAAGAGTACCTTATTGCAACATCTATAAAGATCTGAAACAGATAATGAATGAAGCCTTTCTTTTAAGAAAAGAACCTAGACAAAGCAACACAGCTCAGAGAAGTGAGTCTTGACTTTCTTTTGAAAAGTAAATAAACGCTTTCTTAGGGCCTGGTTCTTTAATCATTTAGAGCTCAACCACAGGGCTACTGGTTTTTTACTTTAACCAATTCATAACCTGTTTGATTCAGATTGTTGATTCATTAAAGCCAATAGATGAGTTGCTTCAGTGTTTTTCTCCAAGTGACTTATCAACAATTTACGCTAACACAAAAGAATCTAAAACCAGAACCAAGGTCCCCATAGGTCACGCCAGAATGGCCCACAAGGGGAGAACATAAGAAGATATTTGAGGTTCAAAAGTTTCTAAATTGGTTTATCACTTATTTCTATTATCAACTGTAAAATAATTCAATTTTTTAATCTTGTTCTAAACATATGATAAATATGAAAGTACTTTTGAAAGTTCAAAGTATTTAAAAAAATTGTTATGTTCATTTAATTATAAGAAATGTTAAACAAATATGACGTTTATGAGGGCTAATTATTTTCTACAGTTTACTTAATAAAAAAGGAAAATGTGAATGTAAAAGTTCCTGAGCTGCACACAAATATATCTTTTAAGAAAGACTTCTTCGGGAACAATTAAAATCAGTTGAGATCTCATGATTTCATTCATTATTTTCATTATCAACAAAATAAATAAATTTCAAAAATACACAAAGGTATGACAAAAAGAACAACAAATAAGATTAATTTTGTCGAAAATAGTAATGTCATAAAACTGTATACTAGGCAGCAATTTCTGTAAAAATAAAATAACCGGACCTAAGAGGAAAAGTAGCTATTTTACACTGCTCCTTTTTTAATTATGAAAATAAATTTATATTTATTTAAAAAAAATACTGTTGGATTTCTGAATAGCTTGCATTATTCAGGATCCGTTCTTTATAAGGCAGTGAGTGGTGAGGTCTTTTCTTTTTAATTCAAGCGGTAATCATCTGCAAGCATCATTTGAGCTTTGCTCGAGTTTCTCCTTTCCTTGGCTTGGGCGCTGATAGATATCTTCACATCCCTTCTTAGCCGGCTTCCTTCTGTGTTTACAACCACAAGCCTGCTATATTGTAATACATGTTTTTCAGAGAAATAAAATGCAGAAATGTGGTCAATTAAAAGAGGAGCAACAAAACCACTACAGCATAAGCCTTTAATGCAAGCCTGGGAAGAAAAGTAAATGCTCAAAGTTTTCCTACAGCTAACTAACTCTGTTTATAGCTGCCAAGTAAAGAACCTAAATTCAAGTGCTTTATAATTGTTACAAATTGTGCCAAAGTACAGTGTGTTACAATAAATTATGAAGCTTATCTAAATTATAAAAGTAATTAAACTTTCCTCAGATACTCATAATTCTGCCCTCCATAAATTTTCTGTTCATTGCATATTCAATAGCTATGTTCCAGTTCAACAAAAAACAAAACAAAACAAAAAAACTAAAAAAAGAAAAGAGCTCTCTCCAAGAACAACCATGCACATATAGGCATACAACACATCTAAATTCCAGAAATGCATAAACAATTACTTGCAAGATCTTCAAACCATAGCAAATGTTAATAAAAATATTTATACTAGAAACAATTCTCTTAGAGCCTTTTTTTCAAGTTGTATTTTCCTCTTACTAGAGACATTTGTTTTAACATGAGTTTTCTCCTCCATCCCAACATTTCCTCCTGCTGCACGAAGCCATAAATCTTTATTAGCATATTACTGTACAATCTGTTGCAATAATAACAAAAATAATGAAAGCAACAGCAACCCAGTTACGTGGTCCTTGCCATTTACAACTGAGTCTCAATGTCTTTATATACTCTGGTAAAATATCTAACAAGACCCAACGACTGCTAAAACACAACACTCTGGAATAAAATACAGCTGCTGCTCAGAATCAAAGTGCACAAGAGCTGTAGAATTCTCAAAAAAAATGTTTAAAGCCACAAGGGAGTATATGAAGAATGATACTATTTCCAAGTTTAAATTTAAAGAAAAACCCAAAATGGCACATTGGCGCTCATAAGGACAAAATCTATTCTCAAAAGGTTCTACCACATTCCCAGCGGGAGCAAATCAGCCAAGCAGGTGGGTGAGTGATGAAGGAAACCCTTGTTCTATTATAAATACCTTCAATAATTAGCAACATGATGAACAAATTAAGAAGCGGCAGACAGGTTAAAGCCCAAGTTGGTAAAAAGTTTCCCAAGCTTTAGCTGATTTTTGTTTGGGTACCTGGTTTCTCAATCCTAAATCAGGCACTTCTATTTCAGTATATATTCCAATTTAACGAAAACATTTATTTTATAAACAGAAAAGGAAATGAGTTTGAATAAGATCTATTTATGCAATTACCATATCTAATAGCCAATTATGTGTCCTTACATGAACAGATAAATAATATATGCACATACATTTATCAATCTCGTCGGTGAGGAAAAGAGAGAAGAAATTAAAAGAGGAGGAAACTATTATATGTGGCATGCAGTTTTCATTATTTCGTATTTGCATAAGGGAATGCAATATTTGTCTTCAATAAAACTATAAATTATAAACATTTGGCTAAAAAATTTTTAAACCAACCTAAAATATACACGTTATTAACTATATTATTCAACCTGGCAGCTATATTTTTCATAAATACTTACCCTATTTCCCTAATTTTGCAAAATAAAAGCAGAGAAAATGCTAATGCTAATATAATGTTGTTAAAATAGTGATCATTTTAACATTAAGTTAAACATTTTTTCAAACAATACCACATAGTATGGGGAGGGGGAGTTATGAGAAGTTAATGTGAGAATAGGATCAGATGTGTTACACTTCTGAAGTATCCATTAACTAAAGCTACATGAAAACTGGAAGAGGAAAAAAAAAATCTCTGACATCCACATGAATACCAAATTAATTCATTATGATCAGTGCTACTACAATGAACACAAAATTAATTCATCACAGTGGAATACACAAAGCACTACCCACTTGTTATACCTACTGACAAAAAATAATAGGACGATTATCCTCCACCAGGGTGACACACGTGGCTGT
Organism: Rousettus aegyptiacus; assembly: GCF_014176215.1. Taxonomy (NCBI): domain Eukaryota; kingdom Metazoa; phylum Chordata; class Mammalia; order Chiroptera; family Pteropodidae; genus Rousettus; species Rousettus aegyptiacus. Next base: position 80,944,934 of record NW_023416287.1, read on the forward strand.
GAGCACTGCCAGCACGTCAGTCACACAAAAGTTTCCTTCTCTGGGAGTCCACCAAGATAGTTTTGCAAGGAGGCTCTTTATCAATCATAGCAAATAAAGCCAAAGATGTGAAAACTTAAAGTACCAATGGTTCTCCTGTCCTCTCTTTCCGTTACTCCTTACCAGGGCTGGGTCTGAGATGAAGCAAACGAAGCATCCAGGTGCAATATTTAAGGAGGTGCTCCCACTTACGGCCCGGTAAGTGTGGACCCACCCTTTGCATGACCCTGACAGTGAGTGAGCTCTCCACTCGTACCCAGGCTACAAGCCTAGACTCTAAAACATGACCACCCCCTGCCATACGGTATAGACTAGACAGTCCTAACTCCTGCTACTGTCATAGCCAAAGTCAGCTGTTTTCTCTAAGAAAACCTCTTTGAACCTTAGTGTTCTCAGAAATACTATGAGCACTGGAACATCCATCGAAGTCTGGGGTCACCACAGGACTCTGTCACAAGATGTAAAGATACCGAGGAGTTAGTGAATCTCCCCACTGGTGGTCCTCGCTAGTGACGAGGAGTGGCTGCTGGCTTTTCTTCTTCCGCAAGGTCAGAGAGGCAATGCCCTGGTTCCTAAGACTTCGGGAGCTCAGTCTACTTTCCATTTCTGTCACCAGCTTGGGATTTGATTGCTGTTTAAAGGGTATCTTTCCTCAGTAACTTCAAGGGGGGTTGGCATGTGGGAAGTTCCATGTAAGATGGAAGACAACACCTTCCTACAGATGACGGGTTTCTCCTTCCTACTGAGCAACATGAAGCGATGAGCTTTTCTTCCTTCTTTTTGCAAATACCCCTTAAAGTCTGGGAATATTTACATACTTTTGCGTAGCTGGGAAGTATAGTTCTCATGTACCTGTCTACAAGATTATTCTTGTGGAAATTCTTCCCCCTTCCCTTGAAATGGGGAATTTTTTTTTAATCCTCCTTCATGCACTGATGTCTCTTATAAAACAGGTCCAAGAAATACTAATATTAGTCAATGTAATGAAAAGTCCCAACTTAATGTCACAACTTTCTAAAGAAGAAATCTATTCAGAATTCTTCTTGGCGCATACAGGGACCTGATAGATGGATAGTCTTTCCTTTGCTAAACTGCTATCCTGCTCTTCATCCTTCTTACTTAGCCTTTGTGGAGTGCTAACACTATACCAACACATCTGCACATAACAGATGTGGTACTCACGGAGGAAGAAATAGGAACCCGCTACAAATGAGAGCAGAGCATTACAGTCCCACCTGAGAACAGGGTACCAATAAATGATGAAAGCCTTAGTAGAAACAAAGGGTTTAAGCTGTGTGTGTGGTTGAGGGTGGGGGTGTGGGGGCAAAGAGAGGAGTTTTAGCACAAGGTAAAGCACCTTGTAAAAGAAAACTAGAAAGAACTTTTTCAGCTATACCTAGCTCTGTCTGTTTATGTAGGACTGAAGTTCCAAACGTGACTGTATATTAAAACCACCCAGGGAGGTTTTAAAATTCCTCTGTTTAATTGGGGGTGGAGTCAAGCACCAGCATTGTCCTTGGGTCCCAAGGCGATTCTAATACTGAGCCTGCTGGCACTCAAGCAACTGTAATGGATGCCACCTGGCCACAGGTCAGGTACTGGGGAGAGAGTTTCGCCCTGAGGGGATACAAATCAGTGAGTAGTTCTCAATCCTGGCTAGCTATCCTAAACCCATTGGGACCTTTTATTAAAATACAGACTCCCAGGCACTACCCCAGATCTACTGAATCAGAATGCCAAGGTATAAGGTTCCATAATGTCTGTATATGTAATCAAACAAACAAACAAACAAAAACCTTCAAGTACATTTTGATTGTCATCTGGGTTTGAGAACTACTGGCCTAGATGAATCTCAGAAGTTCTTGCCTCTAACTTGGCTGATTTCCAACACAGCGCTTCATGTTTAGACGGGTAATGTTGGCCTGCCAGGGATTTAGGAATGGCAGGGCGAAAGGGTGGAGGAGAGAAGTATTTAAGAAAAAAATAAAGAGAAAAGAAATTTAAGTGTCCTCTAAGCACCCACGAGTCTGCTTCTTAAAGTGCTGATAATGAGCAAAAAGACCAATGAAACTAAATTTTGTACCAGTTCATTTCAGCACATCCTGTTTATACGACTATTTAATGAGTCATTCAGCCAGGATGATTTTCTGTCTGAATATGTTAATTGCCATTTTTTTCATAGCTCTCTATTAAACAGTACAGATAAAATAGGCACGCTCATGATTTTAAAAGCCCTATCAGCCACTCACCCTCAAAGGAGCGGCGGGCAACAGGAGTAAATAAGGGGGGACTTTTTTTAAAGTGTTTAATTCTTTTAACACATATTGGCATTTGAGACCCCACTTCAATTCAAAAGCATATGTTTGAGTTAGCATTAAAGTGAAAACGAAATGAGGTGGTTCTCCCCCATATGCCACTGGCTTCATTATATCACAAAAAATTAGCTCCAATAACAGGGCAACAATGTGAAGCCTCTTACTGGTAAGATTCCTCACTTTTAGGAAGTAAGTATAAATATTTGGGGAAAGACAACAGATAAAGACATTGGGGAATTTCTGACTCACACTGTTATTCGTTTAAGCATACCTCACTTAAATAAGTTAAGTACAAGTCGATCTATAATGATTATTATCCTCAAGCAAGAAGCCTAGAAGATCCAGGAAATGGGTAGAAGGTCTAGTTAAGACTTTTGGATTATGTTTAATGAGTGATGAAAAAAATTCATTTTTATATTTCAATTATCCTCAAAGGAAGCAGAATTTATGAATGTCATTTAGAAGTGAAATAAAAACCATCAGTAAAAAAGTCCTATTTTTATTCCCATCATTACTTAATGAAATCAAACCACTCTTAATATTCATTTCAACATTTATGCAATTTCCAGTGCCTTAATTTTAATTTTAAGCATTTACATTAAACAAATTACATATCATTATACTTCATTTCGAAGGGAAAAAACACAATAAACCTTAAGGCTATGACAACATATTTTACTCTTAACTGCTTTGTTTACAAATATTAAATGGTCAAATTAATAGTGTTCTCAATGGATTTTTGGCATCTAAAATTTTTCATAAATGAAAATAAAGCAACCAAAAATATGAAAGTCCCGTGGCAAAAGCTTATTGGTCTTTGTACCTCATTAAAGGAACTTTATAAATCACATTTGTCCTTTTGAGTAGCAACTAACACCAGTGAAAAGGACAGGTTGGGTTTTAAAAGAGACAGATATGACCTAGAGGGAACACATTTTACTGTAGTGAAATAAACTAAGGAAACAGTCTGCAGATTAAAAACCCCTTGAAAGGAAGCATCATCTTTGGGAGAAAAAAAAAAATCTTCGCTGAGGAAAACAGCTGGAAACAGGAAGCTTTGGGGCTTTCATCCTGCCGGCTTTGATTTTCCCGCATCCCCATATCATGAAAAGGCAAAGAGACTGACTTCAGCTGCGCCTTCTTTCAACAGAAGGAGGGACAGGCTTTGTGAATTGTGAGCAACCCCATCCAGAAGACAGCCGTCCCCTCCCCATCACACAAACACTAACGACGAAGTGGAAAAAGAAAAATGACCATGGATAAGTAGCAACTCAAAAACAGTGTTTTACAGGTTTTACAATGAAAGGAGAATATCTGTTATAACTTGTTTCCCTTAGCAATTCTCATATGAATTTGAAATCCTCTAAGTGAAAAACTAACCAAAATAGATATACTAATTGTCATAAATTTTCTTCTCTATATACTTTTTTTTTTTCCATTATGGAGAAAGGGAGTTAGATGTTATATCTTCGATACTCCTCCAAAACCTTATGTCCTTAAATCTAAAGTTACTGAATTCTAGTTTTCACTATAGTAGGATATATCTAAAGTTCTTAAATTTAACTGCTATGTATCTCACATAGATTTTTCCCCCCACTGGTACCTTGAAAATATTTTTATTAAGTTTATTATGACATTTAAAGAACAATGTAACACAGTAAAGGAAGCTTGGATTAGAAGTTTAGATCATCCTTTGTAACCAAATAAAGAAGCAGTTCAATAAACAGATCATACAATCCTAATACACTCAACTCACAATTTATTCTTTTGTTGCTATTTTGGGATGCCTTTTAAAGCAGGGATTACAAAGCCAGACAATATAGGAAAATGTTAACATAAAACTCTAACATTGAAAACTGCAACCAATAGCATCGTAATATTACGTATGATATCTCATGTATTTCACAAAGATGGCCTGATTCACATATAAGAAAAGGAACATACATGAAAGTTACTTGCAAGTTAAGGAATTAACTAATTCTTTTTTCTACAGCTATTTCTTAATAGACAGGAAACGTTAACAGCATAAGAGGTTTCAAGCAGGATACGTAAAATGACTATTAACTTCATCTTAACAGACGGCTTGAAAGTAGGGATCTTCAGATATTCAGCCTTACAGGGGAATACTCTGATTCCATGGTAACATTTCAATTTCTAAAAAAAATGCCCACTGTTGGCACTTGGTATGTGCCAACTCCTACCAATAGATATTAATTACCTTTGATTTATCCTTATTCATTCTAAATGTCTTATTTGAACTACTTCAGTTACTAGTGAGCACAGTACAACTTTGAAAATCTTCACATGAGGTGATCTTAACTAGATATATCTCAAAAATTAAAGCAATCTTCACCAAAAAAAGAAAACAATTTAGTTATTTGTGTTAAATGTTAAAGGTTCATTTCCTAATCAGATAAAATACAATGAACATCAAAAATAAAAAATATAAATTGTCAATGCCAAGCTAGGGAGGCATGAATTCAGTCCGGATTTTATTTATTGATGGCATCAACTTCATCATCATCATCATCATCATCATCGCCACAACCACTACCAAACAAACCTCTTCTACACTTGTGAAGATAATTTTCACATATTATTTCATCTGTTCTCAAAAACAACCTAAGAGGGAAGAAAAGGCATCCTTCTCCTTATAGCAAAGATGAGTAACTGAGCCCAAAAAAGGGTCACTGTCCTAAGGTCACAGAGATATTAGCAATAGCATCCTGATCTCTGGATCTCTGGCAGAGCTCTTTGCGGGAACCGCACAAATGAGAACCTAACCCTGATTCATAACCTCCCCCAACACCTAGCAAACGACCAGCTCAAGCACCACGATTTTCACATCGAATTACAGAATTCTAGTTATGTTCTAGCACATTCCCAGAAAACTCAGTTTCATTAGGTGATGATGATAGTAAGACCTGCAGATTTAACAACATATAGCAGGGAGCAGGGAATGGCATAGCCACTCTTCCTTCAAAATCTACTCTTACCTCCTCTGCTCTTTCAAATATGTGTTCATTCCATAACACTTACTGAGCAACAATTAGGTAGCATGGCCACTTATGAGAATAATAGTTTGAACTGAGAACAGAAGGAGGAGAATGCTATGTGAAGACACAGACATATAAGAAGATGAGCACAGTACAATGGAGGCAGAGATCGGAGTGATGCATCTACAAACCAAAGAATGCTCAAGATTTTTGGAAGCTGGAAGAGGCAAAAAAGAAAGAAGGATCTTAGAGGCTTCAGAAGAAATATGGTCTTGCCAACATTTTGATTTTAGATTTCTAACTTCCAGAAGTGTAAGAGAATAAATTTCTGTCGTTTCAAGCCAAAAATATATATATATTGAATCCATAAATGCTGCTCCCATTAAATCTGTAAAAAAAAAATAAGAAATGTACACATGGGGAAAAGGGACCTCACATCTGTTGAGCATGTATGAGGGCTAAACCATTTCCAAGCTTATCTCTTTGAATCTCTAACAATTAAATGAAGATGAAAACAGAGCCTCGGGAAGAAAATGATGAGTTTTGCCCAAAGGTCAAAGGAATGAGCAAAATAGCTAAAATGAATGGCCAGGACTAAACAGAGAGCACATGCTTTTTTCATCATATCATACTGGCTCCCTAAAGTCCAATAATACAAGGTAGAAAAAAAAATTTCTTTTAATTGCATAAGAGAAGTTCAAAGAAAGTATTAGATGCATTCATAAGGAATGATTATCCCTCTACATGAAGAGTGCTAGTTACTAATACCTTGTAGTAGCAAGCTCTTAGAAAAAGTAAAAATGCTCTAAAATTTGAATAAAAATAGCAAAATATTTTAATCACTACTTATAATATGTTGGTAAATGCAAACACTATGTTTCTTTAATGCTGTAGAGAAAATGACCATATAATTTTAATCCATCCAGGCTTTGATTTAGAAACATAATAGATGAGGTAAATCACTGTACCACTGAACATTGGTAAAAATACTGAAAATGAATGGAAGCACACAAAACAATAAAATGACAGAGGTATGCCATTCTCACTCATACATCCTCATCTCCCCGTCTGCATATACCCTATCTACACACGGCATGCTCACACAGCCTCTGATTTGTTCTGTCTGTTGGCAAAATAGACTATAGTTCCAACTTTAAAAACCAGGCAAAGTAGTAAAACAAAATAGACACCCACTCCCACATTTGGCAGAAAAGCCCTAATTCACATCTCTCAAGCCTCCCCCATGAACAAGCAGTTATAAGGTGCAGAAAGGCAATGGCTTTAAACAACATGCTAATCCTAATATTAGTACCTTGAAAAAGGAAAGCTGCCAAGATGTTGGAATAATGCCCAGTTATCCCTCTTACCTACAGCAATAAAACTGTCCTATAAATGTGAACAAGACAGGATACATTTTGGAGTTTGGTTATTGGCATTTTTTTCCCACCTCACCATTCCCTTGGAGAACAAGCCTACAGAGGCACAAAACGGCAGATGGTAACCCAGCACAGTACCAAGTGCGCTTAAAACCCGAATAATTCTCACAAAAATGAAGCAAGGTGTCCAATGATTTATGGCCCCGATTTCGCTAGATGATTATGGAATCCTACTCTTCTAGAAAGCCACCTTTTTATTGTGATATGCTGGATAGCAGGCTAAAGTGTCTAAAAACAATACGTTATCATTCACAATAAAATAATAACTACTATATAATTACAATATAAGAATTATTACAGCTAACATATCAAGTATTCTTATAAGTTATACGAAATAACTTATTTAATCATCACGACAACTCTATGAAGTTATTGTCCCCACTGTGCGGGTAAGGAAACTGAGAAACAGCAACTAGGACAAGTAACCAAGGCACAGAGAACCAGCTTTCAACTCCAAGATGCACGGGCCGGTCTTCGTGCTTAACCACTATAAATAATGGTACGAGAGGGGATTTAACCGAAAAGTTATTGTAATAATAATATTAATGCATGTACACTGAAATAATACTAGGCCTGGATTCAGCAGGCCTGAGTTCTAGACCTGGGTGCTCCATATGTCAGCTCCATGGAGACAGCTCTGCCAGCAATGGTTTCCTCGTCTGTGAAATAAAGGAGGGGGCCGGAAGTGGGGAAGCTTGTTCTTCCAGTTTCAAAGACTTCAGAATCTGAAGGCTAAACCCTTAAGTCTCAGTTGTACTTTAAGACCAGATAGATCATTTTTCACCTTTGTTTGAGATCTAGAAATATTGATCATATACAGCAGAAATCAAAGAGCAGCAGTTTTCTCTCTGGTTCGATGATCCCCAACCACGTGATGGTTATGAAACAGCACTTCCTCTTTCTGCGGAGTGGAGTGGAGTAGACTACGTCTAATAAGTGTAACTCCAACAAGCCCAGAAGGACCTCTGGCTGCAACTCCCTAATCCCACGGCAGAATCAGACTTTTTATTAAAAAAAAAAAAAAAAAAAACCAACTATATTCAGGAATCCTCTGATCAACTTCCTGATTCTAAAATCACTTTTCTTTCTATAAGATGAAGTCAAATGTCCAATGAAAAACATAAGCGATAATACACACATTACAATGCCCACATGCGTGTGCGCGCACACACACACGTACACACACTGTTATTTCCACAGGCAAGCATGTACTCATTCACTGCAGCACAATTATTCTAATCATCTTTTCTTTTTCCTTACCAAGGAGTCACATACTTCTATGTAGTTTAGTTGCAAGTTAACAGGCACCTGGACATGTGTTGGTAAAAAGTGAGCAGTTTTACAAAACCTGCCTGGCAACGCCAACAGCGGCAGCCACAAAGGTAAACCACTGAATTTCAACGTAAGCAGAAATATTGCTGGGCGGCGATGGTGGGGAGATTTTGGGTGCGTTGGCTGCATTGAGGGTAATCTATCTAGTATCTGATTGGGTACAAGTGCTAGTGCTGAAGTCTGCTTCTTCATTCCCTAAAAAGCAATCTAGGCTGAGCCAGCCCGACTGAGAGAGTAACTGACCCACGTGACCTGGAAATGACCGAAGGAGAAGGAAATGCTGATATGAACTTGTCACCTCTAAAGTCCCACCCTAAAGCTGATGTTCACCTGGAGCAAAGGACAGACTCAGTAGAGGTCAGTGGGGCCTTCTGACCAGAGGACCAGTGGCAGTGGGACCAGGCAGCTGGGGGAATTTGCCTTCAACACACACAACACACACAACACACCCACAAACCTTCCTACCCCCTCCAACAAAATGCCTCTCAAGCCTTGTTATTTAATATGTGAACTGAGAACTCATTATTATTTAAAGTGAAACTAACAGTATCTTTAGACTACTACTTTTGCTCCTTTAAAATGATCTGTAACTGTCTAAAAGCCAGACCAGTGAGCTTACTAAGGAGACTGAATCTGTGAGCCATCGCACCACCCCTTCTAAGCAGGCTGCCACTCCTAACTTCCTCATTACAGCCATTCCACGGCCACCACTACCGTGAATGACATCTGAGTGTCAATATTTCACAGAGTTTTCAAATGTAGTCATGATTTCTAATGATAACTGAGAAACTAACTGCCCCATTGTTTTTCCTCTCCCAAACTGATCACACTAAAGCTTGAAAAGAAATGTTGAGCAGTTACTATGAGCTAAACACTATTTAAATGCTTCGGATGTATTAAGTCGTTTAATTCTCATAGTCTGATGAAGGTAGTTGTATTATTCCACTTTAACAGATAAATTAAATAACTGTGTTGTTCCGTTTCCAGGTAGTAAGTGGTCGAGCTGAGATTATAAAGACAGAGTTCATGCCGGAAAGCCCAACCTTCCCAGGTTCTACTGGCTCTTTAATTCTAAAATACCAGAAATCCGTACAGTAAACATTGTTGCTGTGTATACCCTTTCATTCCTGGGAACACGTAACAACAAACTGCAAATACAAAATTGACATACATGTTAGGTGCTACAAAAATCTTCATTTCCCAATTCCTAGAGGAAATGTGCTTACTTTAAAAAATTGCGCTGACTTTTAAAAATCCAAACAAACTTAAATTGTACTTTGATTAACTGTTAAAGCAGATGATCTGAAGTAAACGTTAGAGTAAATCTTTTTAATGAAAAACTGTAGGAAGACTGTTGTTAAAATCTTAAAATAATTTAAACAGGAAAATATTCCACTCCGAGTTCAATAAGTGGCTGACTTTGAATATTTCAGACCAATAATTAGATTAACTGAAATGAAAATATATCTATGTGTCTTATATCTATAAATATTCAAGGAGCATTGAGAATTGACCGTCAACTGCCTATCTGCAAGTATTATGGACTTCCTAAAGCAATATTAGGTACAAGGCAGGTTATAAATGATATTACTGCAGGCCTAAGACATCCAAAGCCTTCATGTTATCTAAATTATTCTCTGCTGAACTTATACTTACCTAAAAGCAAGCAGGTGCGATAACAAAACCATACATGTTACAGACACATGCATACATGTGGACACAGACACACCCCACCACCACCACTACACGCATCCAGTTCAGAGGCTGGGGCTCCTGCTTACTTTTCAGCCTTAATTCACTGTGTAGAAAACTACTCAGAAAATACTTGATGTCCCCTATCAATATGTTGTGTAAAGGAAACCTTCGGAATTATAAATCAAATTCAGTTTTTAGAAAACCGAAGATCTGAGGGAATGACTTCCTCTACCGAATAGTTTAAAGGCAGCTCAGGTCATCGAGGGCAAAATCTTTAATGGCTTAATGTGACATTGAAAATGAATGCCCCCAAATCCTCAGTTACCGCTAAGTTAACATCATTCCTAAATCCTGACTCAGAAGCACTTTTAGACACTTAAATATCACCCGAGCCTGTCTCCCATAGGAATTCCATTCAACCAGACATTACTGGGGTTCTGAGTCAAACGTAAAAGGAAAATGGGGCAAAAAAAAAAAAAAAAAAAAAAAGTCACAGGAACTGAAAATGTTAGAACTTCAGCCAGGGACATTCCTTTGGTGATCGGTCCCTATCTTTACCCTGAAAAATACCTTGGAAGGGTTGAAATAATACCTTTCTTTAGAATTTTTCACTCATTAAAATGGCTGGAGAAATTATCTAAAGCAATAATCCTAAGGAGTAACTAACAGAAATGAAAGCAAAACCAAATTTTACCAACACCGGCCTTCCACTTCCTCACATTCTTTTTCCCTTTCATGTTTCTCTCCTTTAAATTTCTATTAAACAAAGGCCAAGTGTCCTGCAACGTTCTATTCAGTGTCACTCAGTGAATAAGACTGACAGTAACCGCATCTTCCGATTCAAAGTGAAGGGCGCAAATTCATAACCTAAAACCCCTCAGACTGAGTCACAGCAGAAGACCGAGGAAGATTTCCATTCCCGTATCTCTCCGGCTAAAGAGTTATGGCACTCTTAAGCATTTTGATAGATACATCAAAATAGTTACAGCTTCAAAAAGCAGAAATGTTTGTAATATTTCCAATTACATTCTCATATATAGGTATATAACTTGATAGAAAATTTTAAAATATATCAAAGCATTACATGAATCCAGGATCCTAAACCAGGCATTTCAAATTGGAAGTCTTTCTAACGGGTCTCAGTCAAAAATGTCCAGCAATTCAGCTTCTAAGCAGAAGACACAGAAGTCAATAGATCGCATTTTTTAATCAAAAACTAGGCTTTCAAAATACAAGTTATGTAAATATTTACCTCTGGTTTCCTCTTTCATATGAATAGGAGTAATAAATTCCCCCCAACATATCTGGTGATTAGAACTCTAAAACACAACTTTCAAAGTTTGTGAACTGAGATCTCTACTTAAAGGGCCTGTCTTTAAAGCAGATTCATTTGTTAATCTTCGCTTCATGGAAAGAGAACCCAAGTTGATGAGGACAGTAGATTTTCATTTATTTGTATACATCGGTCAAGAGAACGGGAAAAGATACTGGCTGTGCATTTATGAGCTACATTAGAAATGTGAACAATAGCAGACCTTCACAGAAACAAAAATAAAATATGAGTCAACAAGGTCTTTGCCAAACAGAGGTCTCAGGACAGCCTTGTTCAGTCTTCTGGGAATCCCACTCCAATAAGCACAATAAAAGCAGGACATGCCTCATTTCCTTCTACCGTTCGCCATGCCTCTCCTGGAGATGTTTGTAAATTTCCTTCCTCTACGCATCAAGCCGGCAAACTGTCGTCATTTCTTTGGGGTAATAATATCCTGTTGATGTCTGGATGGATCTGTTTGGAGTGTTTCTTCCCCATAACACATATACTTTTAAAATTATTTTTCAACACAATGAATTAAATTATTTTTCAACATATTTGAACGTAGTTCAAGAAGGCATGACTTCATCAGAAGCAAGGACGCGCAGAGATTTTAATAAAGTGCCAGTTTTACTTTTGGATTTACAATCTAGATTTAGGTAATAAAGTAACTCCAGCGGTAAAAATGCATTTTCTGCTTTTTCTGAAACTCAAAATATTTACCTACAATAGTTTATTAATGTAAATGTTTTCCTTAAATTTCTATTCTGGAGTTTGGAAATTTCACATAGCAAAAGAGTAATCTTAGCATTAAAAAATTCATGGAAATGGCAACTTTTATTTTACTTGATATATAAATCGCACTAAGCACTTTAAAAACAGAGTTCTAAACTCATTCCAGAATAAATTTAAATATACTATAAATTCGAACAAATATAATGAGTAATCTAAAACTTTTGTGTTAAATATTTTTTTCAAAACTTAAAAATGTAGTAAGATGTGAGAGCATATTTCTCATACAAAAATTTTTACCTAGACTAAATAATTACAGACAGAATTACATTTCTTAATGAAGTTATCTGATTTAAAGGGAGAAAAATGATACATAGTGACAACTTTGAAAAAGAATGCTCAAAAAGTAAAATAAGACCAACTCTCAACTAATGTAATTTGCACCCAGGCAGATCATTCTGGTTCCAAAGACAGCAAAAGCTCACTTGTGAAATACTAAAAATAATTGATCACTGCCGCAAAGCACTAGATTTGGAGCTAAACGAAAATGGCATGTGCCACTCACTGCAATTGCAGATAACACCTTCTTTTGCACATAAAATAAGAACCACGAACATGAAAAACGTTCAGTGTCATTAATAATCCAGAAAATACCAATTGTAAACAGAACATATCAGATACCATTCCTCAACCACCAAGTTATAGTAAGATAAAAATAATGCAAATTGGCACAGTCTTCCTGGAAAGCAGTTTGGCAAGGTATGTGAGGCGCCTTTCACCTAATGATTCCCTTCCTTTCCTAATAATATCTTTGCAAATGAGGACAAGTATTCATGTACAAGGATGTTCGAGACAGTGGCTCAACAACAGGAAGCCGATTAAATAAATTACGGAAGACTCATATGATGGAATATTATGTGGCCTTAAAAATATCATGTTTTCAAAAATATTCAAGGACACTGGAAAATACAGTAAAATGTTACGTTTCAAAGCAATATATAAATTTCATATTAAGTCATTACAAAGAAAGACTAGAATCTTCAGTTTCAAAATATTAACATCAGATATCTCCACAATTAGAGTATATTTTTAATCGGAAAACATAAAGGATAGACAGACATTCATGAACTTTAAGGATCTCAAAATCTATTATTCAAAAGTGATTTAAATCACACAGGGGTAGGGAATATGAGGTATTGGTGATTCCAGAAAGGCAGAATGTTGATAATTATCAAAGCTGCATGATGAATACACAAGCATTTATTTTGCTATTCTGTTTACACGTTTGAAATTCTTCAAAATAAAAAAGTTAAAAGAATAAGTACGAGAAATAAAACATATAATAATTGTCATAAGAATTAATCTAATAAATATTCTAAAAGTTCACAGATGAGAAAGATCACGCCTGCAGGACACAATGGCATCTCTTTGAATAGCTAGTAAGATTAAGTTTAAATTCTTGAGTATAGGAGTGAGCATAACGAGTTAAGTTACCCTGAGGAGAGGCAATTGGCCTTGAGCATCAATCAGGCCAGTGAGTAAGTGGTAACAAACTCCTGGAATCTAACTGCTGCTCTCACATTGGATAAAATCCCCTGATAGAGAATAGGATAAAGTAGTATCACCTTAAGGATTTCAACTAGGCTGTGATTCCCCCAATGAGTCAGCATTCTAAATATGCAAATATTCACCTGTCATGAAGAGGATAAAAATGGATCATTGACTAAAACTATCCTTTTCATTTGTGGGTGATTCCTGGGTAATTCCCATTGCTTCTTTATTCTCACTGGACAAAACCTCTCTGAGATCTAGGTATGATGAGGCGTGGCAGACAAAGAGCTCATTTTTAAAATACTGTATTCATTCCTTATCATTCCTGGCTGCTCAGCTTTTTTTTTTTTTTTTTTTTTACATCGATAGCTCATCTCCATATAAATGTTCGATTTTGCAACATTTTAGGTACCACAAAGTTTGTGTGAATAAGCCAGAAAAATCATTACCAAGAGTGAAAGGATTTCATTTTACTAACCAATGTCTTTTTTGAAAAATTTCAAAAATAGTTTGTACTGCTTCTAATAATTTTTTTCATAAATATCTAACTACTCTCAAAGCTATCATTTAGACTACAAATTCATCCTTCAGTTTGTTAAAATACATCTGCATGACTTCCAACAATAAATTTGGAAAATGTAATAAGCTTCAACAGCTAGATGATGTAATTTTGCCTTCTTCTATTTAACAACAAAAAGCTACTTAATAAAAATTTTAAAACAGATCCACAACATTTAATAAGTTTTTCTTTTATTTCTCTCTATACAACATTCCCCCAAAATATTTTTGTTCTTTTTAAAAATATATATAAATGACTGTTTGAGGCTTGACAGCCAGAATTACTGGTAGCTCCTGTAAATGCTAATTGAGTTAGCGTAAACATGTAAATCCCCTTTTATAGATGCCTGGCTATTCCTTTATCCAAGACCAAACTATAATCTAGAAAGATAAGTGAGATCTATGTTCTTGATTTGCTCTGCATGTAAATGCTTTCAAATAGATAAGCTCTTGATATGTATTCCTCCTCTGAAAGATCAAAGATCATTCTTCAAACACCAGATTTCCCTCCTATCTCCATCTCTCCTCAGTTTTCTACTGTGTGTTTTCTCCTTTGTTAATATTCTCTGAATAGTACCAAATTAATAAATGCTGATATTCTTTGTAACTATTTTGATGGCATCCTGTGGTGACAATGCAACAACAGCAGTATCATGGCACCAAGCAACATGGTTTCCATGTTTACTTCCTGATAAAGACTCAATTACTGAGCATGTGTTTGGAAATATTACACAGGCAAACACTCACAGAACAGTCACACACATCCCCATGCTGGTCAGTATTACTGACTTGTAAATGGGGCTAATAAAATACCATGAAAGCACAGAAACTGATACACAGAAAATGCTCACTAAATTTGAGTTTAAACTTTCTTAAAACAATACACTATCACTAAAAAAAGGTGTGTGTGTGTGGGGGGGGCGGGAGTTGATAATCAAAGTAAAGAGAAAGATAAAGCTGCTTCTTGGCTGAACCCAACCAGAAGACTGAGAGAAAGAGCAACAGAGGATGTGGCCGTCAATGGCTAGCCTCTCGGATCACCAGAGCGGGATGGAGAGTGGAACCGGAGGGGAAGGCAGAGGCAAACGAAGCAGCGAGCGGTGATGATGAGCACTGGAAGAGGAAATTTCATGAATATGTACATTCAACAAAAGTCAAAATCCGATTTAGTAACATCAAAAGTGTTTAGTAGTCATCGGAGGGCTTTTGCTGTAAATCTATTACATAAAATTTGAGAGAATAAAGAAATATGTCAGAGTCCCCGAGTTATATTTTTGTTTTTCGTATTCTCACAATTATCCAATATTTTAATAAATAGAAATGTCATTATAGTTTATTAAGAAGGAAGATTTTGTTCTCTGTATTATTACGTATTAACACATATACAAACGTCCATACAAGGAAAAACAGGCATTCCACCAAAATTAACTCACTATATTATTATTAGAATGGTGCTAGTCAGAGCTCTGACAATTTTCAGCAAAAGGGGCTTGAGGGAGGGGGACATGGCAGGGACAAAAAGGAACAGTATGAAAGTAAATCACATTAGTAACATTATCAACAACATCAGCTTCCCAACAAGATCTTCAATCTTGACAAATTAAGATGTGTCCTAATGCTGAGAAACCACTGCTACGACAGCCTCAATTACCAGAGGTTTAAAACACGTGGAGTTTGAAACTATCTCTGAGGTACTTTAACAAATGTTGAGAAATGTAAGATTATTATCCTGTTTTAGGCTAAAAAAATAAAAACACCTTTATACATGTATAATACGGAGCACTGAGTAGCCATAAGGCAGAGCGGTGCCACTGTATACCTGCTTCACTTACATGCTGAATGGAAACACTCTAGGGCCTTTGCATTCTTCTTGGGATTTTCTGGCTTAGTACATGTGTCTCCGCATTGTCTCCTCTATAGTTAACTAGCAGCAATCCCCACTCACGCCATAAATAAAAAACCTGAGAAAACCCAGGTGTCGTTTCCCAACTACAAAGGCAAGCTGTTAAAAATATTCTATACAGAACATACAAAGTATGAACTGTGGTTACTAAATTATTCTAAAAAGAAAGAAATTAAGGGCTTCAATTTCTCCCTCTATACTTTGCTAGGGAATTGAAAATTCGGTTTAGCACTATGTGAATCTTCTAATCCTCAACCTTCCTATCCTCTAAGATCCTCCCCAACATGCACACACACTCACAATAATCAAAAGCACTGTCATAAGCACATAGTTTAAATCTATCAAGTTAACCAAAGCAAAACTTTCTTTCTGTCGAAGAATAATAATTTTCCCAGATTTTCTACCAAACATAAGGGCATAGGAATGTCTCTAAGGATCAACTTAATATGTCACACATTGATCTTCAGAAGACCAAATCACTAATAGTATCTAATCATTCCAGCATTGATAAACTGCTATAAAATGAAGCTTGTCTATAAACTCATTGAGTCACTTAAATAAAAAGCAATATGTTTCACTTCTTAAGCTATATAAATATAGACTTGTATATATAAAAACAAGCATCATCCCACATCCACATATATATGGCATGGGCATATGAGGAGGATCGATGATGTTTATAGATGTCTTCATGTATTTATACAGAGATATACATAGGCTCCCAAGCAAAATGTTCGTTGTTTTTAAATTCTCTGATTTTTGTTGGTAACAGTTATTTCTTGTTAACTACATAGTAAATATGAGACTATCACATTATATAAACCATGCAAAGCTGACTGAGCTACATTTTCCCCTGAAAATCGTATTCTGTGAATTTATAAATGAAGACATTTAGAACAGGAACACACTGCTTCAGTTATGAATAAAGAACTGGTTAAAGAAAATCTAATCATACAGAAAAAGTGATAGGTAGGTTAAGGGGAATAACAGAGAAAAGCTGTCATTCGGTAGGCATGAATCATAACACAATTTGCTGGGATTGCTCCAAGTTTTATTCCTATTACTAGTTAACCAGAAAAGTTAGGTAAAAAGATTTCATTGTGCTCCTTAAGGCACTATGGATTCGTAACATTTCTTCATTCAGTCTTTTCTTCACAATTCAGAGTCTAATCATCTAGTTTATGAAAGATCTAGGCCTTGGTATCTTTTCTTTTGCTCTAATTTCTTAATTTGGCTTCTGCACTATGTCACAGTGACAAGGCAGAGAGGATCTGAGAAATGGTGACACTCCTATCAATCAGCATTGCTACTTAACCAGAAATTCTGGAAGCCAGTTTATTTGGAGAGATTGAAACAGCTGGTTAACAATTTTCCCCATGAAACAAAAATAAATGGAATTATCATTTCCTAACAATAGATTATAACATCATGTAAAAATTATGACAAATCAGATTCAAGGAGGTGTATTTTTAGTATGAAAATAACTTTCTTGAAACAGTTACAGTAATAAAGAAATAATGAACTTAACTCATTACCTTAAAAGCATGTTATGTAAATGTTATCTTTCAGCTTCTAGTAAAGAATAACACTTTGATTTACATTTCATGCACTGCAATGACCTTAAATACAGCCATCAACAAGCCCTTTTACTGCTTTGAAAAATCAAAAGCAAACTGCACATTAAGTCAAATTTCATAACACAATACCTCTTTCCTCCCACGTATGTCCTCCCTTCCCTGTCCTCCAAAAAAACCACAGCAGAACTGTTGGCTTATTCCCATCTCTACTTTATTTCCCCAGCTTCCCCACTGAGAGTTCACTGATGAGGGCCATGTGCCTGTTTCCTAGGCATTCCACTATTGCCCTAAAAGATCCAATTTATTTTAATAACTCTTTTACTCTTGATAAAGTGTGACATACATGGCACTTAGAAGATGAAATTAGGTTTATTACAATAAACAAAGAAAACATTTTTTAAGATATGAGCCATTAGGATATTATCATCTTTGTTCTAAAGTCTTATGAAGTTTCCAGAAAGCTAACTAGTGGAAGATTGCTGCCCTCTTGAACCAGTATGGCTGGATGAGTGGCTTAAGCAACACAGATGTACAGTTCTAAAAGAGAATAAATGTAGTTTTCCCCAGAGTGGATCTGGGACTGCTAAAGTTCACGTTATTAAAAAACATGCCATGAGGGGGAAAAAAAATCTACAGATGAAAGTATAGGTGAATGTGCTCTCAGGAGTCAAAGGAAACCAGATTTTAAAAAAAGAAAAACATTTTTACCCTACAAAAAATAAAAGTACATTTTAGAAAATATTAACTTTGATCGTTACATAAAATGGAGTATCTCTATAAAACAGATGCCAAGACAAAAGATTTGGGGAGAGATGTAAAAGTAGATGATGTAATAAGAAACACTAAAAGTAAAGTAAAAAAGGTGTTGACAAAATTAAAATCTTCATAAAGTTGTAGAAAATATGTTAGTATGTAAATGACAAACTTGAAAAGTTCTCTTAGAACAAAAAGAAAATCGAGGAAATAATAATAAAAAGGAGACTACTGAAGATCAAAGATGGAAATATAATCTACCATAAATAACCAGCCATCATGAATCATTAGGAATGAAAAATGACAGGACATCGTTTTGGTGAAAGAATTTAATACATCGCTCTAGGTCCACAAGGGAACAAGTTAAGTAAAAATTTTAAAAAACTGAAAAGAATTAAAATGCACAATATAGAGAATAACCCTCATTTTCAAATACTCATTAAAAAAATTCTCACAATCCCATTTATTAAGCCATAAAAAAAAGTGCAGGAAATTATACTATTTCTTTGCTGATCACACTGCCATAAACCTAGAAATCAGTTAGGAACATTTTAAAATGCAAAGATGATAATTTCTTAGAAATTTAAATGGCATTCCCAATTATCTCTTACATTAAGAGAAAAACAAAACTACTAATAACTATTCAGAAACTATTAACAACAAGAATATTGCATATCAACAAAGCACGGAATGCAACCAAATTTATAGTCTGGCACAAATTCATAACCTGAGAGGGCAGGGGAGAATAAAATAATTTAACCAAAAAGTCAACTCCTGGGAAATGAATTCTATAATATAGGTCTGCACGCGAGGGGCGAGGGGGGGAGGAGGTGGGGAGCAAAACAAAACATATTTTAGAAGTATATTAACAAATCAGAAAACATAAAAATGAAAATGTTAAATTCAAAAACCGGTAAAATTATCTATCTGATGGAAATCCTCAATTTAACAAAAAGATAATGCAAGAGTAATATTAAAACAAAAAGTTTATATAATCAAAAATAAAAGTTCAAGTAAATAATCTAAAATTACATAAATATTTTAAATCGTGTGTGTGTGTGCGTGTGTGCGTGTGTGTGTACACAGAAGACTACCACAATATGACAAACTATACAATGGTTAATTACTAAGTGAGAATTTTTATTTTCGCCTTTTTTATTTTTCAGTGTTTGTAGACTATTTCACAATGCACATGTATTTCCTTTTAAAAACATGTTTTCATTTTTTGAAAAACAGACTGAGGAGAAAGAAATTTTCTGTGATTTTCATGCCAGACAAATAAAATTTTAGTTCACCTAAATTTGAAATGGCAAATACCATCAATACTCCAAGTGTTTTCATGTAGCTTCTGAAAATTTATACTTAAATATTCATTGAAAATTTAAAAGGCATCATTGAAATCAATCTTTGTAACATCCATTTTAATAACTTTTAATGATTACATAGAAAAGATCAACCATGTTATTTTGCTATCTCTCCAGAGCCAAAAGATATGTGAGGTTCCATGATATCAGATTGAGAATATAAAAGAAAAACAATTAATACTTTGTAAAATACGTAGAACAGGCATCTCTTCTACTGGATCATGACCTGTTGGTCAAGAGGGTTTTTCTGCAAGATCCACAGATATATTAGTACTAGTGGTATTTATGAATAACTGTATGAAGCAATAATATTAAATCTTATATTTGTGCTGAGTGTAACATTCTTCAAGATACTTTCAAGATTATTCAATTTTTATAAAAACAAAACCACCTATGAATTAAGTCGGGCAGAAGTAGAAGAATAATATATTCTTCAACTATTATGCCAGCAACTGTTTTTCATGTGAAATTAAAGATGTCCTGCTAATCATTTGTAGATATTCTTTAAATGAGCTTTTTGTGGTCAAAAAGAATTGTTATTGATTAAATTTGATAAACATAAAAAGGCAGCCTCCTCCCCCCCAGCTTTCACCATTACAAAATAAAAACCTATTGATGAAGGACTATTATAAGAAATGTGCTAACCAACCCTGAGGCTCGATCTGGCTCTCAGCTGGGTTTCATATACCTCAAGCACCACTGTGGTGGTCATTTGGCAACTAGAGGCCAGAGAATAATTTCCCATCTGGTGTGCTACTCTGAGTATCCCATTCAAGGACTAGTCTCTAAAAGTTTAAGAATAAAAAGTAACCAAAGAACTGTGAACAATGGTCAATTATCTAATTAGCATTTCAAAAGACAATAATAAAAAGGAATAATACTCTGAGGCCTGCAACTCAAATGAACAGCTGTGTGACAAGATCAGTCAATTAAGGCTTCAGAAATTTTCCTGCTCATCTCTCTTCACCTTTCTCAGTTTTCTTTCTTTTCCTAGATTTCCCATCAATTTTCCCTTCCTACTTTTAAGGATGTGCATGTTTTTAACTTTCTTCTTGAAATCTGCCATATCCTTTTTCCTCTTCTTCTTCTTACTCTATCCTCCCTTAATTTGTATAAAGCCAGGTTCCCTAACTAGTATGTCAGATTTAGCTGTAGTTTTAAATATCTCTTTTGTTGTCTAAATGAAGTTTTAAATGCTCTTATCAATTCCAAATCAAGTGAGTTTACATTTATAATATTTACTTAAAAAAAAATTAACATTGCTTTTTACTTCCATTTAACTTTCGATTGATTTCCCCGGCCCCCCATGGTCAGTGACTATTTAAAAAGGAAAAAGAAAAAGAAAAAAAAATGAAAAAGTAAAAGGAAAGGAAAGGAAACGAAAGGAAACGAAAGAAAAGAAAATGAAAGAAAAGAAAACAAAAGAAAAAAGATAAAAGAAAACCTTACTGAAGAAATATCGTATTCTAAATTAAAGACCAAGTTAGTGAAATTTCTAATTTCCCTGTTTTACTTTGCCTTTAAGTAATAAGGAAAAGTAAATGTGAAAGCCTTGTTTATGGTAGAAATCTGAGATGCATTATCTTAGTTAATTTCCAATACAACCCTGCAAAATACATATAATTAAGCCCATTTTATAGATGAGAAAATTCGGCACAGTAAAGTTAAATAACTTTATGAAGTCAAAGAATTGAGTTTCAAACCAGCTATTCTTTGGCACTAGAGGCCAAAGAGGTCCCTACCTTCTGCTACATCCCTATTAAAATACAAGATTTAAAAAGGCTAAAAGCAGTTAAGATTAACTTTGAACCAAATTCCCAGACCACTGGCCAAAGCCTGTACATGTAGTAACCACCCTCATTTATACGGAGATGGAATAAAAAGTTCATTTCTGCCTTCCCAACTAGGTGCTTCCCTTTACAATGAGGCTTACCCTGGTTTCCCAGAGGAAGAAAGAGAAACGAGAAAAGAGAAAATGAGCTGAGGGTCATTATTATTGATCATGATTATCTGCAAACACACTTCCTTGAATGTGCTGTGAAGATGATGTCAAGACTCCGGAACCAGAGGTGTCTTTACTAGGATTTTTGTGCCCTTTATACATATTGGTATTGATATCATGTAGCCATTCATAACATCATACGGATATCTTTGTCCATCAGTTATACAATACTTTTGTGTGGCATCAGTATCCTTGCTCTATCTTTGGAGTTCCAGTGGACTCGACAATGTATTTACAGAACCACAAAGAGTAAATAAATGTGTTTCACTTCAGGAAATATAAACAAAAAATTCATTTATTGCACACACCACACTTGTCTATTTAACGAGGGATCCAGCCGATGGTAAAAGTTGCTCTGCCTTCTCATGCTTGGACCTCACTTTACCACCTACATCTTGTGGGCCATATTAGTTGGGTAATTTTTTGCCTATGGAAGGCCCATGGAGACATTTTACTTTACATATGGCCTAAAGATTTTTGATCTAAAGTCTTTGAAGCAAACCCGGGAAAAGGTCTTCTGTATTCTTGTGTTTGTTTCAATGCTCTGAGTTGCTTTGAGGCTTTTGGAATAATTATGAACAGACAACTTTGCGGCCAGCTATAACTGTAAAACTGGATCCTGATCATTCCTGCATGGCAATGTGATTTAACTTTATTGAGTCACCAAATCTTCTTGAGAACTTTAGAAACTCCCAAGACACTGCCTTTCCACAAAATATAAAGGTGCACATACACATTTAAAGACCCCTCCCTCCAGGAATCCCCAAGTCAAGAACCCTACTCCAGGTTCAGTGTACCCAGATGCTAGAACCAAACTATCCTAGGAAGTCTCAACAGGTATATTTCACTCAAGAAGTCCAGTCAAGGTGAAACTGTGCACCTCTAAGACAAGTTTTCTATAAACAACAGAGTAAAGAGGAGATAAGCGGAAAGTAGCTGATCTCAGGCACACGTCTCCCTCAGTCAATTAGGCTGCAAAGTCACCAGAGAGGCAACCTCATTCTAACGTGAACCCTTAAGATGGTGTTGACCCCAGGACCAACACCACTTTCATATAACCATCTGTAAAACTTCAGTGGCAGATTCACCACCATCCTGGTGGGTCAAACATCCTGGTGGGTTCATTAAAATCAGGCGAACAGAGATTAGAAGGGCCCCTACCAACAAGAGAATTTGGAAATATCTCTGTCCTGCATTAAAGTCCAAACGAGAGTGTTTTCTCTCCAGAAATAAAACTGTTGAGAAACTATTCATGTTAATACAAACGCATTCCTTCAAAGAATAAGAAATATTGAGACAGTAGAGATCAAATTCACATCTCCAGTTCTTCTGAGATCGATAAATACCATCCATGGTTATAATTCATCATCCTCGATAGTCTTGCACAAGTTCAACCAGATGACAGTACAGACACACAACAAATGTATGAGATATTTTTTCCTCTAAATTTTCAGGGTTCTAGCAGTTAGGAAGCACAATGCCCTGCACATCATAAGCACTCAATAAACTCAGGCTGCATGAACAAAATACAGACATTATTGAACAAGACTTCTTTTGGGGAAGGAGAGGTGAATCCAACTGGAACATCTAAGGAATTTTTACAATGGCCTCACCCAAAATTTCCAATTTGTCAAGAGAAAATTAAAATTGGCAAGCAAATAAAAAGCCAGAAATGAGGGCAAAAACATACTTCCTGTTATAAAAATGTTAAGTATAGACACACCTTCGGTGAAAACCATCTGCACTGAGCCTGAACGAAGCTCTCGTAGATCACAGCTGATTTAGAAAAACATGTGAAAACATAAGAGCTAAGATATTAGTACCTGCTTGAAGGTAACCTCGAAATTATTTTGCTGAATCTTTAGAAATTAGTTTCAAAAAAAAAAAAAAGTATGCGACAACCACATGATTCTAACTAGCAGAAAGAGGCTTTAAGTTGAAAAATCTGTCACATAAGACTGCTTGCTACTTCTCTTACCGCTGCCATCCCAAGAGCGAAGAAATACTTTCCCTCTGATCTATAAGATGCATGACGTTTTGTGCACACTTGGAGACTGATTATGTTGGAGGATGGTTATTACTTACATTGTAGGCACCTGACTTTTGGTAAGTAATTTATGATGGGTAAAAAAAACCAATTTAATAAAAAAAAAAAAAGTTTAGGATTTATTCTATTTACTAATATACATCTGGAACCATCACCATAGTTGAACCCATTCATATCTAGTTCACAGCCCAGAGGTACCTACAACATACTGTATACTTGTAGTCAACAAATCGGGAAATACTCTGCAATTGAAACTTTGTTTGTAACCCACAACTATTCTTAAATTATAGGTGATTTTTTTAATCTTCCTGGCTCTAAGAGGTACAAAGAGCACATATTTGACAAGATATAAAAGCAAAAATATATGTAAAGCACAAATTTAGATTTGTGTACATCTAATGATTAGAATCCACAGAAACTCAATACTGGTAAAGATATTAATCATGATGGGCTATAGCCTCAGTGTCATTAAAGAAATACTTGTGACTGTAGAAAAATTTCTTCAAAAAATTCACATTTCCTCATTACTGACTGAGTTTAAATTCCAAAAAGAACCTGAATCAGCAGTATGTGATTGTTGTTTTTTTCAGTGTCTTTTTATTTTTCATATTTCTTTTTTCTCTTCTTTTCTTTTTTTTCTCTTTAGTTCTGATATTCTTATTGAAGTTAAAACCTCTTTCTGGAATACAAACAAAGAGAACTCTTTTGATAGTATGAGGCATTTAAAACTAATAAATGTCTCACTCTTCAGAGACATTTGATTGTTACAGGTTTAGCTCCCTGAAGACCCTAGGAGAGCTACAGAGTTTAGATTTTCTCAACATCACAGGATTAAACAATTCCACCTTTCATTTTTACCATGACATTTCACCTTTACTGAAATAAAGTGCAAATCATTTTAATTCCTAAGTTATTTTATTTCAAGAGAGAGAGTGGAGAGAGGGAGGAAAAAAGGAGAGAGAGAACGAATGAAGTCCTAGCAGCCATGGCATAACTTATTAGTCATTACTAGTTACACCATATAATCAAGTTAGTTATACCTCAGACTTCCTTTTTAAATAAAGAGAATAATATAGTTAGCATTTATTGTTTTGTAGATCAGTTTTCAAGGTACTCTTACCTAGATTTGCTTCCTGCTGACCTAAATCTCTGCAGGGACTCTGTATGTAAAACTATCACTGACACTAGGAACAACTTTGTGATGGCTACAGTGACACATTTATTTCTAAAGGGAAGCAAATCATCAGTTTACTCTTGAATTGGGAAGAGAGAGAGACGGTCACTAGCACAGAATGCTGAGAGGAGGATATGGGACATGATAAATCTAGAACATCTGACAGCTCTCAATATTGCCATTTCTTCAGGTTATTCTCTGACATTCCTTTTGTGGCACGCATTCTAGAACTCAGACTTACAAAAGAACATATCCACAGACTTGTGGGTTGCCAAGCACCCAGGCAGGGAGACTGCTGTTTCTGACATATTACGTTAATTTCTGAAGAACAAAAGGTTCAAACGTGACTACTCCAAGAATAGCAACTGTTAGGCAGCATAGAAAGATTGAGTAACTGGTTAGGGCAAAATGGTCTACCAAGAAGAGGCAAAAATTGTCTCATGAAGATATTAAATGACTTCACATCCAGAACTACACAAATATTGAGCGGAAATTAGGGAGATAGGTACAAAGAAAGCAAGCAACAAAGAACAGGGAATAAAATAGGTAAGGGGAAGGAGAAAGTGTATTTCGAATCACAACTATGCTGTGCATCTTGGCTCTGTGCACTTTAGGTTTATTTGCACACTCTTTTTAGAAAGAGTGGGGGTTGGGGATCCAAAGCGGATGAAAGAGTTATTTATGAACAGACGGGACACCAGGATGGGGTGGTAAGAAAGCTATGGAGGAGTGTCTGGACTTGTGGATAAAGGAAGAAGCAGACATATGGGGAAATCTATATAGAAGAAACAGAGAGAGTGAAGAAGAGGCTAAAACAGGCAGATGGCTGGACTGTAAAGGAATAGCATTCTGCGGGGGCTCTAAAGAAAGGGAGGTGGCCCTAGGAGAGGGGGAAATAACTAAGGAAGAAAGGGGGTCAGGAGGTGACCGCTTGGAAAGTTTTTTAAAAGTTGCAGAAATTAGATATGGATAAAAATATTTTAAAAATATAGTTAAAAGCCAGGAGGAAAGAAAAATGAAATGAAAAAGATATCCACTCTAAACACACACACACACACACACACACACACACACACACACGAAAATCAGTATTCAAAATTAACAGCAAACATTTTTGACAAATGTGTGAAGAAATTATAATTAAGAAAAACTAAAGATGCAGAGAAGGGCCTTCCTGAAACACGCATTCTACCAAACCTCCACTTGATTGCAAACAGTACTCTCTGGTAGAATTTTTTACTGTGTTTCTGAGGCTGAGCAGGCATTCTGGGGGCTATCAGAGAATCTTCCATATGCGTCTCTTATAACACTTATCATACTGGATAATAGGTATTTGCTTCAACCCTGAGGGCAGGGACTATGTCTTGCGGGTCTTTTCATTCCCATTACTTAGCACTATGGTTGGCATGGAGAAATGATTCAGTAAGGTAACAGAAAAGGAGAACAATTAAAAGTTACTTTATGAGTTCCAACAAAGGTAGCAGATAAAATGAAGCTTTCAGTCACAGTTCAGACACATACATTTGGAAACACAGAGATACGTACGTACATACACACATATATATTATCATGGATGTTATTAGGATAATTTTTCTACTGATATGGCCACTACTATCTTCTGAGTAGTAATGTATCACGGCTAATATTTATCGACTTGCTATAATCAATAATTAACAAATTAATAAACGGTGTCTGTGCTCTCCCATCATTCACGTGAATCACTCCAGTTCTCATCAGATGTTTTGGGATGTTAATAAAGCCTAGAAAAATCATAAATTGCGTTTGCGTATGTTCCACTTTCCAAGGTTTACTAAGGAATTTCAAAATCATTCATGTTTAAGAAGAAAAAGTCCTCTCGAGGCAACTAACACAAACGCCTAGTCTGGTAAACTTCGGCCCTGACCAGTCAATACTGTATTCGAGCACAGAGAACACAGTACGGCACATCTGCTTAGAAAAGAAAATTTTAGTTCTATTCCCTGGTTAACTAAAAAACCGACTTGCTTAGGATGAAAATGTACCAAATTTTTATTTTATTAAATAGAGTTTGCCCCCAATAAAATACTTCAAAGTTGGATTTACTCCATTAATAAATTCAAATAAGAAAGTAATTAGGAGTAAGCACAGGGAAGCAGTTCGGGGTTTTTTTTAACCACATAAGGTCTACACCCTTTAGGCCCACAGCATTATTTTTTTCTAAAATCACCTAGCTTGTAGTCCATGAAGCGAGTCTTCAATAAATAATTGTCAATTCTAATGATGTGGTTAAAGATAGATTAAGGGACTAATAATCATCGCCATCACAGTCTCATCATCAATACACCATGTCTAGACTTCAGAGCCTAAACCTCAGGTGCTGCCCGCTAATCACGCCAGGTTCTAAGGGGCTGTTTAGGGAGCCCTGAGCTGCTCTTACATATTAAAGAGAAAATGCAAGGAAGCTGATTTCCTTTAGAAAGCTGGTGGTCAAAGAAGGCTAAAAAACAAAGGAAGATAGAAAACTACAATGTGACCACCTCTGGTGAGTGCTGCAGGGCACAAGCATAGGAAGATCTGTTCAATTCTCTCATTAGTCTGATATATTTAGAATACACACAATGGAGAGATCAGAGCACAGCTAGGTCACCGGCACTGCAAACCTGCACAAGCAATGGCAGCTTAGAGTGGAGGGCCCCATCCAAGGCCCCTCTCACCCTAAGGTTCTATGGTTGCATTTATATACTCTTAGACATACTCACTCCTTGAAAGAATCACAAACGATACGACCGTCCTGTATTCTTCCACGTATCTAGTTGCATGAGTGCCAAATTCTGATTTAGGCTCCATCCACAATAACCACTGAGCATGTCTCTAAAATTCATGTGCCTTTACTTCCCTATCTGTAAAACGGAGACACAATAACTACTCTCTAAGAGAAATGTAGATAAAGATTAAATATGGAAAAAATACGAGAAATCACAGACCATGTAGTGATATGAGTACTGCCATTTTTCCTGTGTATGTTGCTTCCCATCCCACCTGCTTTTCTACTGAGTGGCACAACCGAACAAGGTATGATGAAAAGGAAAACGAAACACCAGGACCACATGTCTAACTATATTAAATAGACTTCGTTTTCAAAAATAAAACAAGAAACACCCTTGATTAAAGCCTGTCCATCGACCACGTGAAAAAAAACTGCACACTAAACCAGCTTCCCCAGGGAGTAAACGGCTACAGGGCAGGCGACCCCCCATCATTATTAAATGCAGGCGCAGGTAAAACACTCTGGCTTCTATCAAAGGCACATCAAAGAGCAAATATGTACCCTCACATGTTTAGAATTGCTATAAAACCTGAAAATGCAAGATCAATGCAACAGACCATGGGGACCCATAAAGCCCAGAGGAAACCAGGGAGGGCAGGGGTCTCCCAGGTTAATGTGATCCTGAGAAGGTGTGTTCTCTGGGCGCACAGCTGGGCCCCATTAGACCTCTGCAGCTGCTCTTAAGATCACCTAGCAGCCTGTGCCCCCAAAAGCTGCAAGTTTAAGCTGGGAATTCATGAGAAAGTATCTTCAGTTAAGTTTCTAGACCTTCTCCTACTCTTATTGACTTTTTCACAAACATTTCGTAAAACTATAACTATGACTTTCCATGGAATGCCTAAGCCCCTTCCAAACACAGAACAGAGCAAGTATAAAATATTTAAAATGATGACCACTAATAAAATACCTTTCGTACTGATAATTTTCTGATGTCCCAAATGAGGCATGACTCTTTTCATTATTATATTGCCGCCTTCTCCCTCAATGTCCCCCCGCTTAGCGTTGTCTCAGCTATCCTTCTCCATTCTTTTGTTCTTTCTCTTAACGAAATCTTTGCTGGGTACCGACTCTGTGCCAGGTACTGAGGATGCAGTAATGCTCAAGGGTTGGCCCTCAAGGAACTTAGATGGAGGGCGGAAGGGAGGACAGAAACACACAATAAATGAATGCACACATAGGTCAGGCAGATAAATGCCATGAATAGAAATACAGTAGAGTGAAGGCACTGTGGATGCTTTACTGGGAAGGGGACACGTAGCTGAGGAAGCGCAGTGTACCTATGGAAGGGGTGGTGGAACTGGCAGTATACTCTAGGCCCCTCCACTTCCTGGTGAGTTGCTTCCCACTCCCTTCCCTCCTCAAGGAAAGAGAAAGCTCAGGTTTCTGACCACTAGAATGTCCACCCGGACTTCACCACTGTTTGACAGTGTAACACACAGCAGAGCGGGAGCTGAGACCTAAAAGTTAGGGACTGTCTAATCTCCTTCCCACAATATTACCTCTCCTTGTGCAAGCCAATCAGGACTCCTCTCAAATGAAAGTTAAATTTCAGTTTCTAAATTAAATACTAAACACCAAAAAAAAAAAAAAAAAAAAAAAAAAGCTAAAGGGAAAAATAAATTAATTAATTAATTTCAGTTTCAAAAGCCCATATCCAAGACTGCAAAACCCATCATACCTATAGCTTTCAGAACATCCTGTTGCGAAGCTTAAATGCATATTACTAAATGAAAGAAGCCAATCTGAAGAGGCTGTATTCCACACGATTCCAACAATATGACATTTTGGAAAAGGCAAAACGATGCAGACAATGAAAGAATAGTGGTCGCTGGCAAGGGGAGGGGCACGCAGAGCACAGAGGATTTTTAGGGCAGTGAAAACACTTCGTATGATATTACAATGATGGGCTATGTCATTGCACTTTTGTCCGAGCCCACAGAATGTACTTCGCCGAGAGAGTACCCTAACATCAACTATGGGCTCTGGGTGATTATGGTTAGGTTCATTCTCAGTAACAAATGCACCTCTCTGGTGAGTGATGCTGATAATGGGGAGGCTGTGCGTATGTGGGGACAACATGGGAAAGCTGTACCTGCCCCTGAAGTTTGCTCTGAACTGAAAACTACTCTAAAAAATTAAATCTGAAAAAAAAAATTACGTTATATTCCACTATGCTCCTGTGAGCACATAAACATAATGACACGGTAGCGAATGAGTGAGAACCTACCTTACGGCGGCCTCATGTATCCCATGCATTCTCACAAACAATGTACACAGGAATTCTTACCACTACCATATAGATGAGAAAACTGAGGTCTAGTTCTTTCCTTCATACTCTTTTTCACAACTCCCCGTAATGGGGGTTCATCGTGGCTAAGCAACGGGGTTATAATCTGCACTAAGACTGCCAATGACAGTACATCAGAAACCGTGTTCCTAGCGGTCTGCTAGGAATCGTCTCACAGCATTTCAGGGCTGATGCTCTTTATTTTTCAACTTCAGTTGATCTTGAGTGGTGTTATTCAAGTCATGAGTTAGCAAACTCTGACAGTGACCTCAGCATATGAAGATATGAGGTTCTGTCATAAATTGTCGAGGAGGAAAAACTTTGGAAGTAATGAATCCAAGTTGTGTTCATTATGAAAAAAAAATAAGTGTGGAGGCCAATGTTGTTTTTAGTTAATATAAAAGCAAGAGAAAAGGGAAGGAAGATATGTAAACATAAATTTTCATAACTGCCTTACTAGAAACAAAAGTAGTACACATTCTTTTTTCTGATTATTCTGAGAAATAAAGAAAACCATAATACTACTAAACTTCAAAAATTAGTTTTTTTTTTCCTTCTCATTGTCTGTAACCGTACTATATCAAGTGATAAAGGTGACAATAAAATACATATTTCTTGGAGGCAAATTCTAAAACTGAAAGCAAAATCATCTCCTTTTTACTAAAAGGCACATACTAATTGAGCAGAAATAAAATGCGGAATAGAGAAGAGATAAATATATAAAGTTATGCCTTGGTCCAATTAATAGTAGAGTTAAACAAATTATCAGTTCAAGGCATTCTATGAGTTTCAGCATTAAGTCAGAAGGAAAATGGCTATAAAACAACATGCACCTGGTCTTGATAGTAGAATCTATAGCAATTTTAAGAAAGTAATATTTTATGTCTGGAAACGGTCCAATGACAAATGAGAACAAACCAGTAAATCCATAAAAAGGATCTCAGTAAAGCTTTTATTTAAAAAAAAAAAAAATGTGTTTCCACTTTCTCAATCTAAGATACATTCTACATAAAACTGTACTTCATGCTTTTTTAGCAGACTAACCTGGCCCAAATGCAAAACACTAAAGTAGCATTATTTTTCATTATCCACGTTTCAAGTAATCCCTAGACTTCAAAATTATAGAGCTTTCATTAGCAAATACATAGAAGTAATATCAATACTAATATTTTGTTGTTTCTCATATAATGATTTTCAAGGGCCTCAGAGACCATTTAAACTGTTAATAAGTCAATTTTTTTCCTACTGTGAAGTACAGAAAAAATATTAGTCTTAAAAGAATTCTAGAAATTCAATTCCTCCAGTATTCAAAAATGAGTTTATATATAACAACGGTAGAAGTGTGGAGGACAAGCAAGGGTAGTAACAGCTCTTAAAAACTCTTTTCAGCTTCGGACCATAAAACCATAGCACTATAGAGGAACAAATCTACAAAAGAACAGAACTATAGTGAATATAATTACATTAACCTAGTGCCACCCTAAACATATAAAGCCTTTCAAAAACTAGTGACTTTGCAAAAGCATAATTGCAGTCAACACAAAGAATTATTCAGAATTAAGTATTAGAAAATAGAAAATTTATAGTTATTAGAATGCTGCCCCCACTTATAAAACATTGTGACAGAATGATATATTGAAGTCATATTACTGGAACTGCCAAGTACTGAGGAAATAAATAATAAATAAATATTTTTACATTTCTAGGGAGTCTACATTTTGAGTTAACTTGCTGGTACCACTGAATAAGTTTGGACAAAGACCACACTTTTTTTCTGTCTTCCATCATATATTTAAAAGTACTTCTAGTTTCTGACCTGAAAGCCTTTAAGAAAAAAAAGTATTATGGTATCAATTTTTGCAAAAACTGAAAACAAGTGTTTTAGAATTTTGGCCACATTACCTTCATTTCTCAACTGTTTCCTTCCCCTTTTGCCTAGCATTTTGAACTATGTGCTATTAATCACAGGAGATTCTCATTCCCATGAGATGGTAAAAAAGTTTGTGTACATCTATGTGCGCATGTATGTTTCGAAGAGTGAGTCTTTACATATTAATTGCAGTGGCCAAGGACCTTAAGAATTTTTTAAAGTTTCCATAATCTAGAAGCCGTTGTTGGAGGGCCTAGCTGGCAATTTGTCACTTGCAGGACCAGTTACTGAGGTCTAGGCCCCTCCTATAGAAACAGCCCCACTTCACCAGCCAGGCTTCGATGGAACTTACACAGCCAGGAGTGATGAACACATTTTAGTTCTAAAGCATCCACTGCTCCTATAGTACATGATGAGCTACCCAGGTAAGATTATCCTGATGATGGGCCCTAATTTGCTAGTCTGGATTTAGAGTCTATACATACGTCTTTAAGTTCATATCGAGAAAAAACAGGCAAAGGTGTTCAGAGTGATTTTTTGCCACTCACTCATTTGATTTGCATCACTGGTAAATAAGTATGCTATCATTTGCCTCTGCTTTGCCTCACAGATGTCTGCAATAAAGTCAATGTAAAATGCATTCTTGAGGGTTTTTTAGCCCAGCCACATTAATATTGAATGTAGCTCTAAAAGTATAATCCACCAGCATTCCCTTCCCCACTCCCCCCCCCAAATAAAAGACAACCTAAATAAAATAAGTCTCAATGATGCTCCCAAACCTTCTTAATGTGGATATTTTTCCTATCCAATAGGACTAGGATCATTTCAAGGCTCTCTTTTTAGATTAAAATTTACCCTTACTGTTGGAAATATTAAAATATGTCCTAACGAAGAAGTCTGAATATAACACCATAGTTGATGCCTGAGCCAGAAGTTTACACAGTAGGAAAATTCTTAAAGGATTTCTTTTGTTCTCTGGAAAAGATCCCAGATTAGGGTGATAAATTGTCCAGTTTCACCCAAGACTTTTATATTGGTCATACAACTGATACACCAGTGCCTCAACCTGAAAATTAAATTTAAAGTGAAAGAATAGAACAATTACAACAATGTTAGACATATCTTATGCAGTGATCTTCCAACAAATAGCAGATAGAAAGATGGACAACAAAGCTGTTTTCATCTTCTCTAGATCATTATATCTCTAAGAAGATTATAGGCAGATTTGATAGATTAAAATAAAAGAATAAAGGCTTGGTTTTTCTAACAAACTCTCCAGATTCAGGAGCCCATTTCATACTAAATTCAGAAAAAGAAAATAAATATCCACATACTGATTGAGCTTAGTAATGAGAGAGGACTTCTAGTCTCAGCGATATGGTGGTCTAAGATAATGACCTACTCAAAAAAAAAGTCACATAAAAACCCTGAATAAAATAAAACAATGAGAAAAAAGTTAAATACATACACAAACTCATTCTCCCAAAGAGAATTCATAGCCAGAGTGGGAAATACATAACTGAAAACATTAGTAGATCTACTGGACCTAAGGGATAAGGGCTGGAGTTTTAATGCCCACAGAGGATAGGTCCTATGGCTCCTGCACAAAGCCAAGGATTTGGAAAGAATACTGATTTCCAGTTACTGATTCAGGGAAGTGGCAAAGAAACATGGATCTGATAAGGGCTCTGGTGGGCAAAGGGAGTTGCTTATGAGTAATCAAACCTCTAAAAATTTTTCATATGTAATTGAAGAATCTAAATTTATACTGTTTGCATACTTTGGGAACCCCAAGCCATAAAATTAATATAAAAATTGCTCCCAGACCAAAGAAACTTTTGGGAAACTTGCAGAAGCTAACATAAAACTACTTTGTAAGAACTCTTCCATAACCCAGAGCACATGGGACTTCTACAGAAAATGAACACCTCAGATGAAGATGACCTCACAATCAAAAATTAGAAACATATGCAAGGCAATCCACTATGGAAGAGTTAGCAGACAAAAGATTAGCACCACAAGAACTAGACAAACAGAATAATTTGAAAGAGACTAAAAAAACAAATATATTTAAAATGTTAATAGAAACAAAAAAAGGGAATAAAATCACAATGAAAAGACAAGCTTGAAATGGAACCAAATTGAACATGGACAAATTAAAAATGTAGCCATTGAAATTAAGAAAATAGAACTTGAGTTAAACAGCAGATTAGACTCAATGAAAGCTGATTTAATTAAAATTCAGAACAGAAGAAATTATGTAGAAATCATTCATTCATTCAACAAATGCTTCTATTGTGCATTGTGCATCTATCCATTCTGAGTAAGTCACTCTTATAAACCCGTGGTATGAATTATTGAATAAAACGAAGACTTTAATCCTAATAGAGTTTAACGTCTAATGGATAAAACAGAGAGGTAAAAAAGAAAGAAAATACACAACAGATATAAAGGGACACAGTGCAGAATGAAAAGTTCCAAAAACCTTCCAAGACTAGTTCCATAAAGGAAACAGAGAGAATGAGGAAGAGGCAATATAGAAAACATCGGTTAAAGTGTTTTCAGATTGTTTTTTTGAAAGATACAAAATGAGCATATTAAAGAAGCAAAATAAATAAATTTAAATATAGGTGTAGATATAGTACAGGAAATCTGTAGAATCCCCAAAACAGAGAACATCTTAAAAATAAAGGTTAGAATATTTTTCACTAAATAATTATATTTTGTTTAATAGAGAAAATAGATGCTCAGTACAATTAAGTTTAACTC
Source organism: Rousettus aegyptiacus (assembly GCF_014176215.1). NCBI lineage: Eukaryota > Metazoa > Chordata > Mammalia > Chiroptera > Pteropodidae > Rousettus > Rousettus aegyptiacus. The sequence goes on from NW_023416287.1 coordinate 80,979,452, forward strand.
ATCAACTTGATGACATCTATTTTAATTGATTACAAATATCTTTAGTTATTTACAGGTCTTCATTACTGAGATATGTAATTGACATATGTATATTTTGGAGGGAGAGGGAGTTATTTGTATTATCTAATACCACACCACCCCCCAGGTTTGCCTAAACAAAAGTATAACCAGATTCTCTGTGGAATTATAAAAGTCATTATTACTACATTTTTGTAACAAGTTAAAGAAATTCCTTGCACATAAATTTACTATTTTTAATATAGGCAGGTAGCTATAAGTTAACAAATGTGCCCCTATTCCACAAGCACTAAAACTGATACATATAGAAATCTCACAATTGAGAAAGTAAATGAAAGGTCACAACATCTCTCACAAACATCTACTTTATCAATACATCCGTGTTTTTAGTCTCTCAAGATTTCTTCTATGTCCACGGACTTCATTTATCCTTTCCACTTTAAAAATTCAATCACTGACTGTTCCTTTGAAAGACTATGTCCCACATTCATTTTGTTCGAATTATTTTATTTAACAGAAAAACAGAATACAGCAAAAATAAGAATATATTTTAAGAATAAGATCTTCAAAACTGCTAATGTCACGAGGGTGTGCATGCATATGTGTGCACGAAATATACCTCTTTCACATAGTGAACTCCATACGCTATCTGAAGACCACTGAATTTGAAAATGCTACCATGTGAGTAATAAACACAATGCAAATATCCCCCATTGCCTCCCACAACCATAAAAAAAGAGATAAATTCCTGTTAAATGTTCGTTCCTCGATTTCATTATACACATTATTATCTTTAACATTGTTTAAACTTTATATGGCATTTTACATTGCAAACTGCATTTTAACGTAGTAAAAACAACATCAGAAAGATTCTTCTTTTATGCAATTCTTATGTTTTCCTACTTTAGCTAATTTGATCAAAATCACTATAAATTAGGAAAGCATCATGATTTTAATGTGGTAGCCACAAAATATTTTAAAATGTAGATACCTATTAGTATATTTTATAGGACTAGGATTTCTTAATCTGTATCTAAACTTAATATTTTAACGTTAAATTCTTTATTCTTAATAAAAATAATTTTAATGCTACCACATTAGATTCTGACCCATTATTTAATCAGTTCTTTAAATGCTTATATATACATATTCTAAGCTATAAAAGTAAATTCTTCAGAGTAAGTAGTTACGTAATTTCTATAAAAATTTAGTTATAAAAGATCAAGAAAGGTGAGCTTAACTACCAGCACGTTGCCTAAAAATCTATTAGTATTCTCACTTACTAAATAATGTAATTGTGAAATAATTTATCTGCTTATTGGATCAAGAAGGATCATAACATGTTCATCCCTAATTATAAAGCCACACTCATTCCTTCTGTACTTATTTATTTCTTCAGCTGATTCAACATGTCAAGGAAGAAACACTATGATGTTATTTAGCATAGAAGAATTATTAGCTAACAACACTCATATACTTTTCCACCTATGCTTGACTAAAAAAGACCAAGACCAAGACCACCATTAATCTAGATTTATATTTACTGCAACAGCAAAAATCCCTGAATCAAATGAATGTGTCGAGAGTAGAAGATTCGGTAAGATTGTATATTTGAACGAAGGAAGATTAAGGCCAGTATTTGTGCATATCTACAAATGTGAATGTATAGAAATTAGCTTTAAAATATAAACAAAGGAATATATGATTTTACATTATTCTTTAGTTCAAAAGATATTTAAGGAAAAAATATTAGAAGTCTGTGAAAATAGTAGCAAAAGAGTTTGTTTCTGAGTTTCCATGAATATGGTTTCCATAATTGCATCAACAGAATACTGAATATAGGGTCAAATACCCACATGAAATCTTAAGTTAATTTACTTGACTATTATTTAAAACATTATCTTCTTCATAGCAGCAGGCAAGGCAATAATAGAAGCTATATATTTTATGTATTTTGAATTACTTTTATTTCATTTGCAGACTTAAGGATAAAAGACTGCAAACTAGCGCCTAAATGTTCTGAAAACGGTACAAATAAGTGTGGTAGCCACCAAAGAAGATGTGCTTCACACTTATTGCACAGATAAAAAATGTTTGCAAAATATTTCACCAATAATAACATTCTTCACAGAGAAAATGTAATGTAAAAATAAAAGAATATTTGCTTCTGATTTAATTTTCCAACCATTTACATTTTCGCCCCCTAGCAGAGTAATGACAAACACACACACAGATATATTCAAACACATGCACATGTCATTTGTCACAGCAGCATTGCTATTGTGTCCATGTTAATTAAATACATTTTATAGATTTATGAAGGCAAATGCAATGGAAAGTTTATGATACTTTTACCAACTTTTATCACCATTTTAATCTGTAAAATACATTTGAATAACTCAATAGACATAATGTTGAATTTACAGACACAATTAAAGATTTAATTAATTAAACATAACCTAAAACTCTTTAAGTCATGCTCATCTGGGAACACAGTATTTGTCAGTTGGTGATACCTAAAGTCTCTCAGGCACTATTCCATTTGCTCTGTGCTAAGTACTGATCAAAGAGGTTTACATAGACTTTTTTTCCTTTAATGCTCACAATAATCTGATTGCCCCCATTTTACAGAGGCTCATGAAACTAAACTCTTGCGGACACACCCATCCTACATGGAAGGGAATGAAACTATTGTCTCTGTGACCACGGAGTCAGTGTAATAATATGAAAGGATGTGGGGTCTGATGCTTCATCCGATAGGTTGGCACACCAGACCCTACTTAGCAGCAGTGTACTCTGAAGTACCGTTTTAAAATTCTCTAGGCCTCATTTTTCTCAGATGTAAAATGGGAATAATGAAATCTATGAGGATGGGGAGAATTAAATGAGATTAAATGAGATAATGAACTGCTTTGGCTAACGCCTAGTACATGACAAGTGCTCCACAAAGATAAGGGTCCCCCTATCTACTCCAACAAAAATTATCTTTGACAATATACCATGAAAGTAAAATGCTCTCTTTTTCACTTAGAAAGTGGCAGAAATCAGACACAGTCTGAATTCATCAAACATGTCAAGCTGTTCAACGTCCATTATTCTTTTTTATTATATTTAAGGCACTTAAAATAATCTCTCAGTGATTTATTCTCCTTTTAACTAGATGCAGTAATTAGAATATCTTTTATGATACAGCAGAGTTTTCATTTCAGTCAAGGTGTTACTGTTTTAGAAAGCCACCGTTCACTGAAGAATATTACAACCCAGAAACTAACTGCTTTTATTCTCATTCTGAATAGAAGCACAAATACAAAATGAAGAGGATACATAGTGTATTTCTATAGCTGAAAGACGAAAACACTCAAGCATGCAGGAGCCAATAATTCCCAAAATACCTTTCATGAACTGAAAAACAGATATGTATGTTGCCATGGCATTCAGCAAAATTAATACTCTTGAAATTTGGATTATGTATGGGGGAAAAAGTGTAGTAAGTTTTTTTTTTCTTCTCATAATGCTGGCATATAATGATTTTTTAAAAAATTGACCAAATATATATTCCCCAAAAGAAAAAAATGGACAGAAAAAAGTACAGCACATATTCAAGATCCAAAGTAAATGCAGAAATTATGTATCATTACTTGTCGAGGGGAAGCTTGCCTCACAGCAGTTCTGTTGAACACACTACGAGCACTAACTACATGTGTGTCAAGATTCCAGTCCTGGCTTTGTCATCAGCTAGCTGGGTTAACCTTGAGCAAGTAATTTAATTTCTCTGAGATTCAATTTTCTCAATTGTAAAATGATAACTTCAACAATAATATTTATTAAGTATTTCCTGTTGTACAAGAACTGTTTTAAGTACTTTGTATATGTTTATTCCCTCGTTTAATCCTTACACCATAACTAAAGAGCTGAGTATTATTATTTATTATCATCTTATTTTCAAGGAAAGGAAAATAAGCCACAGAGAGGTTAAATCACTCATTCTAGAGCTGGACTTCCCTGACCTGCAGGATTTTGCCTAACTGCCTCACCAATCTGAGGCTTAGATAATGTAATTCCTAACATCCCTTATGAGAAAAAGATCCAAGATTCCATGCTCTCTCTTTGGGGACTTTTTTTCATTCTTACTTCCATAAATTATCTGTTCATGTCCCAGACCTCACCTTGAGTTTCTAAGGGTCAGATCTTAATTATACATTTTTAGGCACACCTACCACAAATGAGGACCAAATTCTGTATGTTATAAGCATACTCTGTGCTTAATAGATAAACTCCTAAAGGCAGTGATGGAATCTTTATGAGACGGAAATTAATCACCTGTTGCCTTGTGGTCTATAATCTAATACTTGAGAGAAACCAACACACACTCTTACTAGTCAACTCAAAAGACTGGAATAAGCGAGCAAAAAAAAGGAACAAGATCAGTGCTCAGAGACCACAACATACAAGAGTTTTTGTTAACATTTAAACTTAAGTGTATTTCTACAGAACTTCCACAGTAGGTGAGGTGAATCATGCACAGGCCTGTGTTACATAGAAATGTGCATGTGATGCAATGCCGGAGGTACCAGAAAGTCAGGATTCCAAGCAAGAATTCTAGAATCAAACTGTTCACGGTCAAATTTGGGCTCAGCCAATTAAAAGCCCAAGACCTTGGGAGAGTGATTTAGACTATATGTGCCTCAGTTTCCTCATCTGCAAAACAAGGAAAATATTAGCTGCTACCTCACAAAATGGTTATAAAGTTTACATAAATTTCTATATGGAATATGCTTAGAACTGTGCTTGGCACATAATAAGTGCCAACTAACTATAAACTAGTATTAATATTGTTGTATATGTATGAATAGTATACTCACAATTATCCACATTAGTACATGTGTGTATTTTTTGATAATTTATGACCAGTTTTGTCTTTCAGTCAAGCAATAGATACCAAGGAAATAACTTTTACTGTTAAATTCAGTGCTAAGTTGGCCCATTCACTTTTTCATTCACCTATTCAGTGAATAATAATGAAATAACTTCTCTGGGCCAGAAAATACACCAGAAATGACAGATATAGCAATGATTCTGGAGACATGGACCCTGTGCCTAGGAAACCTATGCTACAGTAAGAGAGATTTTAAAAATAATCCCCCAGGTTATCATATTCATAACTTCAGAGTTTCGTTAGGGACTGCACTATTTCTTACTAGCAATTTCTGCTGGTTTTTTAAATTCAACGTCGACCTCCTATATAAAAAGACATTTAACATTTCAAAATACAGCTATCAAAACAATAACTATGAGCCAATGTTTAAAAGTAAAAAAGAGTCACGATGAGCAGTTTCAACAAACTATTTTTACTGCATTTGCACGACCAATGATTAAGTCAATGCTTACAAAAATATCTTCATCGTAGCGATAATAATAACAATGAGAGTGAGTGGCTATGTGAGGCTTGGTGGATTACATTTCCCCTTGTTTTTCAATACTAGAATAAGGGGCACAGGAAGGTATAAAGAAGAATAAAGTCTAAATTTTGAGAATCTGCAAATAAGTCCCCCAAATTAAACCAGATGCACAGCATGTTCCCATGATCAAGTATCGGCAACCGAGAGTAGGTGAGAAAAATAATAAATTTTCAGCTTTGAAGGCTGTAATAATATCCCCATTATAATTCATCCCAATATATCAACACAGGCTTTACATTAACAGCCTTACTTTCAAAAATAGACATAGCACCACCATAACATTTCATACTTTCAGTGTTTGGAAAGAATGTCAGGGAAAGCTCCCAGCACGTGTTTCCATCAATCAGAGTAAGTGAAGAGGGGAAAATGGAGAAAAAGAAAGAATCAGAGAAAGAAAAGCACAGATCTTGCATTGTGTGGGCTGAGGGAGGATCATGTTCCAGCTCCTGAGGAGAAACACTCTCCAAAGTTCCGTGCGGCTTCCAGACGAATTCCCAACAGCTGTTGAGTCAGTACTTTAAAACAGACAGAGCTTTACTACAAATCCACTTTTACAGTTTTTAAACTTCAAACACCTTCTTTGCTGAAGCGAGGCAGACTGTACTGCCATCTAAAAATGTACTTCACTTTAATCGCACTTTTTCTATTCAATGTTATCTATGTCATCTTTTAGAAAGATGATGGTATAAAATAATAGTCTATGACAGGATTCCTAAAAGACTATATGGCTGGATGCATTTCAAAACCATATTTTAAACTATACTGTGAATATAATTTCTGTCAAATCATATTCGTGCTTATATTTACAATAAAACGTTCTGATAGATTAGACTGAACTGGTCAGTTGTTTTAACAAAATGTATTAACATTTCTAGTTGTTCTGACATCCTGTAGATCTGGTCAATACACAGCTATATAACTATCTACAACTACCGCTGGAATAAGGTCCTCCTAAGAAAGGTAAGTACAAAAAAAAAAAAACACACAGGTGCAAACAACACCTAAATTTTCTACGACTTTTAACGTTTTCTAGGCCATTTTTTTTAACACACTATTTGAGCACTGAAAGAAAACTTTTGCCCAGGGAAATTTATCTCAGCCAAAAAAGGCTGAAAAACAATGCTATAAAATCTTTGCTTTGTGACCTGTTGTCCTGGTCCCAGACCTTTCTGGAAAACAAACTGCCATTTGTGCAGTGATTTGGTGATGTATAAAAACAAGAATGAGGACGTAAAATAGTAACTCTGTTTTGTCAATTCGGACCAGAATTTTAGTCCCCATCAAGAGTCACAGCGCTCACACTCTTTGCTATGCAACCAGGGAGCGGAAAGGGTTCTGAAACCTTACCAGCCCTCCCTCCCGGTCTCAGGAACCCAGAGATCTCCTGTGTGTTCCGCTGTGTTCCGCTGAGCCTCTTACAATGCTCAGTAATTCGAACAAGCATGAGTGATGCTTAAAAACGTGAATATGTAAAATTTAGGATAAGATGTGAATCCAAATATCTTGAAATAGAAACTATGTGAAATGATTTGCTTAGTTTATTTTAATGATTAACATGTGCATTTATATTGCTTTGTTCTCTAAGGACTCTGAAAGGGAATCTTGGGGAGGAATATATTTCGTCTAGATGGTAATCTTTGTTAAGGCAGTAATCTCCAGGCCCTGGTCAGCAACTTAAATGATTTGTAAAATAATTAGGTTCTGTAGTGGCACTGAGATCTCACCCAGGAATGAAGTTAGAATACAGCTGTCCCTGAACAACATGGGGTTTAGGAGTGCTGACCAATCCTCCCAGTCAAAAACCCCTGTATAACTTCTGACTCCCTCAAAACTTAGTTGCTCCTCGGTATCCACTAGGGGCTTGTTGCCAGGGCGTCCCCACAGGTACCAAAATTCATGGATGCTCAAGTCTCTTTTGTAAAATGGCATAGATCAGTATATACAATTGGCCCTCCGCAACTATGAACTTTCAAACGTGCATCAACAACAGTACAGGTGTTTACTAACAAATACCCATGCGCAATTAGACCCACGCAGGCCAAACCCATGTTGTGCAGGGTCAATTGTAACTTATCCTTTCTGGTTCCTGGTGGCAATAAGCTGAGTAAATTCTGACCCTGAATGCTTACACTGTCCTCAATTCTGATTCCTCTTGCTAATCTCAAGATTATCTTTTTTACTCAGTGGAAAACTACTAAACCAATTGTAAAAACTACCTTCTGCCCCTTGTCATAAATTATTAGCTTACTCCTGGCCTGGAAGACTCAGAAACCGAGAACTATAATCAGAGAATAATCAAGTCCAATAAATCATATACTTTCAAAATATATCCAATACATCTGTGGGAACAACGCCTGGCCAGAAGTAAAAGCAGTTCCCTGAGGGGCCACCAATGCCAGAACTTTTAACAGGAAGCGCTCGTTGGAATCTATAGGTTCTCCGGGTCTGATGTCTAGAGTTTTCTGGAAATCTCACTCTGTTTTCTCTTCACATACATTGGGAGAGGCAATCTTTTCTAACTTGTGTTTCTAAAAGTATATAAAAAAATAAGTTAAATGCTACAAGAGAAAACTATTTTAATAATTATTTTTAAAGTTTCCTCTTACATAGCAGCACCCATCTTGCTAGCTATTTTCTATAACTTCAATATGCAAAATCATGTTTTTCTGGACTCTTCAAAGACCCTAATTTTATATGTAGTATAAAACGGGCTCCTTTACCATCCCAGCGCTATTTATCCCGGTTTCTGACCCCTTATTTCACCTCCAGCACTATGTTCCCCCTTGTTGATTAGGACCATGGAACATAGTGGTAGAACCTTACCAAGCTGCAGTTAATTTAGGTACAAATATATTAGTTATAGCATCTTTATTGGTGAAATTACACAGGCCAGAAATTTGGTCTCGTGTGTGTGTAGTAAAGTGCCATGTATACTGACTGTGTTATATAAATAATGAAAATTAAATTACAGGATTTTAGGGACACATTCCAAACAATCCATTTTACTGCCAACTACACTGGGCTCATGACCAGCTGTGGAGAAAAGAATGTCCCCCTCCTCTTAAATCTTTATGTATTCATTTTCATTGATTCCAATAAAAATGGATTGAATCGGGTATCCATTATGCCCAACTTTCTAAAACATTTGAATGAAAAGCATTACGTGTATCCCCCAAAACCTCTTTAACGTTTAATGTTGCATGGTTTTGAATGAAATGTCCATTCTCTCTTCACTTCTATGTGACCAAAACGCCAATGCCAAAAACGTCTTCATAAGTTACTCTTTCAAACACCTTAAATATCATTCTCTCCCTCTCCGATATGGCACATATAAGCAATCATAGCTAATATCATTAGTGTTTCTTTTTAAACAGGTGACCCTGTGATCAACGGTTTTTATGAATTATCTCATTTGCTTCTCACAAATCCATGAAGGAGACACTATCACTCGTGCCATTTTACAGATGGGCAAACTGAGTCTCAGCGAAGTAGATCACCTTGTCCAAAGTCACACAGCTGATGAATGGAAGAGTCAGGCTTCAAGTTTTACGGCCTAACTTTGGAACATGGCCTCTTAACCACTCCCCATGTCTCCTCCAACTTGTATCAAGCACAGTCACCATTTCCATGTTTCTTGTCTCTGAGAAACTTCCAGGGCTCCGTTAACTACCGCTCTGTGCCTCTGCGGTGTTTTTCCATGTCTTCCCTGCACACAGATTAACCTTGCACTTCACACTTGCCAAGTTACTTTCCTCAACTTATTTTTAAAAAAATACTTCAGAATATATCCTCCTCTTTAAAAGCCTGGGGGAAAATGAAGTGACAGAAATCAGATTTAAAGGAAAAAGCACACAAGTGAAACCAACTTCTGGTTTCTACTTTTTTTTCTGGTAAAACAGGAAAAAACTGTGTATTTTCTATGCCGAATCAAGTCTTAGAGTGTTAGACTAAACAACATCAAATGGCAATCACCATTTTCGTCAGATCTCGGGAAGTTCACTGTGACATACAAATAACTGAAATGCAAAGGGAATTCCTAACACACCTTACTTTGACAGTCATTTACTGTTGGCTTTGCACACACAAAGACTCCTCTACTTATAGCCCATTCGAATATCTTGTCCCATCTGACCTAGTATCCCTGCTTCTTCACACCTGTCTCCACCATACTATATAAAAGCTTCGTGAGGTCAGGAACTATTCTGTAGCCATCTTCTCAGTCCTCACATAAACCAGCAGAGAGCCTTACACTAGTTCACACTCAGAAATGACGGTTAAAATTAAACCAAATTGAATTTCTGTTATATTGAACGTAGCTTATGAATAAAATTAAGGTCACTAATATATTATAAATAGTTTCAGTTTAATTCTGACATTTATGACACAGTAAAGACTTTATACCTATCTTAGAAAATTAGCCACTACACTTCTTTGTCAGCCCCAAGATTAATTTGCTTTAAAATAAATTAACTACTGGCTTGTGACCAATTTTTCATTTCTAAAGAGGCATTTCTTTGGTGATTTCATTCATGCCACTAACACTACCTTAAAGTACTCAGTTTTTGGTGTGTGTGTGTGTGTGTGTGTGTGTGTGTGTGTGTGTTAATCACCAAGAAGAGAAAACTGCAGGCCACAGAACATGCCAGTGCTGAACCTGAAAACGATGCAGAAATGAAACATACTGTACCAGTAATACTGTTTTTATACATTACTTAATGGGCAAAATGCCACTAAGCTGGATGGCTGCAGTTCAATTGATGTGTTCTACTGCCGTCACCAACAGCTGCAGCACCCCCAGACTGAACTGCAGCCTCTCCACTGAAGCTCATTTCATCCATTGTTACACATAATGTGATCTAAAGGAACACTTACAGGATCTCAAAGAAAGTTTAAATGTTGTTTGATGAGAGTCATTAGATATTTAAATCAGAAATGAATGGCATAGCAAGAGAAGCAATCACAGTACAAGTAAAGAAGAGCACAAAACTTCCAGGGTATTCTTTTCGTCTGTTTGCTGCTCATATTTGCACTCATGTAGGTCATACTAAGAATACAAACCACAGAGGGAGAAAATACCATAGGTGTCAAATCTTGTTTCAGGGGTGTGTGTGTGTGTGTGTGTGTGTGTCCCCCCAAAATTTCCACTATTTAGTAACCCAGTGGAAGTTTTCATATAAAAAGGCATGGTTCATTTTTACAAGAGTAATTCAGAGACATCTGCAAAATTCCACATTTGCCATCAATCGAAGTATGTGAATAATTCTGAAGAAAATAACGTTACATATGGCAGCCACTTAATGTCCCCTTTTGGTGGTACTGTTGCCTGGACTTTGGGCAACAATGTTTGCTTTTAATAAACCCTCAGGATCAAGACACTCATGGTATTTAACAGGAGAGAAGGCAGAGCAGCATGGAATGAATGATTACTGTGACTTCCGTAAATATACCCTTCAATACACAAGAGCATTGCTTTAAAACCATGCTTTCCATCCGGGTATATAGAAAGGGTGCCCTGAATACAAAATCAGACAGGATAAACATCAAACCTCAGACATCTTCCTGAGCTTCAACTTCACGGATATTTTTGTACCAGCATGCAGATAAATTTCAAGCTTTGGGTGGCAACTTTCAGCCAAGTCCCCAAGTTCCCAATGTTTATGTATTTACTCTTTGTCTTTAGTTTTGATGGAAAAGTTTACAAAGCTCTACAGCCTATTGTGTACATAGTGGATCAGTAAATATCAAGAGTGAGTAGTATGGTATATCATAATATCCAAGGCTTTCGGTACGAGGAAGCTAGTGGCTGCTCTCAGCATATGTAGATAATCTAAAATATGTAAAAGCTGTATTAAATACGTAAGTCTTAAAGTATGCCTCACAGAACCCTAGAATGTTATAACCTTAAATAATATCTAACCCAATCCAATGCAATTCAATTTTTCCATTTACTTTATTTATCAAAACATAGATAAGAGAGAGATGATATTTTGAAGAAAAAGAAGAAAGGAATAAAGGGAAAGAGGCAGGGAGGGGAGAATGAAGAAAGGTAGGTAGATCTGATCTCAAAATACATTAAAGTCATGTTAAAATTTTTTTGAAAATGTTTTTATTTATAATTAGCTGGGAAATAGTTATAAAATTTTCGAAATACAAACTTGCTCAAAATTTTTAAAAAAGATTTCTAGAACAGTCTTAATAGATGAAACCTAAATCCGGCATAGCATACTGAGAAGACAGAATCCTAATTTCACTTTAAAGCATTACAAATATTATACATTAGACTTTTGTGAGTAATGCAACTACATTCTGTACTTAACCGTCTCGGTAAAATTTAGAAATGTAAATTACTATTTTTAATTTGAGTGTGAAATAAGGTTGAGGAGAGAAAGCGAAGCAGAGCATGTATTTTAGAAGCAGGGAAAGATTTTAAGGAGTATATTGTCAGTTTTATTAATTAAGGGTACACACTGAATTCAACTTCTCTGTTTATTCTTCCCTGGTTACAGTCATTGAAAGTAGTATCTCCATCTGTAATCTTATGGCATTTGAAATACTCATCACATTTTTAATATTCTGCTTTATATTACATTCACATGTACTCCACTTTAAATTAAGCAAGTCACTTATAATAAAGCCTCTCAGAAAATTTCTTGTTTGTAAAACTGAAATAATGAAGCTACTTTTGAGGCTCAAAAAATTAAAAGTACATTTGTGATGTACCCTGGGAGTTCGATGGAAAGGCATGGTTATCATTACACTCTTTGAAGGCACCAAGCAGGGCAGGCATGTGCACTGCTATACCCACAACTCCAGGGGGCGCCAAGGAGTGCCCCAGGCACTACTGCTATGTTTAGAAAGACTTTAAACATATTTTCCAGGCCCCAGAACAGACCTTCACACATATTTATTCCTGGATTATGGTTTGTGAAACCAAGATAACTTCTGGAGAAAAAAAAAAGGAGGGGAGGGAGGAGAACTAAACCAAAAAGTCAATATAAAATAGTTTAGATGAGCCAATACATAGCAGAGGCTGCCTATTAATACAAAAATATGATGAGTGACGGGTCAACAGCAGGGTGTTTCCTTCTCTTTCTTCGTTCAATTCAAAAATACTTTGGCTTGATATCCTAACTGCTGGTGACTTTTTAGTGACGCATACTCATACTTCGATTATGTTTATATCATTCACAAGGAAAAAAACATTTTGAAAAGCTAGCTTTCTTTTACATTTCCTTTCTAAAAAATTTTTTGTCCTTTCACTGAACTTTAGAGGCAAGTAATTGACTAACTCAATGAGCATGTGTTCTTGAATTAACAATAATTTGTTAAACCTGAAAAACTCGACTCACAAAACAACCTGGAAAACCATGAAAACATCATCCTACAAATTCAAACAATGCAAATACTAAAAAGAAAGCTGACTATCCAGCCAGTGAAAGCTATCAGTTTGCCTGCCTAAGCTAAATAGAACTCTCCAGCAGACTGAGTTTTCAAACTAATTTGGTCACTAGTGTACCCATATATCGAGGGCACAAAACACAGGAATTCAACTTAGACGGGTAGAAATCATACACTGGCGACATTTTCGAAGTTTTGGCTTTTATCTAATAGAAAAACATTTGGGGTGGAGAGTTGATTTGATAATACCGATACTGTAGATTCTCAAAAAGTATGAACATTAAGTACACTGTACCAAATGCAGTCCCTCAACAACCTGCCCACTGAATATTTTATGTATATCGTATGCATTCTCAAAAAAAAAAAAAAAAATCATCGCTATCCAATTCCTACAACTGCCAGAATTAAAGCTATAAAACTCTCAGTTAAAATCGAGGTAAAGTCCCTAATCCTTACTTCTCAATATGTTATATCAAATGTCTTTTAGTAACTGCATTAGAAAGTAATTACAGCTTAATAGCTGTCTAAATCCATTATCAGTGTACATTTAACCTTTCAATATTTAAAGATAATATTTAATTTGAGCAAATTAATGGGCTGCCTGTGAGACCAAATATATCTATTTAGCCTTTCTGGTTTTCCATCAACGATATTTCTCTTTATAGACTGGGTCTTGTGACAAGAAGTCTGGTAAAAATGAAGTTCTTTCTATTTGTAGTTTAAACAGAAATTAATAAATGAGAGGCTAATCTAACCCCAAATGAGAAGTAATGTCCTATTAACTAAATGTGCCTTCTACCATTATCAAAGCTGCTTTTAATTCTTTGCAGATTAATTTGTATCATTAATAGTTAAGTGAGCTTATATACCTTTGTCTTCCAATGGGATTTTTTTTCCAAATTATTTAATCTCTTTGACTTTAAAAGGATTGAGTGGTTTTCCAGAACAGCATATATTTCCACAATTTCATTCACATCTCCTGTTCAAGAATAATAATGTTTAAAAATGATGATACTGGCTTTAGCATTTCAATATTTTCAGAGACTAGATCGATCAGTGAAACACAACTATAAAAAAAATGCTGCATAATTTCCCAATAGTTTTATATTAATAAACACAATAAGATATTAAATTAACAATAGTAGGTATTCTGCTATCAATAGGCAAAGGCCAATTCTCCAACTGAACTGTTTCATGTTTTAAGGCCTACTATATTAAGAATTTCAAAGGGAACTTTTTCCATAATATAATAAATCTGCAAGTCCACATTACCTTTCTTCTCTTAAATAAAGGTTAAAATCAATCACATTGTTCATTAAAGTAAAATTACTAAATTACCTCATTTTATCAGTTATTCAATTCAAATGCATTAGCACCTACAAATCTAGAAACCTTAAAAGAATTTTGTTGGCATCTTAGTCACATTCTGACAGGTTAAAATAATTCTAGTGTCAGTAAAGTACTTTAAGAATAATTTAAAATTGAGCTTGTCCCTGGCACACACTACTCCATTCCCAATTTTATGTAAACTCCTGTAATCTGCGAAGCTCCTTGCCATCCAAGAGCACCTACCTGTCTGTGTCACACCCAATGGATCGCCCATCTCCCAAAACCGCGGGATTAACCAAACAATAGGTAAATGTACAATTTTGCTGGAGGAGATCATCGAGAGAGGAAGTGACCTGGAGCGATCTACCTCTTCGTTTAGTCTCTCCTTGCCCTTTGTGTTTGAGGGCCAGTTTGTGAACCAACAAATTCCTGTTTAATCCAACAACTGGCTTCCTGAGAGTTTATCATCGGTCTGATTTTTAATACTGTGGCAATATCCAAATCTATGCTTTGGAGTATCCAGTTTAAGTTGTCCCAAAATTAATGTGAAAAAATGACTACACTAATAGAAATATAATAACAATTACACTATAAATTGCATTTACTTAACTCATTTTATGATTATAATTCTGAACAAAACAATCTAAATTATATTTAAAATGTTTGTAACTGTCACCAAATTTTTGGTTTCGTGTTTCAAACAATGCAAATACTGTTAGAGGAAATACATTCACATGGTTGATGAAATTAAAATAATACAAAAAGTTATACATTCAGAAGTCTCATCACCACCATACTATTCTTTATTCTCTCCTCAGTCCTCCTCAGGTAACCACTTTGTTTCTTGTGGTTTTTTAAAAATGCAGTTACAACAAAATATAAAGGTATATTCCTATCACCCTCCTTGTACATAAAAGGTAAATTGCCAGTTTCTACACTGACTTGTCCAG
Organism: Rousettus aegyptiacus; assembly: GCF_014176215.1. Lineage (NCBI taxonomy): Eukaryota > Metazoa > Chordata > Mammalia > Chiroptera > Pteropodidae > Rousettus > Rousettus aegyptiacus. The sequence continues at coordinate 80,994,606 of NW_023416287.1, forward strand.
ATTGAACCATCACTTTAAGTGGGAATGTTAAAAAATTACATGAGCTGGTGGGAACTTTATATTTCCAACCAAAAAGCAGAAGTTCCATATCCACCACAGTGATATTGGATAACTGGCCTATATCTTGCAAATCTTCATTCATCTAGCAAAAAGCTAACTTAGTAAGAAGTTGAAACTGGAATATTGTGTTGGAGTTTTTTCCTTTAAATTTTATTAATTTCAATTATAGATTATAAAACTGGAAGGTAATCAAGTATGATAATTAAAAATATATCTCTCTAGTTATATGCCTATACAATCAACAAAATAATCTAGAATAATTTATTTTCATGCAAAATCTAAGTATTTCTCAGAGAGAAAATTAATAACAGTAGAGTCACATATCCTTAGGTTACAAATATATATGGATAAACTTGAAGAATGTCCTGTTTTCTTAATAAATGGTTTAAGAACAACCAAAATGAGAATTGAATATTAACTTATTAAAAGCCAAATTGTTCGTGGTGGTTGTTATTGTTTTTTTAGGTAAAGTTTCCATTAAAAGAGATAGAGTCAGGACATTTCTCTTTGGAAGGATGGGATATACTTACTTAAGTCCACTCTAAGTGACACCACTTTATTCTCATTATTCAAAAAAGTAACTTAAAACACATTGTAACATTCATATTCTCAAGTTACGAGAATTGGTTGCCCACATGGCTCTTCGTGGCATATAAAAGGAGAGAAGAGTAAAGAAAAAGCATCATTTTTTTTGAGGAAGATGGCAGTAAACGTATTGAATAGAGATTTCTGGATAAATAAGAAGTATGTGTTGTACATATTTCTCCTCCCAGAAAAAAAAAAATAGTATGATTAAAGCAACCACCAAAACATGCCAAGCAACAGGCATTCAACTATGAAACTGTCAACATCAGAGCCAAATGGAATGAGAGATCCCCAAAGCAAAAGGAGAAAGTAATTGTTACTTAGACTTCCACTTGTGGCCATCAGAAATGTTACCTTAATTTGGCCGTAATGACCTATAATCACTTTTAGCATATGGCTTTTAAGACTGCTATTATTCAGCTTGATCTATGGATATAATGGAGCAGAACAGAACTGTGGGTATAATTAAAATAAGTTCCTGTAAAAGTGGAATACGTAGTACATTGCTAATGTGTAAATGACTAAATAACTTAATTAGGTGAAATGAAGTGCACTTATAACCACAGATACTTAAACCGAATCATGATAACGTTGTGTATATGAATATATGCTTTAAAAAATGTTTATTAACCAAACAGTAAGGCAAAGAAATACAAAAGGACTAGGAGCTATAAAATTACACTGGTTAACACTGATAAAACAAAACATAAATTATTTCTAGCTGTCGACATTAACAAAAATAGTATGAGATCTTATTTTCTTTTTTAAAAAGCTGATTTAGGTAGCAATTACGTATACAAATGACTGAATGTCTTTATTTTGGCTCCAAAGTTTAATTTTCGATACAAATTTTCTTTTATATTGATAATTTCGGATTTGGGAGTAGGGAGGGAGATGGATAAAGGCTAAAATCTCCATACGTAGCCAAAGTTAAAATTACTCCAGAGGATGGTTTGTAAAAAATAAATAAATCTTTTGTGGTTCTGGATTTTGCTACTGCATAAATGTAAATAAACACAGCATCAAATTACATGGAAGCACCTTTCAAGTTGTACCAGGAAAAACATGGATGTTACAATTCACCCAAAAAGGCTGCTTCCTGGAGCAAGATAAAGAAGCAGACAAGCACAGCGGGAAAAGAGTGTGAAGTGCACATGTGGGGCCTTGATTCAAAACACAGCTGCTGGATCTAATTTTAGGCCAACTGGCCTTGTCAGTGTCTCTTAACAAGGAAAATTTCCCCACTGAATATTAGAAGCTGTTAAAAAAAAAAAAAAAGCACATAATAATATTCATTAGGTAACTTATCTAACCATTGCTGCTCTTTTATACAAAAAAATAAATAAATAAATGTAATGCAACCTATCACTGAGAAGAGCTTACCCAGTGCTGTGAAGGGTATTTCAGTTAAGGAAGTTTTATTACAAAACTGTATCCCATGAAGATCCAAAATACATGGGTCTACACAGATGTTTATCCAGCAAACAATGCAAAATTATTCATATGTTCAATAAAGAAATTCAAGTGTTTGTGAGTACTCCATATATGAACACACATAAATAAAATTATGGATTTTCCACAATTCTAATAATAGTATTAACTGCTAACATTTATTGAGTTCTTACGGTGTGTAAATGTGAAGCTAAGCGCTGTACTTGGATGGGTTGGTTCATTTGATCTTCACAACTGTATGAGGTAAGTCCTAAGGGTAGCACCATTTTACAGATGAGGAAATTCTACCGAAAGCTATAATTCTTCTGCATCAGTGCTGCTCAGGTGTGTGGATCTCTACCAATAAGAAATCTTCTTTGATTTTGCTTTAACTGTTTCTTTAAGAAAATTATAAATATAACAGTTTTGGCACAAAATCATGTACTCCCAGACCCATAAGAAAATAAAGCAAAAAACTCTATTTAAGCTTATCAAGAATATTTCCACTTGTACACAGATGAGTTTATGTCCTGATACACCCATCTTAAGTTAAAAATATGATAAGTCGAAAATGCATTTAATACACCTAACCTACCAAACATCAGAGTTTGGCCAAGTCCACCTTAAACATGCTCAAAAAAAAACCCAGTATCTCCCCTCCCCTAAATGCTGGTAACACAGTATACTATAGAGTACTGATGGTCTACTCTCGTGACCCTGTAGTAAACCAGGAGCTGTGGCTCACTGCTGCTGGCCAGCATCACGAGAGGATCGTACCACATATCAACAGCCCGGGAAGAGATCAAAATTCGAAATTCAAATTATGGTTTCTACCTAATGCATATTGCTTCTGCACCATTGTAATGTCAAAAAATCGTTAAGTCGAACCATCTTAAGTCAAGGACTGTCTAAACTAATGCCCACTAATTCCCTTTATTTTTCAAGAAAGGAAGCATATAGAAAGTTTGTAATGTTTATAAAGTAATCTCTAGATCCTTATTCCCAACATTGTATGCAATGTATCGAATCTTCATGCCATATAAATTTTCCTATGGAAAAGTATCACCTTTCATCAAATTCCCAAAGTATTCTGTGGCTTCGAAAATGTTCGAACTCCCCGACCTTCACTCCCTGGCCCTGGCCCAACTTTCAGCACCATATCCCCACTTGAAGGCATAACTCCATTTCTAGTCTAGAGAATTACTGTGATTTGCAAAGTTCATAACTGAACATACTTTTTCTTCAGCTCAAATTGTCCTTCAACCTTCTGCCTAGAGATTCCCCACTCATTCTTCGAGGCCCAACTAACATGGCAGTCTCAATGAAGGTCCTTCAGCACCTACTGCTACTTTAATTCTGATTTCCTAGTGGCGCCTGACGTACACACACTTCTAATGGAAAATCTGTCACACTGCAGAACAGTATTTTATGTAAATGTTCATCTCCTTCAATGTGAGCTCCTTGAGATCAATAACTATGTTATTTATCATCATTTTTACTATCTCAAGTGTTCGACATAGTCCTTCGCATATAGTGAAGGCTCAATAAATTTAACAAAGTAATTGATAAGTGAATATATAAATAAAATTCTATAGAAAAATCAATGACTCTAGGTATTGTATGACACAAAATTCATAACAAACACTTTTTGCCCATAATGATCTTTATACATAATACTTATTGATCTATTTATATCCATCCTGATTTCATAAAAAATCTGATCTATTCCTCACCAAATTCTTCCACATACATGATATTTTTCTCCCAACTGCCTACTTATAGCTTGTGTTTAAATTTTTAAATAGCTTGCTCTATGTACAAAAGTAACACATGCTCAATATTTCATTATGTATAGTAAATGCATAGAAAATATAAAAACAGATATCACCCACACAAGAAAATGATTGTTCCACTTTTCTGATGAATAAATTCACTCTTTTGAGATTTGAAAAAGTGTGCTGTCCAAGATCACAGAGCAAATAATGGAAAGGGCGAGGAGGAGAAGCCCATCCGTGGTTGCGCTTTTCTCTAGACTGAGGGGCTGCAAGCCATGTCCTCCCCCAACCCTGCAATATCCAGCTGCTGCCTGTCTTTGTAAATAAAGTTGTACTGGAATGCAGTCATGCTCTTTGGTTTACTTGTTGTCTACAGCTGCTTTCATGCTACAGCAGCAGAATTCAGCACTTGCGACAGAAAGTGTACGGGCCTCATAGCAAAAATGTTTATTATCTGGGTCCTTAAGAAAAAGACTGCTGACCCCTTCCTCGTCTATGTCATTCTACTAGTTTCAGAAACATGTGTTTATTTTCCAGGTCTTCGGCAGAGAAAAATGATTTCTTCTTTTAATAAACTTTCTTTTTTTAGATACTACACATGTAAGAGGTAAAATGGTAAAATTCACATTTAAGGGTCTGAATATTAGCATTAAGTTTTTAATTAAATTTTACTTGATAATATCAAAACATCAAAATGTATATTCAAACTAGAATGTCCTGCCAATAATCAAAAATTTACTGAAGAATGCAAGAGCCTTGAAACGTACTGGGGAAGCTCTGGACAGAAAAGTCAATTCGCCAGCATGTGCACAGCCCCTCCCACATGGCTCCTTTCGGTCTGACCAAGGACACCCTACTTGGCCAAAGAATCCAACTCACCCAATGACACTTCTTAAATTTCAGTTCCACTTTCCTGATTTTTGCCATAACTAAGTACAAACTGAAAATTTACCTAGTTAATACTTTTCTTTATAAAGAATTAACTTTAACAACAACAACAAAAAAACTGAGCCTTCTCCTAGAGACCTATAAAACCCAAGCCTAGTTGTACTAGTTACATTTTTTTTAAACATATTCAGTCACAGATGTATATCAACAGCCAGCCAACTGACAAGACAAAAAAATAGACACAATAATTGAAACTTAACAAGTTCCTATGTTTTCTTTTTCTCCAGCTAATAAAAAAATACTCAGCAACAATTCAATATTACATTGTGTCACCTCTCAGAGTACTCACTTAATAACTGTTTGTTTAACTTTTGTCATCTGTGAACTCAAAAAACTCAGAGCGATGCTCTGGAAAATAAAAGTTAGTGAATAAAAAGCTTGATCCATAATGAAGTGTCGATAATATCATGCCACCCTAGAACCCCATATACCTATTACATGAGGTAATACATGTCAAAGAACTTTGTGAACTGTAGTCACTGTAACAATTTGTTAAGAGTTTTCTCACAGAAGAAATAAGAGAGAAGGTATCGAATGAGTGCTCTTGTTAGAGTTCAAACACTCAGACTAATCAAGGCTCTGCCCCCACTGCCTCTATGGCCCTGGATGAGTCATGAGGTTCTGAGTCACAGTTTCCTCTGTAGTGCTTTGAGGATGACCAGGTTTTGGGGCTTTATATAAGATAATGACATTAGAGTGCCTGACACATAGTACCCTGAGTGTGAGTTCTCCAGTCCCTGATTTGGGCTGATATTATATCTGGTAATAAATTGAACATGCAAATTGTGAAATGCAAAAAAAAAAAATTATTTTATGATTATAAGAAATTTACAGACCTTAACAATCAAATAAATTAACACAAAAGGAATAAAGTTTAATGGTTTCCAATAACACTATTACTTAGCTAAACTTAAAATAAGGATGGTCCCACATAATTTTCATTCTTCTTAATTGGTAGATTCAAATTAAAGTACATATATATGTTTACTGAATTATTTATTAAACAAATGCAGTATTTACTGAATCAAGAAAAGTTTTAATATAGTTTAGGAGATCAAACAAAACCTTCCTGAGAAAACGGCATTGTGGAGGAGCTCTGAAGGCAGTTACCCAACACAGTACGGGGAGAGGTACTCCGCAGCATGGACAAAAGCCCTAAACCAAGGAACAGTTTAGCAAAGTCCAAGACATACAAGAAGTCCATTGAAGCTTGAATGTAGAGGGCAATAAGAGAAAGGAACCAAATGAGGTTGAAGAGGTACCTTTAAAATATGTTATTTTATAATGCTAAGTGTTCACAACAGTGAAAAACACTGAAGTTGGGAGATGAAATACTGTTTGACGTTATTTTTAAAACTCACTGATTGCTTTGGAATGTGGACTCAACAGGAAAGAAGTAGAAATGTGGAGAGTAGTTAGGAGGCTACTAGGATATACTAGACAAGAAATGATGGTTCCTTGATCTGGACAAGTAAAAGTAGAGCTGGAGAGCAGAACTCCACAATCAGACAAAGTAAGAGAAAGAAAGGGGCCAAGATGTCGATGTCGGTTTAACCAACTAGGTACATAATAGTGCCGTTCCTAAGATATAGAAAACAAAGGAGAGAGAAGGAAATTCAATATAAAAGACAACTGGCTCTACAAAACTAACACGGGAAGGCACAAATGGGACTGAAGCAATATATATAAGAGCTGTTATCTTGGAGACAGATAAGATAAAAAATATACATGAGAGTAATTGTAGACATGTCCTGGCCACCGTGTGTTAGACATGAATTAAGTGCATGGCAAATATTATTAAATTCTCCCAGCAACCCTGTTTCTACCCATTTTACAATAAGAAAACCAGGTCACGCTACTAACAACTGGATGATAACCAATCTAATCAGATTCCGGACTGAGGCATTTCATCGTGCTGCCTCTCAGCAGCAGAAGAAAGGAGTCCAAGTAAAATCCTTAAGAGACTCCAATATTTACAGTTCAGGTAGAAGAAGAGCAGGCAGCAAAAAAAAGACGCAGATAACAAAAAGAGAGAGAAGTCAGGGAAAAGACAGATATCCTAAAAAGGACTGGCAATTAAGTTGACAGCAGACTTCTTATAAGCCACAATGGAATTCAGAAGACAGTAGAATAAAATCAGAGTAATGAGGAAAAAACAAACAACCTGGAATTGTGCACCCTGAAAAATTATCTTTCAAGAACAAGAATAAAGACATTTTGGATAAACAAAAATACAAGAGTTGACCTCCAATATCCCTATACCTAAAAACTTCTAAATGATGTTGCTTATCAAATATAAAAATGACCCCATAAAGAAGGGCAAAGATGACAGAAAGTGTTGAGCAAAGAAATGAGTAAATTCGTAAATCTAAATGTTGTCTATAAAATAAAATACTCTAAGTCGGGAGGAAAGTGATGGAAGGAATAGTATTTTTCAGTTCTAAAACTGTTTCGAAGGAAAGTTAAGACTACACACAAACTTTAGACCTTATCAGATAACTATGCACAGTAAAATCTCAAAGGTAACACTAAAAGAACAGAAATAAATTCCAAACAGTGGGAAGAAAAATTAAATAAGAAATAAAACTTTAATCAATTTCTTTAAAGGAGTAACAGGAGAAAAAAGTGCATAAAAAGCAATATGAATGGAAATCAAGAATTTAGATGACAGTAATCACAGAGCTACCATATGCACAATTCCAAGAGGCACCACTGTAGTCTATGTAAGTGGCCTAAACTGAAGTACAAATATGTAAATGGATTTAAATAATTTGATATCATCTCATTAGATTAAAATTAAATCTAGCTGCAGCTGGCATACTCAAAACACAACAACATGGATGGGTTGAAAATAAAAGCTCAAAATAGATGCACTAAACAAATATTAGCCAAAAAGAAAGTAGGATAACTATACTAAAAAAAAAAAAAAAAAAAAAAAAAAAAAAAAGGCGTTTAAGACCAAAGAACAGAAAAAGGGTGACGACATACAAACCAGAAAAAAGATTTAATTAACCAGGAAGATCTAGTAATTCTAAAGTTGAATGCATATAATAATACAATTTCAACATGTATAAACCCAAAACAAAAACACTGGGAGTAGTTTGCAAAGTCATAATCAGACAGCATTATTTCAACACACTTCTCTCAAAGACAAATATGTCAGACAAAACACCCCACCTCTCCAAAAAAATTTAGTAAAGGTATAGATAATTATAAGGCACAATTAACAAGCTGACATTTCTGGACACATAGGTATCTTTCAAGTCATACACATCCTTCCCAAGCACACAATGGAATATTTATGGAAAATGATCAATTAAAACTGATAATAAAGCAAGTCTCACAAGGACAAATGAATTATTGTCACATAGAATAGTTTTCTGACAACAGATTAATTACGTCAATAATGAAAGAGTAAATAACATTCATTTATAAAATTTCTAAGGCACCAATAAATATTGCAAGGGGTCAAAGGTTAAATCATATTGAGAATTTTAAAATACTTCCAAATAAAATATAATGAACATGTCACATATTAAAACCTATGGAAATCAGTGACAACAGTACCTCGAGGGGATTTTATAGCCTTAAGTTAAAAAAAAATAAATGATGGAGAGGTAGATGGGGCAAAGAAGGTCAAATATATGCTGACAGAAAGAAATCTAACTACAGGCAGTGAACACACAATGCAATTTATCAATATATATATGATTACTTTTGAATTATACACTTGAAACTTACTGAATTTTGTTAATTTTATTAATAAAAAATTACATTAAAAAATGATGGCAACTTAACAAAGTAAGTGGTCAACTTAAGATGTTACAAAAAATCAGAATGAACCCAAAGCAATAGAAAGTAGGCAATAAAAAGATTAGAAATTAATGAAACAGTAAATAAACACATCCAAAAGAAATTATCCACGAAGCCAAAAGTTGACTCATTTTGAGAAGACTAATAAATGAAAAAAACTTCCAGTGATCTTGATCAAGGCAAATGCTAATAAAAATCAGGACTGAAAAATGAAACTTAAATATAGAGTCAGCAGATATTAAAAAGCTAATAAGGGAATTCAGCTTGATGGCAATCAATTTAAAAATTCACATAAAATAGGAAAACATACATCACATATATAATTTTATTCATTTATATATTTTTAAAACTATCTGAAAAAACGTAAAATTCTAATTTTCAGTACTTTAAAATTGGTATCAGTGGTTTTAAATCTTTTCACACCAGGCTCAGATAGTTATACAAACAAGTTTTAACTAATTTCAAGAAACAAATTATTTCAGCCTTACGCAAGCTCTTCCAGAGAAGAGTGTGGATATGTTCCCCTATTCAGTATAATCTTGTAACCAAAACAAGACAAGGACAGTAAGAGAAGAAATATTACATACCAATCTCATTTATAAAAACAGATAAAAAATACTAAAGAAAATATTAGGAAATTGAGTCCAGGATATTATTTTTAAAAGAGTAATTAAAACAATCATGATCGCATTAGTTTTATCTTAAAAATGCAAGGGGAGTTTACCACTGGGAAAAATATAAATGTCACTCACAGCATTAACAAATTAAAGGAGATTTTTAAAAATCATAATTTAAATATATATAGAAAACACATTTTATGTAAATCGATATCACCCTTAATAAAACCCTTAGCAAAAATATATACAGAAGTAAACTTCTTTAATGAAGTAGTTACCATCATCAATATCAATAATGAAAATCAAGAAAAAGACAAGGATACCCACTACTGCTGCTCTGTTTAACAATACCCTAGACAGCACAGTAAGACAAGGAAAAACAAAGTCCAGGTAGAGGAGTTTGAAAAGAAAAATAGAATCGTCATTATTTACACATGATATGATTACCTACATGGAAACGCCTAAGAAAACACAAAGATATTTTTGGAATTAATAAGAAGAGAGTTTAGTAACATGAGTGAATATGAAAATCAATATAAAAAATCAACTGCATTTATATATACCAGCAATAAACAATTTGAATATTTAATTTAAAAGAAAATATCATTGGTAATACTAAAAAAATAATAATAATAATAAGGTACCTAAGAATAAATCACCAAAAGATGTACAAGACCTCATAAAGAAAATTTAAAAACTTTATTTTGAGATATCGAGGGAGACCTAAGAAATGGAGAGATACATGAGTGGAGACAATTGTTATTTAAAAATGTATTAATTTCCACTCAAAATGATCATTAGTTTCCATGCAATTTCAATAAAAACTTTAAAAGGCTCATGAAAACCAATGACAAGCTTATTTTAATATTTCTATGGAAGAACATAGGCCCCCAAACAGCCCAACATAAAATGTGTACAGATGGGACAAAAGGAAAAGGTAAGACTTTACCTACCAGACACCAAAAAATGTAATATAAAACTTATAATATGGTACCGAAGCAAGGGTATACAAACTGACCATCAGATTAGAATAAACGACTCAGAATGAAAGATCCTTACAAATATGGGAAATTACACTATTCAGCAGTATTTTTTACAAAAATTACACTACAGAAGCAGTATTGTGGATGCCTGGGAAAAGGATGGACTTTTCTATACATAACTCTAGAACAAATGGGCATCGAGACATTTATGGAAACCTGGAATTGAACCCTTTATTTCCCATTCTACAAAATCAGTCCTGACTGTATGAAAAACTTAAAACTATAAAATCCTTTTCAGAAGAAGCATATATGTAAAAATCTTTATGACCTTAAATTTAAGGTCTTCTGTTCATCAAAACGTATTATAAGGAGGGTAAAAAGACAGGCCATAAAAAAAGGAAAATATTTGCAATATGCATGGCAGAAAGGATTAATATCCAAAAATATATCAAGAACTTCTACAATTAATAAGATAAAAACCAGCAACTCAATAGAAATTGTGAGGGAAGGGAGATTCCATAGAGGAAGAAACATAAATAAATAGAGATGTTTCACTTCATTAATTATTGGGAAAATGCAAATTAAGACCATAGCAAGATGCATTTTAATCTCATACCCACTAGATTGATACAAATTGAGAAACTTAATAACACCAAAGGTTGGCAACAATGTGCACCAATAGCAATCTTTTAAGCTGCTGGTGGGAGTGTAAATTAGTAACAAATTTTGGAAAACAATTTGGAAGTATGGTCATGTTGAACATTCACATTAACGCTACAACCTAGCAATTTTACTCATAGATATCTATCCTACAGATATCAAAAGAGATGATCAAGGGTGCATCAAGAGATGTTTAGGAAAGTGTATAGTTCCGAAAAAAAAAAAAGAAAAAAGGAGGAACCAATGCAAAGGCTCATTACAAGGAAAATACATGAATAAATTGAGATATATTCACCAGCAGTGAAAATAAACTAATGCCACAAACAACGAAAGATCCCATTTTTATAATCTCCCATCAAATAAAACTAAGCAACAAATTGTTTAGGAATACATATATATGTCACACAACTACTTAGACAAAACAGGATATTTATCTCTGGCAGAGAAGATGGGGTAATGTGGAAAAGGAAGGACCCCACAAGGAGAGGCAATGGTTCTGATACTGCTCTAGTTCTTAAGTGGTGTGTCCTCGGGTCTTCACCGCATTTGTAAGCATCATAATTCACATATGTTACTTGTATTTTTTGTATGTGACAAACATTACAAGACAAAATATGTTTTGAAATATTTGGTTGGGGTTAGATTTAAACTAAAAAGCAAATGGGAGGAAGAATTTAAAAGCAGCCTGTGTAGATGATAATTAACAAAACTCTTGCTACAAAAAAGGATAACAAAAAGGACCGTAGTCAGAGGGGATGAGAGGGAGAGTTTTTGTTTGTTTTGTTATGCTTTTGTTTTGTTTTTAGTTATGAAATATTTAAAGCATAGAGTTGTCAATCATACATTTCATCATTGTTTCCTAATAATAATAATAATAATAATAAAGCGTTGCAGATACTGTTGAAACACTATGTATCTTCTTACTCCAAAGGTTATTTTTTAACCTTTATTTTTTAACTGAGTTACTATTGCATACCTAGATGCTGAAGGAATTCTCCAGGAGGCAAGAACAACACGTGAATGCTGTCCACTTACATCAGCATTACCCAACTCACTCACCAGCAGCAAGGAAAACGCTTTACAGAGCTTTCCACTCAGCGTATGGGGTTCTATGCCTCTCCCCCTTCTGATGAAGAACACGCAGAGCAATGGATCATGGAGCCAAGTAGTCCTAACAGGCATAGATGTCAGGATCCAACCTCTATCCACGGTGTTAACCAACGCTCTAGCTAGTGGGCTAATAAGCAAAGATAGGGGTGGGGGTCAGGGGGCAGACAGACAGACGGACAGATGGACAGACAGACAGAAAGAGGAAACTATTTTTTCTTCAACTCGAACAGTAAATATATCATAAGGATGACAATTTTTTTCCTAACTAAAATGAACTAGCAAACACACTGGTTTGAGAGGTGACTCACAATAGTAAAATCTAAGATTACTGAGAAAATGGAGGGAAAGGAGGGGGAAGGAAGGCAGAGAAAGAGTGAGATGGTCAAAGTGAAAGAGGGAAGCCGTCTTCGGATGAGCGAGGCAGGATATTAGCTGGGGTGTGTAAAATGGAAAGCTTCATTTGGTTCCTAATGAAAAGTTAACGGATCATTTTCCCCCACGGGCCACCTCAGAAAAAAATACAATCAAATAATAGTGTTTCGATCTCTAAGCAGAATAGCATATAAATCAAACTACCCTCCTAAAGTTCAATGAATTCAACAGGTTGAACTAAACCATCACGTTTACTGGTAATAAGAACGTGAGCTATAGGAAGCCTAAATGGTACCTAACTACTGAAGACCATTAAGTAAGAAAGAAGAGTACTTTTGCCTCAGTCTCCCACTTCCGCCCCCGCATTGTGTCACCATAGAACTGTGACATCAATCTACCACTCCCCCCAGAAAATAAAAATCACTTCTTTGGTGCCTGGTTACTAGAAAAGGAGTGGATATTGCATGGTAGGTGAACTAGGTCTCATTTATTGTTAGAACATAAAGTATAGCAGATTTACAAGTTTTCAAAGTTATAGGAAATTTCACACACACCCACAGCAATTACCCACGATGGATGCTTCCCAGGGGGCTAGAGTCACAGACTTCAAATAAGGTCTATAGTTAATTCTCCAACTTCACCATCCACATTGTAGGACCAGCACCTCCATCTCTCACCTGGATTTCTGCAGAAGTCTCATAACTTTGGGTTTGGACCACCCACACTGACTACCCTTGGGGTCTATGTTCCAGGCTGCAGCCAGTGTTCTCAGGCACAAACCTCATTGACAGCACACTGCAAAGGCCTCCTACTGCTCAGCCTTGCACAATCTGGCCCTTGTTGTCCTCCCCAGCCTTAGCTCAGATCATGTTCTGGCCCCTTCCCAACTATCATGCCCCATTCTCTGCATGGGACCTATCACCCCAGCCCACTTCACTCCTCATTTGTCAGACCTCAGTTCAGGTGTTCCAGCTTCAGGAAAGCCTCACCTGACTGCTGGGCTGGGTCAGATAGCCATACTGCAAACTCATCTAATGCCACACACCTCTCAAATGTAGAAATGAACATTTCTTTGGTTGATTATTCAGTTACTGTGTGTTCCCAACATTTAGTCCATGCAGGAACTTATCTGTCTTGCTCATCATTTTACTTCCAGCACTTAGCATAGTCCTGACACATGGTAGAGGCTCAATCAATAATTATTTCATTTTAAAAGTAAATAACTTTTTTCTGCATATAAATTTAAAAATAAATATAAAAGTTCAAGTGTGGGAATAAAAAAGATAAGTGTGCGTATCTAGTGCCCTTGAAGTAAATGAGCACTATCTGTAAATTCAAATTTTAATTTCTGCTCAAAAAGGACAAATGGAACATAACTGTCATGTCTCCCAAAGAGTCTCTGGTACTAAATGTGGAAGTACATTCATAACGGTACTCTTCAAGGTCCAATTTCCATAATCATTCAAATCCATTCTCACTTCTTTATATTCACATAGAAACACACATGTACAGATTCTAACATTCCTATGTTTCAGTTGGAAATATGAAGTCTGTACTTCGTTATATTTGAAAAGTATCTTTTAAAGCAGTCTATAGTTCAACATCACTAATTTTAAAAGTACTTTCCTACTGAATCACTGCAGAACTTTAACCAAACAACAGCAACGTCATGCTGCAATTGCAATGCTAAAGCTGAAATTTTTTCTTCTTTGTATCATCATAGTATCTAGCACTGTAACTTATCTTGGATCTCAAAAAACATTTATTGAATGAATGAATGAATGAATGAATGATAAATGAACAAATGAAAATTACTAATTCTTAATAATTCAATTGTTACAGCAGGGAGACATATTCACGCTAAAAAATCAGCATGATACGCACACATCCCTTTCACTTTTCTGAAGTTTTCAACATTCTTTAAACAATCAGACCTTACACGACCATGGAATTTTTGAAGTACAATTAATTAATTAAAGTAATTATGAAGTATTTCTCACCTTATCCAATTCTACCAAAATTCCTAAGGAGTAAAGTACAGAATCTCTGCAGTAGTGGGACAATCCAAACATACGCCGCATGTAAAAGAGAAATATTTCTACATGGGCTGAAAAGATAAACTGAAGAAAAATAAGAGTTAACAAAATAAGGGGGAAAATAGGTGGCAAAAGAAAAGTTAACCCTGTGGCTGAAAGTAACTAGATGAAGAATCACAGCGCCCACAGAAGAACAGAAAAGGATTCATCGTAACGGGACACCAGCCAGTAGACAATGATGTTCAAAAAGGCGCACAACAACGAACTATTATTCGAACAAGAATTTAAATTGATATTGTTTGGTCTTTCTTTTCAAAATTACAAATGGATTATATATGAAATTGTACCTTCAATCTTATAATATTACTATTACCACTGGATGACCAAATTTTTTCTGAGTTTAAAGTTGAGGGCTGCAAAACAGTCCAATATAAATACTCCTTTTTTTAAGTGAAAAAGTAGTTTTGGAAATACATAGGTTTGTAACTGACATTTTTTAAAAAATGGGTCTAAAATTCTTTGTCGTAAAAGTCTTTTTTATATTCTGTAACAAACATAATTATTAATAAATTCTTCCTAAGCCTATTTCAACCATCAGTTGAATTACTGGCTTCTTGTGGAAACTGGAAGCGCATGCTGCATTAAAATTCTTGGAGGTCACAGAGAAAGACACCTTAATCTGAACTCATCAATACTTGAGGAGAGGATGATATTTAGATACGTATTTCCTATTTGTGATATAATTGTGATAGATTTTATCCAAAGGTATATGTGACCACTCTATAATGTCTTTACAAACATTATTATGTTTTGGCTAAGGTCACAATATCTTTGGGAACATTTTTAAAATGCATTTAATAATATATTATATGGAAATAATAACTATTACATTTCCTTGCTAGCTTTAGAACCAAAAGATGTGGCAGTGATAATGGTGATGGCAGTGATAACAATAAAAATTATAATGATGAATTTTTGCAATCTGTAAATATCTTTAAGTATTGTATAAAACATTCATTGAAGTGTATTAAAGAGTTTCAAATTCGTTTTTCAGTTTTAGGATGCACGCTTGGAGGTTCTATCACTTTGTCAACATGAAATAGCTATTTAGCAGCAAACACTGAAAAGAATCTAGATTTCCAGAATTCGGTTAAATAAAGAATTTTCTCCAAAGTAACTATCATTTTGGTTCAAGAAAATTTCGATTACTGAATGATACAACAAGAAGAATTCAGAAATGAGAACATAAAAACCTCAATTTCCACCCTGACACTACCATTAAAAACATGTTCTTTTGGGAGGAACTGGATTATAATCTCTAACCGCGCCCCTCCCCCCACCCCCCACCCCCACACCCAAGGATATCCCAAAATCACGAAAGAAAAAAACAACAAAAAAAACAGGCATCCAAGACAGATGTTTGCCTGGAAGTCACTGCAGGTGCCTAGCCCAGAGCTGACTCCACTGCAGAGCTGAGACGGTCTTTCTTCCTGAGCGTTCTCTGTAAACCAGCCTTTACGATGGCCTTTCTCTGTGCCTGCCCACAATGATCTTCATATCAGATGTTCTGTCCCAATGCCTCCATGCCAAAATTCCACCTTCCCTTCAGGTATCAGAGTCGATTTTTCTATGAGGTTTTTATTATTATCCCCCAGCAGGACATCAGGTTTCATTTATCTAAACTCCCACAACATGAATGACACTTGTGTTCTGGAGACTTAGTATTAATTATAAATGTGGTTTCCTATTCATTCCTGTCAGAAAATATGCCCTCTTGGAGCAGGACTTATCTCCCACAAAGCCTTCTATGTGCTATAATTACTAACACAAGGATCTGTAGAAAGCATGTCCTAAAAATATATATTAGATGAGCCCTCATAAGAATTACGATAGGTAGAGAAATAACTAGTTAGGTAGATAAAAACAATATCCTATTTCCATTGCCTACATATTAAAACATGAAGAGCAAAACAGAAGCTCAGCCAAAAGTCCCCAGGTATATAAATAAATATACCTTTTTAAACCATTCATTATCCATCTTTACTCGTCTTAAGTATAAAGGTAATTATGGACAAGGTATGCCAATTTGCATGTTTTCTATGTCTTGCATGTCAGCATGTCACACAATATGAAACCCAGAGTGTCCAGAGCTATCATTTCAATATCCTCCTTCATAGAAGGTAGGTCTTTTTCTAGTTTAACAGTCTCTAGTTATCTTATATTTAAGACTTGGCCTAAGAAACTTGAGATTAAAAAGCTTCCATTTAGATGCCCTGCAGTTCGGCTAAGTACCCCCAAAAGGAATGTTTAAATTAATGGAAGATTAAAGCAAGGAAGAACATTCTAAAAGGTATTTTGTAATGGGGCTTTGTCGCCATCTTCTCTGTTTTATTGGAAAAAAACAGTCTTTTCCCAGGGGACTAAAAGTTTATATGCCGACCATCGGTCTAGTTTAACTACTCAAAGTTAGAAATGTCAAAGCAGAAAAAAGTTTGTAATGGAAATGCTGACAGGCCACGAAGTAGAGAAGCACAAGCAGGTGCTCCTGTGACCCAGGGTCATAATTCAATCAAGCTGTATTTTGACGTCATCTGTTACAGAAAAAAAAAAAAAGCCAAATGGTTTATGAACAGCACCAGAACCCTCGAGATTAAATTACAGCTCTGATATTTAATCATGGGTCTTACTGTGTTATTTTTAATAACACAATACATTTTAACAGTTATTCGTCAACTGCCTTAGCCAAATTAGAACACGTGATGACAAGTGAGCTGGATTACAATGTCCATCTCTCACAGGCTAAATTTTTACTATTTTTTCAGAAATGGTAGATTATACAAGTTTTCTTCTTCTTAAAAAACATAAAGTTGATACCAACGGATTGAGTCCAAACCTTAATTATAAGCAGCATGGGGTCCCTAACCAATGGGTTAGGACATCTGTATTTGGGCCCTATTGTAGCCAAATAACCAACTGTATGATTTGGGCAAAAGACATTTAACCTTCCCAAACCATGGCTCTTTGCCCCAGAAATAATAGAGCAACTCTAAAATCTTCTATAAATCTAAATTTCTATAAATTATTTACCTGAGAAACAATACTGTATAGTTTCTTTGGGAATCCCTGAAGAACAAAGTACAAAATTTTTTTGCTTAAAAGTTGATGTATTTTTAATTCAATTAAAATCACTCCAATCAAAGAGACATTCTAGTACCTGAGGATTTATTAGCTAAAATTTTTAGAGGCAATATCAGCATCAGCAAATAAAATAGGTTCTTTAAAAACTAATGCACAAATACTGCTGAACGTGTGAAGAGTTGTTTGCAAAACAAATCAATACAGGCACATCCAACAATGGATCGCAGTTAATAAACCACATATAGTAATTACCACCAATGGCAGTCTAGAAAGTCATTCATTAAATGTTAATTGTCACACAAAAGTACAAAAGCATCCATTTGAGCAATAGTGTAGCTGCACCTTTAAATAAAATACTTTCTTACAGCCCTGAAATTTATCCACATAAACTGATTTTAAACACACCTGGATATTTAATATGCTGATTAACTGGGCCTTATTTATTTTTGAAATGTAAGTAAACATAACAACCTTTTTCAATACTTTTGCTATTTCTGTGAGTCTGACATAAAAAAAATACATATATATTAATTATAGCAAAGTGTTACCAATTTCTCTAAAGATTAAATTGCTACTTCCCTTATGTCTCTCTCATAAACGGTTAGACATATGGCTCAAAGTATACACCTGAAACTCATGTGTATACTTTACTGCTGAGTCTAAGTGGGCTCACAGATTTAGAAAATGCATAACCCATATGTAAGTTTATAAACTTGGTGGTCAACTTAAAAATTTTTTATTCAAAACAATAGGAGTCCCAGTAACAAAAGTAACCTTTTAAAAAAAAAAAAAAGTATGATGTGCTTTACTTCCTCTAATACTTAGTACTATCTAACTTGAAGAACACCTGGTCATACAAAATAGCTCATAAAATACGAAAAATAAGAAAGAAAGGTGTTTGTTTGTTTGTTTTTCCGTTTCTATCTAGCTTCATTTTGATCCGATGTCTGTGCAAAATCTGACTTACTGAATATATAGATATAAATTCTAAAGGTTTGGCCAAGAACATTTTGGTTCAAGACTTGTAAACTGAAGAACGTTTCAAAACACACCATGTTCCTTATTAGGCAACTTAAGATCTGTTATCTTGGCTTATGGGAACAGATCTAAATAGCATCATAATACTAAACATTGAAAATCACAGGCCTGGGGCCACCAGGACTCAACTCTATGTCTTGGACGAGGTTGCAAACTTCCAATATAAAGTGTAGTTTACCATTAGGAGTAAATGTTTGATCTGTAAAGCTTACAAAATTACTTTGTTTATCATAGCAGATGAAAGCAAAAAGGAATAATTTTAAGCTCAAAACAAAACTGTTTATATGACAGTCTTTACTGCTTCATGATTCTAAGCATTTAAGACAGATTCGAGCAATTAACAGCATAAACTTTCATTACATAGTTCTATTATATATGTTTATGTGACTTAGCTGTTCATCTGTTATTTAAGTGATTTCCTCATTACAATAGTAGGGTAAAGATAATTTGCTGATGCTGTCAAAAATGTTAAACATTTCAGTCTCAACAGAGCTTGGATCCCCACATTTGTTTAATGCATTTTATTTACTTAAGTCAGTGTCAAATAGAGTACTGCTTCTTCCTTCTGAATTTAGAAAACGTAACATTTTAAGCACATGTCTGGTAATAGACATATCAAAACTTCAATACTGCTTATTTTAGAGATGCTGATAGAACTTAGCATTATTGTTCTTGGATATTAAGTTTCAAAGATCTAACAATGAACTGCAAAACAACTTTTATAGTTAAAGACAGGAAATCTTTATTTTATAGTTATTAACAGAGCAGTCTTTGTTACCTCAACTTTTGGTTTGATTAGGTACATAAAAATAACTGAAAACAAAATATTTTCACTGCCACCCACACAGACTGTTGATTTATAGTTCAATGAAAGCACAACTTTGAAAATATCTACTATATTGTCTTTGTAATAATAATAACAATATTAATAAAGAAACACACTAAATCACACTGAAACCCAACATAAATTAGAAGGCTAGCTTCTCAGGGTACTAAGGCAGGAAAAGTGATGGGCATGGTTTATATCATTATCTTAAATATGTTTTTAAAAAATGCTTATCTAATGTAAAGGTCAGGAATAGTATCGCACGCCAGGACTCAATAACATATTTTTATCCCTATATAATCCTGAAAAAACTAATCTATACCTGAATGTGTGTGTTTGTGAGTATGTGGTGTAAAAAAAAATATTAAGCTAGAAGACCCAAATTTAAAACTTAATTCATTACTTGGCTGCCTTGAGAGTAAATTATTTAACATCTCCAAATCTCAGTTTCCTCATCCATGAATTGAGCATGGTAATCCTTGCATCTCATTGGGTTCATGTTAAGATTTAAAAAATACAATAAATATAAGGTACATATATTCAGTGTCATGTGTATTCACACCTTATTACTCAATCTAACATCTTGCAAACAGTCAAAGGGGAGATCAGGCAAAAGAGAATGATCGATAAACCAAAATTCAGCTCCAAACCTTAAAAAGCATTCAAAGGGCACATGCACATGCAGAGCATTTGTATACACAAACATCAGCAGGCAAACCCTGATGCTCTACTGTTATAAACTACAGAAACATAGTAGTGAAACCAACGTTATTCCAATAAAGGATCTGCAGTGCTACAGAGAATTAGCAAATCAAAACTTGATTTTTAAGAATAGCAAATAAAGACACAGAAACTCCTTAACTTGGGCCTCAGTTTTTCTTGGCTATACAATGAAGACACCGGGCTATATATTTCTAAGGGGTTTCTATCCCCCAAATTCCATGATCCTCACATAATGGGTTTAATACCACTTTGTTTATTTTTAACCTATTAAATTACTCTGCTCTTTACAAATATCCACACAAACATAATGAATTGTGCTATAAAAGTAAGGCTGTTTCAACACATACACACTCTCACACACACACAATATTAAATATCTCTACTCAAAAAATATCTGTAAGGGTAGACAATTTTTTTCATGCTATAAACATGAATTCAAACTGGTACGGATGAAAATTAATTCAGGACGCTGACCATTTGAATTTCCTCTGTGATAAAGTATTACCCTCTGGATTATTCTCAATGAATTTACTAAATTGATGTGTCGTTTTGGTGTCATGTAGATAAAGGTTAACTAACTTGTATGAACATCAAAAAATGTTTTTCCTCTTCCAAAAAATGACCACAACAGGGATGTGGTTTGTTTTACTACTATTC
Organism: Rousettus aegyptiacus; assembly: GCF_014176215.1. Taxonomy (NCBI): domain Eukaryota; kingdom Metazoa; phylum Chordata; class Mammalia; order Chiroptera; family Pteropodidae; genus Rousettus; species Rousettus aegyptiacus. Next base: position 81,015,378 of record NW_023416287.1, read on the forward strand.
TTAATTGTTCAAAGACCCATTCATTTGGCAATCTTTAACAAATGCTCAACACCTAAGTAAAACTAAACAGTTACAAGGGAAAAAGCTCAACTTTTAAACTAAGGGAGGAAGATGTAGTATCCGTCACAGACTGACTGTAAATACATGTAACAGATGTGACCAGCGCTGTTCTTGAATATAGATCATTGCAGTGGCCCAACTGAAAAATTACTTTTTAAAAAGATGCTAAAGCTAATATGTTTCTCTTTTGCTTATAAAAAACTCAAAGGTAACCAAGTAAATAGTATTTTTGTTATATTAGAAAATTAAACCCCTGTTCATCAATAAATTACAGATTCTAAGTGCGTTTTTTTTCTTTTGGTAACTTTGCCATCCTATATTTTAATGAGAATAATTTTCCAATTATCCAGGCATGTGGATGCTTTTAGTTTGTTTTAAGATCAATGATATAACGGATATTAAATCCCTTTGTATAAGTTACCATATGGATTACAACTATTTCTTAAAAATAATTCCAGAGCCCACCAATCTCCCGTTAAGGTCATCTCAGCTCTGAACTATCATGGCTGAATTGTTTTAGTGCTCTCTGCTGAACACCTGCAAACATCAAACAAAAACTGCTGGTCCTTTCCTGGGCTGACAAAAGCCTTTCATGTGAAAAATGCTCCCTGGGAATGTCAGGCTGTAGCTCAGGTTACATTCCATTCTCCCTAGCAGCCTTCCCATTTCTTAAGGTGGTAGGAAAAACCATGTTTGTGAAATGAAAGATTAAAGGGAATATGGCCACACTTTATTTAAATCTCACATTGCAAATCACAATGGAGCATCCTATATTAATGGAATCAAAAGCTATTGGGAACTTTAAACATAAAACATTACCATGCCTTACTGAAAAAATACAGCTGATTTTCTAAATAGGAACAGTTTACTTATAGTCTAGATCTTTTATTCCTGGACCCAAGTTTCAAAGCTACCCATGAAAGTGACATCTGAGTCCACTCAGGACAACGGATATTAACCTGAAGTAAATTTAGAACATGATTTTTCTTTTCAGAGTTAGCTAGCTCATACTTCCAGTTAAAGGGCAAAATGTAGTTTTCCTGATTTTTTTATTTGTTATGCTTTAAAAAAAATTTATCTTTGTGGATAAATTCTTTATCTTATCTAGTGGAAATTGTAAGCCATTTGCTTCACTAATAGCCCTGTGTTCAAATATGTATCAAATGGATGAGAAAAACCAACACTCTAATCTGTACCCTATGCACCATCACACTGCATTGGATGGATACCTTGAATTTTCAAACCAGCAGCCTGAACAAAATAGACACTACACTTTTTTCCTTGACAAGTAAACACTGAGCCTGACAATTACACCTGTGGCAAAATGTAAGTAACTGAAAGTTCAACACTTTAAAAATAATTATAGCATCTTTATTAGAAATACCATAACATGTCTCACTAAGGCTGAAATCTCTGTCTAGGTTTACATATGCATGTATATGTATATATGTATGTGTGTGTGTACACATACACACACACACACACACACACAGAGCTGTCTTAAGGACTGTGTAAGTTTCAATATATGACCATTTACCAAAATGTATTAATAGATATTCATATTTATCAGCCTTTACTCCCCCTGAACACTTCAATACATAGGCAGGACTTTCTTTAAATGTAAACATAGAAAAGTGACCAGATGCACAGTTGTCTTTTTAAATGTAACACAATTTCATGCTTTTAAATCACCTCACTGTATTCAGCCATACCTAAATTTATATATTTAAGTTACTCCAAATGCATCAGTTTTTACAAAATACAAGAGTATTTTTCACTGTCTCTGTACCTTTATGACATAATCTACTTCAAGATTTAAACTATACATTTCTTAAGTAAAATCGTGAAAAAATTACGGTCAGATAAAGTTAGTTACTGTTTGGATACTGTCTAACATGAAAAATTAATTTTCCTACAAGAGACACTTGTAGTCATCTTTACTTTAAAGTTGTATAGATAATACAATACAGAAATTTTGAAAATATAATAATAATACAAAAAAATTTAAGTCACTAAATAAAAAATATAATAAGGACCAGGACAATAAAACATAAACATATGATCAATAATACTTTAATCAAAGTGGACCTCCAAAAATAAAATATAAAATATAACTAAAGAGCCATCTCATATTTTATAAATCAAATTATAGAATCAAAATTCCCTTAGACTAATGTCAGCCAGAAGTAACTTATTTGGGAATGACCAATTTTTCAATGATCAATTAATTTTATAAAAAACAAACCAATTACACAAATCAAAGGTGAACAGATTTCTTTCACTGCTATAAAAATTAAGAGATGTGAGATTATATTCAACAGCTAACAGACAATTCCACTGGCATCTCATAGCTAAAAAATGTCAACATTTACCAGTTTGACTTAAGAATAGCACTCTGTCTAATGTACTGTTATGTACCATAGGCAGAACTAAAATATTGCAGCTGTTTAACCAGCAAAATGGATTTAAGCCTTGAACCTAAAGAATAACAGGCAGCAATGTATGCCTCTTTCTGATATGAAATTCACTGGACAAAACAACAAATACATATTAAATAAATGTTTTCAGTTTTCACTTTTAATAAGAGATCTTCAGAGAGCCCCTTATTAAAACGCCTCCTTAGATGCCTGACAATCACTGCGCACCCAGTTTCCTTTGTGGATAGTGCTAACGTCTTTTTTTAAGCATCACCCAAAGACCTTTCATTTATAAAATGTGAAAGTTCTTCCTAATTTGCAACTTTAAATATAGCAAAAATTCATTGCACAAATACATACATAGGGAAAAGAAGCAGCTAAAGCATCAGAAAGGATATTTTAAATATAAATGAATTCATATTTAGCTCTCAGATTAGCAAGAGGCTATTTACAGCTATGGTTTACTACACAGCATTCATCTGAAAAATTAAGTGCTAATTTCCTTAAAAGGGTTAATTACACATAGTACCTAATAAAATTGATATTGCTTACAAGGGATTTTCTCTTTTTGTGAAAGTTAGATTTTGCCCCTCTATTTTCAAATAGAGAACATTAAATTATTCCCCCATGTTAACATTGGCCTTATCTTCACATGTTTGATTACAACTATATTAGAAAATTGCTTTTAAATTAAGTGATGGAATTCTAAGAGTTTCCATGATTTAAAAAAAAAAAAAAGACCTAATTTTAATTTTGCAAAAGATGACATTTTGTGTAAGTTATGCCACTGATAGATAATGAAATAACCATATCATTATAGGCTAAAATTTCAATGACTTTTTCAGAACACTTCAACAGAGCCAAAAATATACAATGAGTGAATAAACAGCTAAGAACATTTAACTACACACTAAGAAAAGAATTTACATACTTGAGCCAGTAAAATGTCCACTTGCCAAAGAAGTTGGTCCATTTTTCCCACTGCTCACAGGAGGTGAAAACATCTAAAAGAAACAAAGAAATATTACTGTTGAAAAGAAGACATTTGTGCCTTCAGAGTTTGTCAAAGATCTTTCATACTCTCACTACATAACTTAGAGTTTATGCTAAGGGTTCGTTATAGTAAAACACATCACCATCCAACTTAAAACTAAAACAGGCACAAGACTACCAATCACCCCCCACCCCATTACCACTCCTTTCTTTTTCCTCAGGTTCATTAGATGGCCAGTGTTAGGCAGTGCTCCTACGTTTTGAACAAACACAGTCCCCATGTTATCAAGATTCAGTCTGAAGGGCAGCAGCCTCTCTAGAAAACACTAGTTTTACAAAGGAGAAGAAAAAAGTTGTTTGCATTATATTGAAAACCTTGGCCATAAACGTGGCAATGTCCATTTCCATCCCGTATAGGATTTGCCTGTTATATGTGAACCCAAATAAAAATAAAAGTGCCACCTGCACTAAATTCTCATTTCATCTCTAACATGAGAACAATTTGAAGCAAGACACACACACTCTCTCTCTCTCTCTTTCTCTCTCTCTCTCTCTCACTCTGATTCTCACTCTCTTTCACTCCCTCTCTCTCCAGCATTTATTTCAACCCTAATTGGTTTCCCTCTTCTTCCACATATCTAGTGGATAATGCGCACCTTCCCTGGGTCAGAGCCTGCAAAAAGCAAAGGAACGAATGGAGAAAGTGCAGCAAGCAGAAAGGGGGCTACAAAGCTGCCTGGAGCTCTGTTTCCTGGCAAAACTTCCGAAAGCCATTTCTCCAAAAGAAGGTCTAGAAAAAGCAGCAGCAGCAGCAACAGCACCAGCAGCAGCGGCAGCAGTAGCAGCAGCGGCAGCAGCAACATGAAAGAGCCCCACTCAGAAGGCGGTTTGGATTTTATTTATGTTTTGTGGATTCTTTTTATTTTGCTTTACAAATGCATTTCATACCAAACTCATCTGACATTAAAAATGAATTAATTCTCCTGACATGTTTGAGACTTGGTTTGAGAAAGGGAAGCAAAGGGATGGAGAAGGACCAAATACAGCTGTAAAATTCCACAAGTGTGTAAGTTCTGCTTTGTACTGACTGATCTCATAGCTATGAAATTTACTAAACCAGTCTAAAGGGCTCCGAAGAATGTATGCTCCATATATACATGAGTATTCAAAATCCCAAGAAAAGAGGTAGCTAGGTAACTACAGATCCTACTAATCCAAAGCACCATCCGTTTAAAACTTTAAGAGACAACTGGGTCTCCAATTTTGTCTTTTCCATTTGTAGAAAAAAATAAACAACATGAGCAGTGCGCAAAGTATCAGTACTTGCACTATTCAGATAAGGCCAAGTTTTAGGTGTGATTTACCATTTTTGGGGGTGTCTGTTTTTCCTTTCCATTGGGGTGAGATTCCATTATTTGGGGGGAGTTGGTGGGTAGAGAATTCAAGGCAAGTTATTAGACTTTCAAAAAAAAAAAAAAGCTTGAATCTTCCATCACACCCCCCCAAAAAAATTGTAGTTAAAAACTTATCAAAAAGACCTTCCTTTTACCAAGGATTCAGCCAATTAAAAATGATTTCTGTCTTTTATTGGTTTCTAGCTAAGTGTTTGGGTTTTTTGTTTTGTTTTGTTTTTTTTCCACAGCTGTTGTTAGTTTCCACCGTTCTTTCTTACCGCACTGAAATCCAGTAAATCACTCAGCTCTTTGTCCGTCCCTAAGGCAGCCATTCGCTGTTGGTGATGCATTTTAGCAAAATCACACAAACCTAGAAACATGGAAATAACCGCAATCAGAAAATCCAGTCCCAATCCTTGGAGAAAACACAATCGGATTTTTGGAGACTGGGGGGGTTGGGGGTGGGGATGTGGGGGCGGGTGGGATTAAGGTGAAAGGAGGGAGGGATGGGAGAGTTGTTTTGTTTTGTTTTGTTTTTTTAAGATGTAATAGGCAGCAATAGCAAAAAAAAAAAAAAAGCGATATTGATACTGTATTTCCAAAGAGATGATCAAAACGGTAACATCCACTATAAAACCAAATCCGGGAAGTAAAAAAAAAAAAAAAAAAAAAAAAAAGCCGCTCTTCAGCGCATCATTTTATGCAACAGGAGGTAGAGCGAGAAATGAATGGATCACAGAGAAAAGAGAAACTACTCAGAATGATCCGGTCTCAACTTTCCCCCCACCCTCCATCCCACCCTCTCACACACACTCACACACGCGCGCGCACACACACACTCACACACACACGCACACGCACACACCACTCCCCCCTGCATTTCAAAGTAGCTATAAAGAAATTAAAGATGAGCGTCTCTGGAGTGAAAACACATCCAAAGGGGGAGGGGTGACAGGGTCGGAGGGGGTGAAGCAGAGTGGAGGGTCGGGTCCTGTAATTGTCCGGCACCCTAATTTGTGAAAGAAAGGATTGTAAAAAATTAAAGTCAGGCCCTTGGCAAAGTCATCGGTCCCTTCAAGTAGCAGCGTAGCTGGGTAGGGGGGTTGGGGGGAGGGGGTCTGTGAAGAGGGGGAGGGAAGAGGCGCGGGAGGGGAAGGGGTGTCTCTTCTGGGAGCGCCGGGAGCCGGGAGCCCGTGGCAGGGGTAGGCGCGGAGCCGCGTGCGGGGCCGCGGGGCCGCGGAGCCCGAGCCCCGCGCCGCCCGGCGCATCAGCCCCGCCGAGCCCCGCCGGCGCCGGTACCTACCGCCCGCGCGCGAGAAGGGGCTCTCGGTGCACCGCCGGCGCCGAGGCGGCGTTCATTTCTAACCACTGCCTCCGCCGCCACCACCGCCGCCTCCTCCTGCGCCCGCGCCCGCTCCGGCTCCTTCCCCGCCGCCGCCGCCGCCGCTGCCGCCACTACAGATCCGCAGACACACAGCCAAGATCCCTGACTCTTAACACCAACTCTCTTCTCCGGGGAGGGGAGGGGACGAGGGAAGGGGGGAGGGGGAACACGCCGAGGCGCACGGAATTGCAAGTTCAGCAAAGAAATGGGTGGGGGGGCTGCGGCGGGGAGACGCGGCTCGCTCGGGTCGCGCTGGCTGGGATGGACCCCCGCCCCCGAAATAGAAATCTCAACACTTCCCCCGCCTCGCAAAAAAAAAAAAAAAAATACAAACGAAAATTCATCGAGCACCTCATTTCCCCTCAGATCGTCAGTTACAATCTGAAGCCTGAACAGTTCAGTTTTTGCCCGTTTCAACCATCGGAGGCACTTTGAAATTTATTCGAGTTTACATCCCCTCACTTCTTTCTTTCTCTGACTCTCGTTCCCTCTCACTCGCACATCTACACACGGCAAAGCGAGTTAATACTAGGCTGCAAATACACGTGATGCAAAAAGACTTTGCCAAGAGGAACACTATTTTTCTTTTCCATATATAAACCAAGCCACATTTTGCTGGGGAGATTTTCATTTCGGTAGTTTTGCGTTGGGGGAGAAACCTAAATTGCATACTTTCTTTCCCCTCCCTTTAAAGTCACAGAATAGTACAGCTGAAAACTTCGCTCCCCCCGCCCCAAAGAAAGGGGGGATAATTTTTGAGGGTGGATGTTGTTTTGTTTTCACACTTGAGTTCCTAGACACGCTAAGTCCCCGTTCGCCAGCACTATAAGTTTTTAATTCAATATTTACCATTGCAGGCCCTGCATGCTATTAAAACATACTTTTTAATATCACTTTTTAGAATAAAAATTAAGCTTCATAAGTCTATTATTCCATAACAAGCGTGCTTTATCCAGTATATGCAACATACGCGATTTTTACGTGTTAAAATACACATTCTACAAACCCTGTTATTGCTACATGTGCGAGTACATACATAAAATGCATGCACATACTTTTTCCCATTGGCAATTATTTAATAGTTGTTTCTTTTGTTTTAATAAAACATTGGGATCGACACTTTAAAAATTAAATTCAATTACAAACAGTTTACTCTGACAGCAAATTGTAACGTTACCTTAAATGGCCACAAATATGCTCACAATATTCCAAGGAAAGTGACTTTAAAAAGAGAGACAAAAATCTTCTGCAAGTACTTAGTATCTCACATGTGTATCCCCCAAAAAAGTATTTTAACTGGTACTCAGTTCTGCTCCAGGGATATCCACAGAATACAAGATTATGCACCTGGCTCTGGTTTTTGCATTTTCCAACACAAAACTGCAACAAAATTCCCTCCCCCAAAAAAGAAATCATTAAAAAAAAAAATCCAACAACTTTTTCTTATTGTTTATAAAAAAAAATCAATACAGGATAGTTATATTTTCTCCTCAAACAAATCTTGTTGGTGGTTTTTTTTTCTTCTCCTCTTATAAAGTCTTAAACTTGTTCCAAGTTTAGAGGTGTCTCATCATCATCATCCTCCTCCTCATCATCATCATCACCATTGACTCCCCCGTGGAGTCACATTGATAATAATAGGTTTCCCTGAAAGATACATTGTAATCCATTCACATCCGGGCACTGCGGGCTTATAAAGAGAAGGCGCTGCGGCCGCCGCTGCTCCTCCAGACAATGACTAGGGAGGGGCGGGGCGGGAGCGGGCGACCATCGAGTGGTAAACAGAGCGCCTAGAGAGGCGCCCAAGATGGCGGCGCGTGCGAGCCACGCCCCCTCCGCGACCTACGGCGGTGGCGGGGCTCCGGCGGCTGTCGCGAGTGGGACCGAACTGCAAGGGCTCCCGAGGCTGGGGCCGTTAGCCGACACCGGGATCCTGCGCGCTTCATTTTGTTCCCGTTCCTTGGCCTTCCCTGTTCTACAATTGTAGTTCCTAAATTAATTAAGGAATTAAATTCCACAGACTTCCATAAGGGAGTCAGATCCCCTGTCTCACCCTGACGGAGGCTCGGGAGAGGCCGCGCCGGCCTCACTAACGGAAAGCCTGAGCCTGGGTTCTCTCGCCGTGTGGAGCCTTTCTCTAAGCGAGGCTTGAGCAGTGTGGAAGAAGTCCCCCGAACCAAGTTGTAGCTCCTGAGCTTGAAGAGGGATGTAGGTCCTCTCCTCCTTGTCCACTACCCACACACCATCTTTTTCTAGACCCCTGGAAAGGAGAACTTTACAGCTCTGGAAAGTCTCCACTTGGAAAAGACTTTCATCTGTTGCTTTATAGACTCAAATCGAATTTGTACCATGAACCAGTACTGAATCAACTCCTGGTTCTGCCCAAGCAATTACCTTCTCTGGTTTGCGAATGCAAAAAACAATGCCCACTTTTAAGAACTTCATAAGAATTAAATAAAGATTTAGGTGGAGCCACCACTAAAATCTTGCTATCTATAATTCCTGGTTAAACCAACTAATAGCTCTAATCTAGCTGACGTGGTTTTAAGTGGAGATTTTTCTATTCCAGAGGAATAGCTTTTAGTCCTCCCACCAGACAGAAATGAGTAACAATAATGACAGGTAACGCTTATACATGGGTTTACAATGCACCAGACACTGTTCTAATAATTTCACAAACATTGGCTGCTTGAAACCAAAAAGTGAATCGATGGAGTATGTGTTACTACTATATCTTACATACAGAAAGCCAGAAGCAAGCAACTGTAGACCTTGCAAAAGAATATACCTGCCCAGAAGGACTCCTTGTGGTTAATGGGGCCCCAAATCATAACCAGAGTGTAGCAGCTGTTGCAGACAAGCCTCTCAAACACTCTGAACTTCAGGGAAAGCCACAGACTGAGCTGCCAGCCTCCTACAACTGTGCCCCTTCCGGCTGAGCCCACCCTTATAAAGGAGTTCCTGGCACTATGTTTTGACCAATGGGCTGAGACCTGTCCCATCCAATCAGAACCCCATAGTTAGATCTTCATTTGCATCTCTCCTGACCAATCATACCAGCTCCAAAATGACAGATTAGAATGTGCTATTTTGACCAATCAAGATGGTGCTATTTGGGCCAATCAGACTATGCAAATTTGGATTCCTCATTTACATAAAAATAGTCCAATCAGGGACCAGGGCAGGTCCAACTTTCTCCATAAAAAAATGGCCTCCCCTTTGCATCCATGGAACACACTTTGGGTTTCCTTTAGAGGCTGTGTGTCCCTATTTTGCAAGCTGCTCATTTGAAAAAAGTTTCTCATCTTCAGCACCCAAGACGGGCAACTCATGTTGCCACTAGATTGGTGGCAGCAATCTTTTGTTTATATAAAGTTGAACGGCTTGACCAGGGCAGTTTAACTTGACTAAATTAAACAACTTTATTAAGTGATAGAGCCCACCTTTGAAGTTAGGCCTCTGTGATCAGTCAACATTCAGTTACATTCCTATATTATCCAGCAAAGGAACATCCTAATCTCCATTTTCTGATGCAGTTTTGTGTCATTAATAGATAAGAGTTTAGATCAGTTTTCAAGATCTTTTGTTTATATGTAAGTTTTTAAAGAATAAGAATTAGGGCATTTATAATTTGTTTCCTGTCTTCTATCTTCGTTCCATGTTCTCATCTTAAAATAATATGTAATATTTAGACACTGTTTTATGCTACAGTATCACAAGCATTATCTCTGATTCTTAAAATAAGCCTCTACAGGCTCTATGGAGATGATGTAATAGAAAGATCACAGATTTTTATTTAGGAGACATATTCCATTGACTCTACCTCTAATCAGCTCTGTGACCTAAGGCTTGATATCACTGTCTTTTACTGTAAAATGCAGAGGCTAGATTAGATAATCTCATAAGACTCCTTCTAGTTTTAGATTTTAAAATTCTCCCTGTCTCTGAATTTCAAGGAGTAATAAATGAACTGTCAAGAAGTCAGTGATTGTATTGGGTCTGGGAACTACATGCACACAACTGATGGCTAGTGCATTTTTTTTTTTAATTGCAGCCTACATTCAGAAAACCATAAAAATACCCTTCTCATTTTAAATTAAAGAGTAAATTTGGTTTGTTTGATTTTTCCCCCCTGAACTATCAGAAGAATAGGTATACTTATGAATATTGGAGGTACCCAACAAAAGAAGACTCAGTAGAATGCTGCAAAACTTAGGTAAAAAGGAAAATATAGGAGATATGTTTTGGAGTGTCTGCTTCATCTATAGACTCCTTTCCCTAGGAACCTGCCCATAAATGCTGATTTAGAGGTAGAACTTGATGTGGGTATCTCATGAGTCCTTCCTGGCCCAGCCCCTCCAGTCCCAGCTGATTGGACCACACCAACTAAAAGTGGAAGAGGTTGACAGTAGTCTATAGTGAGTGATGGATTGGACATGTTGATGAGAGCCGGCCAGAGCTGGTGCCAGGAATGCAGGCCATGTGAGAGCCATGGTTATGGGGAAATAAGAACCATGAGTAAGCAGATGACATTGCTCTTCAGGTAAAACAGAAAAGTCTTGGAAGTTCTCAGAAAAGCAGACAATTTAGTACTAGAAAGAAATGCCTAGAGATACTTTTTCAATTATTATGAGAACCACCTTGTCTCCTGTCCATAAGAGAGCTGACTCCTGCAGTGCTCCCCTACCCTAAATGAACTAGCCTGAGTACGTTTGTGATCCTACAACTGAAGGGTTTTAATAGAAAATTGTGCCACATATAGTCAAGACAGTATATACAAGTGCCATACCCTTTTCTACTGTATTATGACCTTGGGCAAATTTCACATTTTGTGAGATATAATATAATTAACGTGTCTTCAATATTTTATATGGCTGGTTAAAACTGAATGAGATAGTGGACATGAAAGGGCTCTGAAAAATGACAAAGTCCTATCAAATGCAAGGCATCATTATTGTATAAACTGAGTTGATGCCTAAAGATAACATTTCTTTCATAGGAGTGTGGAAACAGTGTCAAATATTGAAACTCAAGGAGTCACAGACATTGAAGGGTACTTGGATGAAACTTTGTTTTTGTTGAAGATGTCAAGGCTCACATGGGATGTCATGTCCAAAATCACATCACCAATGAGTTACAGAGCCCGAAGTATCTCTCCAGTAACTGAGTGCTACTCCAGTAATGTCACACTATTCTTCTACAAATTTCATCCAGTTTGCTCACCCCTAATCCTGACCATGTTAAAATAAATAAGCAGACCAAACCAAAAACCAAAAAATCAGATATTTGATGATCTAATAAAACTTCTCCAAAAATTCAGCAATTTTTAAGTGTCTACCTTGTGTAGGCAGCTATTTTCTCAAGACCTGGGGTGAAAATGTAGGCAAAGAAAGCAGAATGATATAAATGTCAAAGGCAGTCTTGATTGAATGGTGAAGTCACAGTGAAGAAGATACAGCTTTGGAAGATGTTTGGAAGAGAAAGGGCTACCTTAGCATGTTTTCAGGTTGACATATCAAAAGGCACAAACATCTGGGACCCCAAATTGAGGCCTCACATATACTGCACCACTAAGTCATAAAAGCAGCTGAAAGGACAGAATGGGAGGATTCCAGTCAGCGTGTGTGAAAGAAGTCCAGAGCTTCAACATTCAGAGTCCCACAAGCACAAGGGACTTTGCATTGGCTGATCCCATGATCCTTTCCCTGGCTATTCACACAGCTGGCTTCTGGTTATCCTTCTAGTCTCAGCTTAAATACTACCTCCTCCCAGAGACTTTCCTAATCATTCTGTCTAAAGTAAGCACCCATTTTATTATTCTTTGTCTTTACGTCCTTAGTGGCATGTTTTCCAATTGGGACCTTTTTTGTTAATAGGTTTCCTCTATATTACCTGTCTTCCCCATCAGAGGGTAGACTTCATAACACAGGGACTACATGAATCTTGTTCACTATCTGTACTTACACCTAATGCAGTGCCTGGCACTAATCAGATGTTCTATACCATTTGTTAAATAAATAAAAAAACTTGTCTTTATCCTCAAGATACACACGTCACACTGAAGAGTACAGCTTTTATAACTTTTCAGACCAGTTTCTCTTAAGGTTTCATTTTAGCTTGGTTTCATTGTTGGTAGATAGTGCTGGTGAATATTCAGTTTGATTTGCAACAGGCTATTGGCTCCTTATCACCTGAATCCTTGACCCTAAAAATAGAACAAAGATAATTATCTTAATTTACCAAACTGTGGGGACTGCCTATTTCACGACTGTAATAAAAGTCATTGTATTGCTTCTCTATTACATAACTTTATGGATGAGGAAATTGTGGGTTGGAGTACCACAAACATCTACTACATGGTGGAGCTGAGACTTAAACACAGGTATACCGTGCTGCTTCTAACAGCTTAGTGACATGTGCCATGGCTTTAGGTCACAGACAGCTGTGGAAGAGATTTTCATATGTTGAACTTTTAACCTTGCATCACACACGGGGAGGATGAGACCACCTGGGAACAGACCAAGTGCTCTGCACACAACATCTTCGTTTCTTCTCTGGAAATCTATTCCCGCTTTATTCTCCCAACTCATAAGCCCCTCAAGAACGACAAAACCCTTAAAATACAACACAAACTATAACAGAGAAAAGAGTTTCATGATTAGAATGAAGCATTCTAGAAGGCTGGCAGTAAATCTTTTAAGTCTCCTTTAATTAACAAAACTCTGTGGACACTAAAATTGAAAGATTGTCAGTTTTATTTTTTCTCTCTCCTTTCCCCAAACCCCCAAAACATCTAAAACTTAAGTCAAAATTCTGCCTTCCCAGAATTATTATACAATCCACTGTCCTTCCTCTGCACCTTGTGGAGCTATTTACGCATGGATCACACTGTGTGCCATTGGCGTACTGTGCTCTTTGGTTTAGTACGTGTTCTCTTTACAAAGGTGAAGAGCAGGTCTTTGTACCCTAATGACTTGGCACACTGCTTGGCACATAAGGGACTGTTTATGGAACTAGACTATTCCTTAGAGAATGACCCAGAAAATCAAGCAACTTTGGAAATAAAGTTATATGATGACAGATTGGTGTTTAAAATAACAAACCTTCCTATTGGACCTAGCATGTAACAGCAGAATTTTGATTTTACCTACTTTTAGATGTTTTAGGGGTTTGTTCAAAAGGAAATGTAAAAAAATAAAACTCATTCTTAGTGTCCATAGAGTTCTGTTCATTTAAAGAAGACTCAAAAGGTTTAGTGCCAGCCTTCTAAAATATTTCCTCCTAATCATGAAATTGTTTTCTCTATTATAGTTTGAGTGTTGTATTTTAGGGGTTTTGTCATTTCCGAGGGGCTTATGAGTTGGGAGAATAAGGCAGGAACAGAGTTCCAGAGAAGAAACGAATATGTTGTGTGTAGAGCACTTGGTCTGTTCCCAGGTGGTCTCCTCCTCCCCATGCGTGATGCAAGGTTAAAAGTTCAACATATGCAGATCTCTTCCACAGCTGGCTATGACCTAAAGCCATGGCGCATGTCACTAAGCTGTTAGAAACAGCATGGTCTACCTGTGTTTAAGTCTCAGCTCCACCATGTAGTAGCTAAGTGACCTTGGGCAATTGGCTCTACCCGGAGCATCAGTTTCCTCATCCATAAAATAGGCATAATTATCTGTCATAGAATTATTATGACAGATGAAATACAATCGCATTATCAAAAGCACTTGGCACAATGCTCGTCCAATGATTGTAACCTAGAAATTATGATATATACTCTTTAGTGTCACATCTTTCAAACTGCAGGACTCAACTCTATATGGTCGTGGAATTGATTTACTGGAATGTGATCAACTTTTTGTTTGAAATGAAATAGAATAACAGAAAATATGAACATGTATGGCGTGAATTGAGAGTAAGTATTATTTTACAAAAGCCTATTTTAGGTGTATATATACAATATAGTACATATATAAGAGATCACATCAAAAATATTTAAAGCCACTACTTTAGTAGATGGGCCTCACCGCTTTGCTAGCGAGGGTATTCATGAAGCATATTCTGGGATCATAATGGAGAAGTGAAAAGGAAGTTAATCACCCCATTCTATTTCTTCTCTTGTCAAACTTCATTTTATTTCAAGACTAACAGCCACCTCCCACCATAGACAAGGAGATAGATAGAAAGATAAGTGGATTAAAATATACAATGTAGAAAGGACAGTAAGAATTTTGGAAAACAGCAGGAGAAACATTCATGTATTCAAAAGTGAAATAAAAATGATTGAACTTAATATACTTAACCTGTTTTTTAAAATCCTTCAAAAGCTGTTAGTTCCCTCATTCAGGCCCCCACCTACCTCTCCAACTTTAAGTCCATCTCCTTCCCTAAAAGAAATGTCATCTCTGGTCAATGAACCATACGGCATAGTTTTATTGAACGGTTTGTCTATGAAAAGCAGTATGCAAGTTATGATGAGGAATTCGAGATGAAAACAACAGAGCCTTCAAGCTCCTAGTATTCATACCTAGTGGGTAGGTCAGACATATACAAATCACGCAACCCAGGAAAGACTAATTGGAGAGCTATCAAGAGGTAAAATCATGCCACTATACTATACTATAGTGAAATAAGTATATATCGGCTGGAGAAATCTAAGGCTTCTTAGAAGAGATGAGGCTAGAGTTGGATCTGGAAAGAGACATGGTATTCCCATGGGCAGGTAAAGAGTGAAGAACATTCTGGGCCAAAGTACTAACCCCAGTGAAGGCTGAAAGACTTGATAGTCAGGATCTCAGAGTTCATGAGTGGAACTAAAGGACTGAAGTGTTAAAGCCCAGTTGGCAAATGTGGACACATTTGCCTTTAGTACCACTACATGGAACTATTAGGGTCATGCACACAGCAGCAATGATCAGATATATCTAAGACGAGCATTCAGGAGGCAATGCAGAGGATAACGAAAGTAAGAAGAAACCAAAGGCAGAGGCCAGTTAAAAGCTCTTGCACTTCTCTTAGCCAGTGATTATAAGAGTGTGAAGGTGGGCTGTGGCTACGGCCGTGGAAACCAGACTCATTCAAGAGACGTGTATAATTATGAGAAAAGTTAATCGCGTTACAAAGCAATAGAAAAATGCATTCATACCGGCTTAAGCAATAAAGGTCTCACAAATCTAAAGAGCCTAGAGCCATCAATTAGGTCTTCAGCTTCATTTATCCACATTTCTCTCAGTTCAGCCCAACTTTATGTGTCAGGCTAACTACCTCATAACCCCCAAAATAGCTACCACCCTACACTGAAGCTATGAACTTTGCCTAAGATAGTTGCTGGTTCCCCTTAAGCCTTGACACTAAAGCCTCATCTGAGCTCCAACTGTATCATCTTAGGAAGACACTCACTTTTGATCCAAACCACACAATGACCAGTTTACATTTATCACTAAGTAATTATGTTGCTAAGGCACAAATCGGCTAAAGCTCACTCCTGGAGCTGAGGTGAAGCGAATCCTACCCAACCCACAAGGTTTATATACTTGGGGAAAGGAAAGATAGATGTTGGAGAGACAAACACAAGGTTTGCCAAGCTTTCCGGACATAAATGCCACTACGCATTTATTCTCACTTTTTCTCTTGCTTGAACTGACCTCCCTCATGTGTTCCCTTGAACGATTCTTGCCTTTCCATCAAATACAGTTGAATTCTTACCATCCTTTGGGAAGTCTGCTCTGACTTCTTGATCTTCTCCACCACTCACTCCTCTGAACTAACTCATTTACTTAAAACAAAAACTTTTAAAAAATTACAGTCTAGCATACATATGGTAAAAATTTACAGCTCAATAAATTTTTGAATATATGTGTGTGTGTATATACATACATATACATATATTTATCAGTGTAACAATCCCCCAGATCAAGATAGAGAACATTTCCAGCAACCCAGAAGGCAGTCTTCTTTTCCTTCATAGTCCATTCCCATGCTCTTTGGTATCTATCATCAGAGAGTAGTTTTGCCTATTCTTGAAATTGGAATCATCTAATATATATTCACATGCATCTGGCTTCTTTTACTTATCATTACATCTATAATATTCCTCCATGTGGTTTTGTGTAGGAGCAGGCTATTCTTTTGCATTGCTATATAGTATTCCATAAGAATATACAACAATTTATTTATCCATTCAAACACTACTTCATTCCCCCAAAATATAGGTTTTCCCAATTTTAACTGCTATGAGTAAAGCTGCCTTAAGAATTTTATCCATGTCTTTAGGTTGATATGTGCACTTATTTAGTTTGGCCTTGTACCTAGGATATGCCTAGAATTGCTGGGTAGGCACATCTTAGTTTCAGAAGAAACTACCAGACAGTTTTCAAAAGTGGTTTAACCAATTTGTACTTGCACCAGCTTTACCTTTAATATAAATTATTATAATTTATATATTTACATATTGGTCTTGCTTCATCAATTAGACTCTAAACCTCTAGAAGGCAAAGAATGTCCTAGAGATCTTCATTGTTTCAATGTCTAACATTGAGCTCTGCACTGCATAATGATTCCATCAATTTTCAACAAACATATGGCTATGACTTTTAAAAATTATACATTGATTATCATGTAATTAATAATAATGTTTTCCTATCTCATTTTTGTATATAAATCCCCCGCAAAATTGATAACGGGATCTCGAAGAGATATTTGCACATCTCTGTTTATTGCAGCATTATTCATGAGCCAAAGGTGGAAGGAACCTAAACATCCATCAGGGGCTGAATAAATAAAGAAAATGTGGCATATACATAGAAAGGAATATTATTCAGCTATCAAGAAAGAAATCTTGTCATATGCTACAATGTGGGTGAGCCATGGTACATTATGTTAAGTGAAATAAACCAGTCACAAAAGGACAAATACTGCATGATTGCGCTTATATGAGGTATCTAGAATAGTCAAATTTATAGAAACAGAAAAGTAGAATGGTGTTTGCTAGGAGCTGGTGAGGAAGGTGTGATAAAGAGTCATTCAGTAGGAATAGAGTTTCAGTTTTGCAAGATGGAAAGTTCTACAGATCTATTGTACAACAACGTGTATGTTGTTAACACTACTTACTGTACACCTAAAAATGTTTAAAAATGTGTTCCATGTTTTTTACCACAATAAAAACAAAGCGTTTTCTTTCTAATTTAGAATGTTAAACTTGAATACACTATCACACATATACGTTCACAATAAACAAAACAATACAGCCATTGTTTCTCTCAAGTTTGATTCTTCCCAGAATATTATGGCTATCTAAATATTCCTAATTGAATTTTTTTCTATTTTCAGTTAATGACAAATTTTATCATATGCTGTTTTAGCTATTTATAGGTTACATTAAAGTTGTATAGCTCTACTCTTAGAATTTGATAAAGATTAATTTTTGTACTTATTTCTTAGCTAACTCACAGGACTTTTGAGCAGTTCTCCTCAGGTATTCTAGGATTGCACTACTGGCAAATTCCATTCTCATTTCTTCCTTATCTTAGCTGCTTCTGTGGTTGTTTTCTCTCCATGTGTGTTGTTTGAGTTCTTTGTCTTTCTGCCTTGAAACCGATAGATTCTACTTGTAAATTTCAGTATACTACCCATATTCCCTTTGCATGGAATAATTTGTGGCTTCAACAAAGTTGGCTCACTTGCGTGTTCTCATGGACTATACTTTCACCTCTGCAGGAAACTTAGGAGCCTGCTGACTTCCATGATGATTTATCAGTGCTTGCAAACTTTCATGAGCATCACAGTTTATCTGGGCGCCAATCACAGAGGTTCTGATCCAGCAAATCTGAGGAGGAACAAGGACCCATGCAATAGTGTTCTGGAGCCAGCGTGCTCTGGCTCAGGAGACACAACTGTGCACATTCTTCCCAGCTCCACATTCAGTGACGTCGTGTGGATTGTTTAAAATCAGTCAGGTGGGAGCATTTATACCACTGAAATCAGCAAATGCTAACAATCAGGAGTCCCCTCGCATCTTACCTCTACGTCCCAGAAAGCTAAGTGTTAAACATTTACCAGCATGCCACTGGACGAACACATGATTATTCAAGCAGCCAGGTGATAAGTGATGCTGATTTTGTTAGTCTTGAAACCATACCTTGAGTTGCATGTGTGCAGGCACACACAACCTGCACACACAACCTACACTCACACACACATACACACACAAGTCCAGACTCTGCAACCAGTATGAAATAGTTGCATTTACTGCAACTGCTAGAGCTTCAAATGCATGGTAAGGCCAAATCATTTCTCAGGGTCAAAATATCTTTGTCAGTCAGTCAATCTGTCTCTGTCTGTCTATCCATCCATCCATTTATCTAACTATCCAACTATCTATTCGTCTCTCTGATTAATATATCTATACCTAATATATATTCACATCTGTATTTATATCTACATTTATTTTGATAAATCCAGTATGTACCACTTTTCCAGATTGTCTTCTTACTCTGGGTATTTACTCAGTCCATAAGATCTATTTTGATTCCAAAAATCAGGAGAAGAGAGAACTGGCAAGCCCACTTCTTTCCTGTTGAGACTTCTGCGACTGCCCTAGCGTCACTATGTTAGCTGGTCCTGTGCAATCTGATGGTGTCATCTACAGCCACAGTGATGTTTTTGCTGGTAGGATCCCTGCAATGACCACATTTCTGCCTTACATTTGGACTCCAATATTATCCACTTTTATTCATGCTCACCTGTGTGAGTTCTGGGCCATAAATGCTGGTTCTAATGGACTTCTGACCTCAGCTATGCCTGGTCCAGAAAAGCCATCCTTATGTACTCTTAAGTCACACTCTAGACTTTACCACCCAGCCAGGCTCCTCTTTGTGACCCCTGGAGTATAATCCAGCTGAGACCTCAGACATGACCATGCTAACACAGCAGAGAGATTCTAAACATGTTACTTTGAGAAAGGAAGAAGCCAGTAAGATCCCATCCTCCCAAGGGGGCCCACTGAACCACATTCGATTTGCTTAACTCTTCCCAAGTGACCAGCTGTGTGTGCTCTTGGGCTCTTAAGAGAGGTAACCTTTGATGGGACTTAAAAAATTCTAGGCCCTTCCCCTAGGGTCAAATAGGCCTGCTGGTCTTACTTTCCAATATTGAGAAAAGGAAAAAAAAAAAAATGTGCTTCAGAGTAGCCTTCTGTGTTCACCCAAATCAAGAAGTGGGTTGTAAACTTCTCTGATTGAAATGAAAAGTCCAAGTTCCACTTCACCATGCAATCTGTAAGTCACATATCTAGTCATCAAGGGGTTTAAAATATAAATGGACTGGTGCTATAATTATTCTCTGAATTTCTTTCCTTTTCCTATTTTCACTTAATAATATTTCATGTCATGTTTTCACATCACCATACATAGGTTCACCTGATCTGTGTTACAACCTGCATAATATAAAAAATATATAGCACTATTATACAGATTATGTGCCAGGCACATTGTAAAACACATTCGCTCTCGGGAATACCCTCTGCGGTAGGTACTATATACATTCCCATTTTATAGTAGAGTAAACTGAGATACAGAGGAGTTAAGTAACTTGCTCACAATCATAGTTAGTAGGTTTGCAGAGCAGGATGGAAACCT
Organism: Rousettus aegyptiacus; assembly: GCF_014176215.1. NCBI lineage: Eukaryota > Metazoa > Chordata > Mammalia > Chiroptera > Pteropodidae > Rousettus > Rousettus aegyptiacus. The sequence goes on from NW_023416287.1 coordinate 81,035,251, forward strand.
AGGCTGGTCCGGCTCTGGGATGCACGGTTTTAATTCTATGGCCCCTGGCTATGCTATGCCTGTACCACAGCTTTTTTAGGCTTTCTTTTTTTTACTGTTCCAGTTTTTAATCTTTGTTGGCAACCCCTGCAGACTAGCACATTCTTGGATGCCTCTCTCTTGCCTCACAGTGATGCGTATTTAGGGAATTAAAAATAACTGCTATAGTAGCTTACCTCGAAATTAAAGTAATTATTAGATAGATGACTCCCCTTTTAAAAAAAAGTTGTATATTCCAAATCTCAATAAAAATGCCTTTTGGGTTATCATGGGCTTTGGCAAATTCACATTACATCCATGGGCCATTACCATTGCTAATTGAGAACTCACATGCATGTTAATCAATCATTTATTCCTGCCACCCATCTCTCCAGCATGGTTCTAGATTTTATCTATCTCAGTTTTAGAACAGATAAAATGCAGTGGAATTTTATTACCTGATGCAGTCCAAAAAATTGTAATTGCAGGTACAGAATTCAATGAGGTTGGAAAGGTAGACTGGGGATGAGGAGGGCAAGAATTATGTTTGAAAGCTTTTCTGTTCAATTTTACACCATAGCAACATTTCCCGGTCTACTAAAGGTATACTTTTCCACCATTTCCCAGGAGCTCAGGAATAAGAAAAGCAAAAATGAACATAATATAAAATGTAATAGACTATGCTCCCCCATTCGATTCAAGAGGAAAACTTTTCAATTCAGAGATAATAAAAAAAGACTGGATTAAGAATAATAAAGCTGGATTCAGATCTTACCAACTCTGTGATCCTAAATTAGGTTTTCTTAACCTTAGTGCTGTTGACATTTTGGGTTGAATAATTCTTTGATGTGAAAGGCTGTCCTGTGCATTATAAGACGTTTAGCAGCATCCCTGATCTTTACCCAGCAAATGAAAGTAGCAGCCCCCTACAACCCAACCCTCCGTTGTAAAAATGAAAACGGTCTCCAGACATTGTTACATGTTCCCTGGGGAGTAAAGTCACCCTGATTGAGAAACACTGCTTTAGACAAACCTCTGAAATTTTTGGTACCACAATTTCTTCATCTATAAAAATGAAGATCATTTGATTTACTTTATGTAGTTGCTGTAAAGAGCTAATATATTTACACAAACTTTGTAAATTATGAATTGTTACTTAAGCATTAAATTAGGTATTACTATTATTATTTATTATTTAGTTCATGCTGCTTTTGAGAGTTCTATATGATCTGAAATATATTATAATGTATTATCAATCTCAGAATATATTTCTTTGCATATTTCTAAGAGTGACTATTAAAATATTATAACAGATGGAACAGGCAGGTACTAACTACTCACTATTGTAAATAAATTACTAATTAAGATCACTCCATTCATAACCACAGGCTGTGCCCCTGCTGTTGGTCAAGCCGTTTTGGAAAGGCCTGCTGTCAGTCCTAAAGGAGAACAGGTACACGTGCCTATAACCAGAAAAAAACATCGCCGAGAGCTTATCTTATCATTGGGAGGCCAGGAGATCATCTCCATTTGCAAGGCACAGCATAGGAAATAACTCCTCCCAAGGAAAAAAGCAATTTCTTTGACTCCTGGGTTGTACAGCTGTATGTTCTTCTTATAGTGCTCATCATTCGGAAGCTCAAATTGTCATGACTGATGTTTATGTCATCAATGTCATGTCACTGGCGCTCCCTAGTATGGAATGTCATGTCATTTGGAACCCAAAGCTGCCAAAGGATAGACTCCTAGTGTAAATATTCCTGTGTCTGTCAATAGTGCATACACAGTGCAGGTCTTTGCACAGGACAGGCACTGGACACACTTTTATTGAGTGGATAATTACTATTTTTGCTATGTCTTAACAATAGTTTGTATCTAAAAAGCATTAGATACAAAAATTCTGCATATAAATACTTAAGGAAGATTATAATTCTGCCACCTCATCAATTTATCTCAAGCAGATCCTTCCCTTTTTCTGCCATGCCTCTAACCCCACCCTAGAATTATTGGAGAACATCTCTGATATGTGTCAAGGTCATACACTGCAAAGACTTCAGCGAGGGTGGGAGCAAGTTTCCTTCCTTTCCTCATCTTCCTCTTTTTTCTTCCTCTAGTGTGGGTAAGATGGGCCTTTCTGGGTATTCTATTGGGAGGCTAACAAAGAGTTAAGAAAGGCAGGCTAGAGCCTTGCTTGGAGCTGGCTACAGTCCAGGTTTTAAAAGCAGGACAAAGAGGGTCTTTGCTTGTGGAGTATTGTCCACCCAGTCTCAGCAGAGTAAAAAAAAAAAAAGACAAAAAAACAAACAAACAAAAATGCTGGGATTTGGGATGGGGAGCTGATTGGCAGGGTACATGGCAGGACCTGATCTCACTGTGGACGGGGGTCAGGGAAACTCTGGTAGTTCCAGAGCAATCGATGAAAAACCTGCTTCTATGAAGGACCAGCGGTGACCTTGGTTGTAGGGAGCTTCATTTTACCACCTTGGAAAATAGGGTTATAAGAGGGCTGGCCGTCATCACAATGGCTACCATTCAGGGATGGCCTCCTACATGCTGGTGCTCTTCCAGCAGGAGTCAGAAGAATGGGGAGAAGTAGAAATGGTGATGGCTGGCAAAATCACAAAAGGCACGCTGTGGACGAAAGCAATGGGATTCTGGCCCCTCTCCCTTTTTAGTTATTAGAAACTTTAAGCTGCACAGATCTGAGATGACTTTGGAAAATCTTCACTCCAAACAACAGATAATATCTATAACTTAAGCAGGGTAAATATTTTTTCATGAAAAAATAATCTTGACTAGAAATAAACCAATAATCCAGACTCGATCCTGATTAAAATCATATTTATTCAATGATGATTGTTTTTCGGGTGGATGGATGAAAATTGAAATACTAGATAATGTTTATCTACTGTAACAATTAGGTTAAATTAATTCATAACGTTCACTCAATAACATTGTTTGCATATACTCCATTGCTAGGAAAGTGCTACCTAATTCATTTTCACACATCAAAATTTAGCAAATTGATATAATTATATTATCCTCCCTAGAAATGCTGATGGGGTCTGGCCTGCATGTCTCAGAGTGAAGGGGGAATGAGAGCAGTGGGTGACATTATGTACCATATGCTCAACAGTATCTATAGCACTGTAGATACGACGGGCAGAGGTGAGACCATTATTTATGCCAAATCTCTTCATTGTTAGGAAATGTGATGCATTTTAAATTCACGTTTTATTCATTTTCCAAGTAGTGTAATTTCTTTATAAAATTCATAGACACTAGAATTGATTCCCATCTTCCAGGAAAACCTGTAAACTAAAGAAAACATTTTCGAATGTGTGACATAAATGTGTTGTTCTCAAAGGTCAATAAGTCAAATGATAAATTGAATCTGATGCAGAATTTTATGATAAACTCTTCAACAAATTATAAGCAAACTGTCGTGTGTAAGGTTTGGTGGGGATTCTTCTCATATTACAAGGTCAGTGGATTCGAAAAGCAACTATTTCTATTGTTAACCCTGCTCCGGGCCTTTCTTTAGCAAATTTGGTCCCCAAAGAATCAACAGGACAAACCCAGAAGATATTATTCCTCCAGAGGCTAAAAGAAGATTTGGGAATTAGGTGCCTTGAGCCCTAATCATAGGTCTGTCAAAGAACTACATGCCACTGTTCACAATTTCCATTTTCTAGTTTTTAAAAATTGAGATGGATCGTCTCATAACCTTAGGATTAAATTGATAATGAAAATGGTGTCACTGATACAAAATGCTATCATTCTATCAATAATGATTATCATTTACTATGTGCCAATCCAATTTAAAGAATGAACTCAAGGAAAGGACATGCCAAATTGATTTTCGATGGGGGTTAAAATATAGACTGTATAATGCATATTTGAAGATGTGGACTGTGTATATACCTATTATCTTTTCACTAGACAAATACTATTTCTCCGCCCAGCTTTTCATTCAAGTGGTAATTCCTAACACCTGTGAACTAATGTGCTTAGCCCTGCTAATGCTGATAAAAACCACAAATCTGTCTTCTTCGCTGTTCATCCACGAATGAAAGCAGTGTGCCACGCACTCCATCTCACTGTACCCTTAATGGAAAATCAGCAGGGCTGTTAGCAAATATTCCTAGACCACAAAAAGATAATATTAATTCAAGCACTTTAGGAAAATTCTCCAAATCCATCTTCTTCTCCTGATAACATTATAGGTTTTGATATACTGATATTTTGAGGGGTTTTGGCCTATGGCTTACTAGCAATGCAATTTATTAAACAGTCACGTTAAATCATTTTACACATAAGCCTAAAACTCATCAAACATCTTAAACTGCCACACTCAATAGTTTTAAAGATTTACAAAGCAAGGAGAAAATTAGACCCCTCTAGCATCTTGCCACCATGTTTTCACAGTGTAGGGTTTTAGTTATCAGAAGTGGAAGTGTCACCTTGGAAATAAATGGACTTTGAGCATGTTTTAAAGAAAAACATTGAGAAAAGTATTGAGATGGTCTGTTTGAGCCATTTAGAGAGTAAAAGAGATGAGCACTTTTTTTTTTTTTGGTTCTATGAAATTCTTTCTGATTTGTCTCAAGATTTGCATGATTTTTATAAAGCACATTAGACAAAGAAAGCACTGTGCTATGGGTGTGAGAATAATGACAACAAAGACAGGATCCCACCTTCAAGGTGCTATCTTTTAGAATATAAAATCCAGAGGGCAGGGGTCTCTTTGAGTCATTGAGGCACTCAAGAAATAATTGCGAAACCAATGGGACATGCTGGGGTATAGGAAATGAGACATTAATGTATCCAAATGCCAGCAACTAAATTGCAAAAAGGTGGACTAAACATGCCAGTGATTCACCTTGTAGTCTAAAAAAACCACTGCTGCTGAGAAAAACCCTACTCAATATTGAAGTCCTGAGACATCCGGAGGACAGGATTTGCAATGAAGTCCTTGAGGCAACAGTCTAGGAGTGTCATTCACCAAACATATATTGAGAACTTGCTTTCTGAAAGGTATAAGCTAGGTACACGATGGATTCAGAAAAACGCTGCCTTCCAGCACGTTTCAGGCCTTGAGGGATGGAAGGCAGGTCCAGAACCATGGCAATGAATGCACACATGGCTTGTGAGTGGTACAGAGGAACATTATGGCTGGGGGCCCAAGAGCTGTACTGGAAGTGTTAAGAGAGTCTGAACTTTAAAACGCAAACAGAAAAGGCAGGAATAACATGCCAGAAACATTTATGAACCCAGAGGACAGAGATTATGTGTGATTCTGCCTCGTTCATTCTGTTCCAGCCGCTCTAGCTTCCTGCTTTTCTTCTAGCCTGTTAGGTATCTGTCCACACGGCCTTTGCACTTGCTGTTTATGCTGCTTAGAGCACTTTCCTCCAGATATTCTCAGGAGTTTCACTCTCATACTTCCATCAGGCACTTATTTTACTGTCCCTAATCAGTTCTCATCAGTTCATTAGGATCAAATTGATATTACGTTTTCCATGCTCACCCCTTGTTTCCTTTCTTTTTCTTGATAGCACTTATCACCATCCGCAGCACTATTTGTCTTAATTGCCTATTTTTTTTAAAGTCTTTCCTGCTAAAATATAAGCACCATGAAGGCAGGATTTTTGTCTGTTTCCTCACCTAGCAGTGCCTAGAACAATGGCCTAGCCTATAGCACAATGCCCTAGCCTATAGCAGGCACTGACCAAATGCTTTTGGAATAAATGAGTAGAACTTACATCAAGGAAAATACATTCTACAGGTCTATATGCAAAGTACTAAGAAATATGTTTATAAAAACCTGTCACATTTTTGACAATATGCAGATCAATACATTTATAAAGGAGTAGGTTTGGGGGAGGCATATCCACTTTCCTGGCCTGATGTTTCTATGCAGAGGGACTTCTGCTGGTGTCCCTTGCCTTTCTCCCCATGCCTCGCTCCTGTAGGCTTATTCGATTAGGGTTTGGTTGGTACTACTGGGCTTGCTCAGCTCAGTGTCTTGGATTCTCTTTCTTTGGGGGATACCGCAAGATGTTTTTACTCTGGTCTGCTCATTCACGCACTATGCTTGGAATAGGCCTTCGATGCCCAGCTCTAACAGTGATGGGGGCGGGAGGTATCTCTCTCATTGAGGGTGATGTATTTGGGAGACTTACGGGCATCTAATCTAAAGCCACATTCTCTTACCATCTGTCTTACTCCTGGGTCTGTTTTTCCATTGGTTCCCAATTCAGAGAGTGATTAAAAAAAAAAAAAAGATGCTATATATTGACTCCTTAACAGCTACAACAGGAAGATAGATATCCATCAGGAAGGAAAGATTACACCGAGGGATGTGGTTAGCATGGCAGCATGAGACATTCTAGAGGAAAGAATCTGGGAGAGCACATTTTACTGTAAGACTTGGCTCTGCCTTTTGTGACATTTGTCATGCTTTGCAATTTCAACAGTATTTTACATGAGCTGGATTTAATATAAATGATGAGAACTGAGCACTACCTCCCAAGTCCTGGGATGTAGCAATTCTGCAAGTACAGTGGAACCCAAGCTTCTACCTGACTGACTTACAAAGAGTTAGTGCACTAGACCTAAGGGCTTCCAGGATCCACGGACACTTACACAAATCCAAACAATGTGGCAGAGCACTAAATGACAAAGAACTAAGAGTAGTAGCAAGGGGAATATTGTCACAAGAGTCTGGCATGAAGCAAAGTCTTTGAAGAGATCAAGATTTTAATCCACAGAGTCGAAAATTGCAGCTGCTACCCCAAATACTGCCTTAGTTATAATTACACAGATAAGTTCTTTATTGGGCTAAGATAACTCTGGGTTGGGTCATCTTTCACGACTGCCACCAATATCCACTGGATCTTTGATGCATCAAAACATTAGCACTGTACCCCAAAGCATTTTAGCACAAGATCTGACTTATACAATCGATCTCAAAGTTTGGGTTGAATATTTTCCACCATCTCCTATGAGTTCACAATCAGCTGCAGCCTGTTTTCTTTCTAATCAGCATCTGCTACCCTGCCTGGGCCTATTTTTCTTCTCGTATCCCCAAAGGTTCTCCCAGGGGCATGCTACCTCAAGCTTTCCACCTTCTTATAAACCTGAAGCTTGAGAGAATTGCGATTCATATTCAAGTTCATTATTTTCTGAAACTGTCATAATAAAAGTCATAGCATTGCTTTTCTCAGTGGAATTAGGTCCCTGTTGTCCAATAATGCTGGGCACACATGTAATTTAAAATTTCTATAAACCACTTATTAAAAGCAAAAATAAACTGGTAAAATTAGTGGATAACACGTTATTTAACCCAATATATCCAAAATACTATAATTTCAACTTGTAATCAATATAAAAAATATTGATGAGATATTTATGTCTTCAGAACCTGGGCTGTTATCTTACACTACATCTCAATTCGGATGATCTACATTTCAAGTTCTCAGTAGCACAAATGGACTAATGAATTGGACAGCACAGACTGGAATGTCCTTACTTCACATTTCTAGGGATATTGGGAATTGAGAGTGATAGGTACTCTTAAATTTAATGAGACTCTCTTAAGGCTTTAGGAAGGGATAATAAGGAAGTTGGAATGAAAATGTTTGAGGACCACCCTAATGAAATCAGGTTTGTCCTTTATTTCATTTGCTCGTAAGGAATTCCACGTGATGTCTGCTGACAAAGGTTATCTGACTTTGGGCAAGGTAATGCCCTCACGCCTCTGATTTCATCATATCTTATGTGGGAACAACAGTAAAATAATAATATATAACAATAATATAACAAAAGCAATCAGAATAACCAGCTCTCTGGATTGCTATGATGAAAAGAATAGGAAAGCACTAAGCAAAATAGTCCACATTACTGCTCATTTATTTGGTGAAAATTTGGCCTTTTTATATTTTTAAAAAATAGTTCTGTTAAGGAATATTCTATAGTCAATAAACTGCGCATATTTAAAGGGTACGAGTTGATCCATTTGACATACATGTATACCCATACAATCGGTCAAGAAATGCACATATCCATCACATCCAAAAGTTTCTTCATGCCCCTGTATTATTTCTCCTTCCTACTCCTCTCTGTCCTCCAGCCCTCCTCATCTCTCACCCCTATGCCCAGGCAACCAACAGTCTGCTTTCTGCTACTAGTTTGCATTTTCTGGAATTTTATACACATAAATTATATAGCGTAAATATAGATATATATTTCACTTATCTGACTTCTTGAACTTGGCATCATTATTTCAGGATTCATACATGTTGTTTCATGTGTCATTAGTTGTTGAAGGAGGTCATCCAGAGGAAGTGACCACTGGCTGACCCATGAGCTTGACCAAGGCAATTGGAGGCTCTTCACGGCCCCCCTCCAATGTCTTTGGAATGGTATTCTACTTGCCTTCCCAGCACAAGCTAACTCAAGGACACAGCCTGGAGGTAGTAACATGGGATCGAGGCGTTCTGGATGGTATACATGCCTGAACTCCATTAAGCCTACTAATATAAACTTTGAAGTTTCTGGTGAGCAGGTATAGAGATCTACTAGCTCTTTGGCCACCCCAAACAAGCCTTGTAAGTAAGTTTTCTTGCTTATTAAAACTGCCACCCACCAATTGGATTGGGCTGTTTTTTTCTTAGGTCTCTCCTTGCCCGCCGTCTATGGCAGATTGCAAACCAATGAATGGCGAGTCAGTTGGGAGACTGAAGAATTTTGTTAATCCCGAGTTAGGTATTGATGTGGGGAGTGGAGGCAAGTTAGAAGCTTGTGGGCCTTGGGGGAGGGTGGGAGGCTCAGGGAGGGCTTGTTGGTCTCCTGCGCTTGTTCGAGGACTGCGCAAGCGCAGGGCAGCAAGGCCGGGCCCCGCGTGGCTGCGCAGTGGGCTGGCGTCCGCCGTGCGCAGAGCGGGTGCTCCCACCAATGCCCAACTCGATGCTGAACCTGAGAAAGCCAGAGAGGAGCTGATGTTAAAGAAGGACACGTGAGTATCTACTAGTCTGCTAGTTTGGGGGGCGGCAGACAAGGTGGCAAAGCAGAATAATAAGTTGGAGACCTTAGCGCGCCGTTCTGCAAAGCCGGGAGGGCGTCTCCCAAGCGGGGCTACCGTTTGAGTTGGATATGCAGCACGTCCTTGAATGCTGTTTCGTTCAATGTCCTTTCATTACAACGTTGAGGGAAAATAATAATAATAATTGCTTCCAGGAGGGGCCACTGTCTATGTGGAGTCTGTGCGTTCTCCCCATGTCTGCGTGGGGTTTCACTGGGTATTCCTGTTTCCTGCCACATCCTAAAGATGTCACATGAGGTGTGTCTGCATTGTCCCAGTCTGAGTGAGTGCAGGTGTGAGTGGGTTCCCGCCCTGCAATACCAGGAGAGGCTCTGGCTGCCCTCAACCCTGAACTGGAATCAGTGGGTTAGAAAATAGTTATCTTACTTGTTTTTATTCAAGTTCTTTCTTGAATGGATGTATGGCTCACATTTATTTCAATGTTTACTATTAGAAGTGTTTTGGGACTTTATTTAGAAGTTTGGGACTTTATTTAGAAATATGCCGTAGGAACTTAACTCTTGTTTCTATTAATTAGCCTATGGTAAAATTGGTTTTGTTATATGTTTCACTTAAAGTCACAGTTTCTAAGAACCTACTGATGATGTTAAGTGAGGACTTGACTGTACTGTGACTCTGGAAGATGTGGGCTGGGCACTGTGGCAGAGACAGCAAAAGCGGAGAGTACCCTTAGGATTTTGGTGCCAGCTCTGGAAGGAGACGGAAACCTGACATACCCCCACAGAGAAACCTGACATACCCCTGCAGAGCTACCGGCTACTAGACATGTACACAGTGCTCCTCCAGGTGGAGCCTCTCAGGAAGGAACAGCTTATCATAGTAGACCTCCCTTCCTCTCCTGCGGTGGGGTTAGAATGCGTTTCCTTGACCCATCCACCATGACTAAGAGGTGTGCCTGTTTGCAGCAGAGGAGCACCCTGCCTGCCAGCCCACTGTCTCTAGAAATGTGGGTGCTATTAAGCCCTGTAGGGTATGTAGATCCTCCAGTTGCCCCCACCCCTATTCTTGTGGTGACGACTGTGACCTGTAGAGAGGGAGTGGAAGATGCTCCCTGATCTACAGATGCCTGGAAACGGTAAGGAACCTTAGCAGCTTGTGGGGCTTAACTCAGCGGTTTGTCTGGTGCCCTCCTGAGCCCTGGTCAATTTCACCACATTAGCTGTGTGGGTGATCGTAGCTGTGGACAAAGACAGTTTTACTTCACTTTCAATCTTGATGACTTTCGTTTGCTTTCTTTTCCTATTGCACTGACTGTAAGCATAAATACAATGTTGAAGAATTGGTAAAAACAAACATTTTTATCCTGTTTCTGATTTTAAAGGGAAAGCATTAAGTCTTTCACCATTAAGTGTGATCTTAGCTGTGAACTTTAAAAAATACCATTTATGTGATTGTGGAGTTCTTTTCTATTTCTAGTTTATTGAATGTTTAATAAAGAATGAGTCTTGGAATATGTCAGTTGTTGATGCTGAAACTGGTCAACAACAAATGGGATTAAATGTTTTTTATTGTTTTAATATGATGACATATTGATTGATTTTCAAATGTTAAGCAGCCTGAATTCCTGGGATGAACCCTACTCTATCATAATATAATCTCTGTTTTATACACTGTTGGGTTTAATATGCTAAATTTGTTTTAAATGTTAGTTCAGAGTCTTTGTTCACCAGGATAGTGGTCTTTAGTTTCTTTCTGTTTTAAAATTGTGGTAAGAACACTTAACATGAGACACTCTTAACTTTTTCAAGTGCACAATACAGTATTGTTAACTATAGTCACAAAATTGTACATAGGATCTCTACGATTTATTACATACCTGAAATTTTATATCTACTTAACAGCAACTCCCCAGTTCCCCCTCCCTCCAGTCCCTGGCAACCACCGTTCTACTCTCTCTGTTTCTGCGAGTTTGGGTCCATTTCTATATCGGATCCCTCATTTCTTTTTCTGTAATTGACTTATTTTGCTTAGAATTATGTCCTATAGTTTTATCCATGTTGTCACATAGGGCAGAATTTCTTTTTTAAGGCTGAATAATAGTCTATTCTCTTTCTCTCGTGCGCTCTCTCTCTCTCTCTCTATATATATATATATATATATGTATGTATATGTGTGTATGTGTGTATGTATATATAATTTCTTGATTCATTCATCTGTGGATGGACATTTAGGTTGTTTCCATGTCTTGGTTATTGTGAATAATATTGCAATGTGAATAATAGTGCAGATATAACTTTAAGATACTGATTTCAATTCTTTTCGATACATACCCCGAAGTGGGATTGCTGGATCATATGGTAGTCCTATTTTTAATTTTTTGAGGAACCATCAAACTGTTTTCCATAATGGTTGCACTATTTTACATTCCCACCAACAGTGCACAAGTGTTCTAAATTGTCTACATCCTTAACCAAGCTTCTTTTTTTTTTTTTTTTTGACAGGTTTGAGGTGATACTTCATAGTGGTTTTGATTTGCATTTACCTGATGATTAATGATGTTGAACATATTTTCATACACCTATTGGCTGTTTGCATGTCTTTGGAGAAATATCTATTCAAGTCCTTTGCCCATTCGTAAGCCGGGTTATTTGCTTTTTTGCTATTGAGTTGCAGGAGTTCCTTATATATTTCAAACATCAACTCCTTATCGGATATATAGTTCGCAAATATTTTCTCTCATTTTGTAGGTTGCCTTTTCACTCTGTTGTTTCCTTTTCTGTGCAGAAATTTCTCAGTTTGATGTAGTCCCACTTGTATATTTTTTCTATTTTTCCTGTGTTTTTGGTGTTATAGCCAAGAAATCATTGTCAAGACCAATGGCAAGAAGCTTTTCTCCTATGTTCTCCTCTAGAAGTTTTACAGTTTCAGGTCTAATATTTAAAGTTTTAACCCCTTTTGAGTTGATTTGTATATGGTGTAAGATCAGGGTCCAGTTTCATTCTTTTGCACGTGGATATTGCAGATTCCTCAGCACCATTTGTTGAAGAGTCTGTCCTTTTCCCATTGTGTATTCTTGGTGTCCTTGTTGAAGACTGCTTGACCTAACTTTAAAATGTGTTAGATGAGACTAGAGCTGTGTTTCGCTTAGAGCTGATTATTTCCCGCTAATGATGCAAGGTCCTTATGAGTACTCTGCCCACTACCATGCTAATTATGAGGTTTTTGAACCTGCCTAGTGGTTACAGCCACGACTTCCAGCCTGCTGTGAGCACTGAGTCACGTTCCCTCTAATCCTTTTAGGAGGTTCTTTCCCAGGCCTCAGGTAGTTTTCATCTCATCATGTGCTAATCAATACCATGCTGAATATTCAGGTGTGCACCTTTGCAGTTCTCTCTATCTGGTTCTCAGGCCTGCAAACTTGGTCTTCCTAGAGTTTTAATTCTGTCTCCTCAACTCAGAATTTGCTGAGTTCTGCATCAATTCTCTTTCCCTGCACTGCAGATCTGAAACTCTCTGAAGGCATTAAGCTGGGCAATCAGAGGGTTTACCTCGTTTGTTTCACATCTCACCAGGATCACTGTTCTTTGTTGCCTTGTGCCTACTGAATTGAAAATTATCGTTTCATATACTTTGTTCAAGTCTTTGGTCCTTTATGGCTCTTTCAGGTGGCAGGATAAATCTAGTCTATGTTCTCCCATCTTGGAAGAAGGAATTCACCTTCATTCTTTCAATAAACATTTATGTGCCAGACAATGTGATTTTCCTTAGAAAATTATAATACCGCTTTGTAGTAAACAAAAGGGAAAGAATGTTGTTGCTGAAGCAGATCAGTAGTATGTGTAATCAGATACTACTAATCAGATACTACTAATCCAGTAGTGCTACCAAAAATCTTTTTAAAAAATGAAAAAATCGGAACTAGTCATCTATAAATTTGACTTTAAAAGATGGCTATTCGGGGGACATGACTGTCTCTATCTTACATTTCTTCCTAAGTTATAATCGTAGCTCTGGGATATAAGACTCTCTAGCCTTCATTTTGTCATGCATAAGATGGAGATAGTTATAGTAGCTCCTCATCGGGTTCATAGTCAGGATTAAATGAGATAGTATCTGTGCTGATATTAGCTTCATGCCTGACATGCAATAAGTACTCATAAAAGATTAGAAAAACTTTACTTTTTAAAGATACCTCACAAATCTTTTGCTATTATTGAATTTGCAAAATGATCCACATTTACTTTATCTCCAGCTTTTATCCTTCATAATTACACACACACACACACACACACACACACACACACAACTCTTTTCTTCGTTGCAGACTTAAGAATAACTCTTTTGCCTTGTCGTAGCGGTAATATTTTAGTGAGAGGCATCAATTTCAGAACTGGACATGAACTTAACAACCATTCTATCCAATACCCACAGTTTGGAGATATGGAGTGTGTGGCCGAGGTCCTAGGGATGGTTTGCGATGGGACGCGCTCTCCAGACATTCACCCAGGTGCTTTTCCCACAAAACAGTGCTACTCCCTTTCTCGTTTTTTAGGTTTCTTTAAATTCTGGTAAATTCTTTGACAGTCACAAATAGCAATTTCATAGATTATAAGTGCACTTAAACCATAGCTCTATATAAGATTAAAAAATTCCTTCTCTTTATGCTTGCGTGTGATGTGGTGTGTGCACGTGTGTGTACTTGTATGTGTTGGGGTGATGATGAGCATGAGGGTGAGTGTAGGGGAAATGGGAAAGTCTAACCAGACTCAGTATAAACGAAATTATCTGTCACAAGAGAAAACCATGAACTGGCAGACATAAGAGATTCCCAAGACCATCTTCATTTTGTATCCAATAAAGTTTTGACTGGGAGAATTTAAGTGACTTGTCTTAGTTTGATATTTAGGCAAGCTAAATTTGAGGTAAGCTAAAATTTCGTCTAGAGTACATTCCTTTAAATTACACTCTCAATAGTTTGTAACTGCTTTCAGGATAGTTAACATGGATAACTACATCAAAATTCCTATAATTTCTAAAAAATATATTTTTGAAGAAGTTCAGAGCTCCATATAACTTTAAATTAACTTTATATAACTTTATATTAACACTGTTAGTTACTTACATTACCTTTTTTTTCTTTTTACTTAAAAAATTTATCAACAATAATAATAGTCCCTAAGCTTATGCATTATGGTAATACTATCTATAGAAATAGCACACATAAAAAAATATTTAGAATTAAATTTTGACTTTAGGCAATTTTTGTATGATAATTTTTTTTATGACATTACACATGTTTTACAACATTCGAATTATCTTGCAATTGAAGTATGAATTTTATGACATCACAAATGTATATTATTTGAATGCGAAATCAATGCTGCTAAACCTTAGACAATTGATTTTTAGAATGATTATGTGATTGTAATTCCATGAATAATAATTTTTTGGGTAGTAGATTAATTTTTTTTGAAAGCGAAGTCATCATTTTCTTGAAACTGTCTGATCCTTGGATCCTTGGGGGTACATTTTCAGTAGCTATGTGAGTCCCATTAGTGTAAAACGAAGTTTTGCAGCTAAATCCATGAGCCGAGCATTTGCTCTTTAATGTTATTTTAATATTTAATGGTTATTGCAGGCCTGTCAAGCTGGGACTGTTTCAATGAAAGAGATTTTCAGAACTTATGCGACATTTTAAACATCTATTCTGAGCATATTGCAATATCCTTAGTTATAAAAGAAAGACTTTTTTTTTTTTTTTTTAGGGAGAAACAGTCCAATTCAAAAACATTTCCTTTTAATTGTGGCAAATTTGAAACTGAGATAACTGATTTCTTATTTTTATTAGAATTATTTGAGGATTCATTAAATTGCTTTCATGAAGTAACCTGGATATTAATTTGGTGAAGTTTAATGGAGTTTCATGTAGAGTCCGGATTAAAGGGGTTTTTGGTTTTTGTTTACAGATACTCATTGTTTTTGTCATTAATTTTTATAATTAAAAAATTAGTTGACAGTCTTGATTTTCCTTAAAATTCTCTATGGAAAATTTATGGAGATTTTTGTGTGTGAAGAAATCTCCATGAGGAATCAATGGTCTTTACCAAAAGTTAGATTATTTAGTCATGTCCTGGAAGTCTCTCACTATAAGGAATAGACGGCTATGTTCTTCCCACTGGTCATCTTCCTGAATGCCTGGTGACCCCCAGGGAGTCAGTACAGGCTCAAGTTTTCTTAAAGGTTGAGAACATCTGGGCTCAAGTCCTTAAAATATTCCCCGTACCTACGGAATGTAAAACCTATGTCTGAGGTAGCCTAAGAAGTCACTCAAAGTCACCAGAGAGAAGCTTTGAAAAGACTCAAATGAAAAGAAAAAGAAAAAGCAGAAAATCTGTATTTATCTGTCACTTATCTCTCCTTTCTCCTGAAAGTTCAAAGTTTTCTTCTCTTCTTTCACTCAACTCATACACCTTTGGAAGTGTCCATGTTCCAAAAACGAGCCAGCAAATCAACTTTTCTCTGTGTGTTTCTCCCTCCTAGCAGTGAGTGATCTTAAGTCCATCCTTCCATCCTTCTCGGCCCCTCTCCTGCTTCCTTCCTGCTTGCTGGTGTTACCAGTGACTTCTTGCTGGCCACGTCTTGTGACCTTCTCAGTACCGATCTGACTTATCCTCTCTTCTCAGGACCTATCTGACTTGTCCCCTCACTACGTATCTGACTTGTCCCCCCTCTTCTCAGTACCTATTTAATTTGTTCCCTCCCTCCCTCAATCTACACCTGTGGCTTCATGAGGGAATTTCTTCTTCCACTTCTCTCCCTTTATCCTTTCTTTTCTTACTTCCACCTCTTATGAAACACTTATATTTTGTCAGATACCGTAGATGCTGCTCTAATACCCTTACAAAGATAACTAAGGCATAGTTACAGTCCTCAAGGGGCTAAGATTCTGATGGGAGAAACAGGAAAGCATTATATTTTCTGCTGTGTGATGCTAGAGCTGAGACTCTTGAGTACCACATTTCTCGTTTGCTGGCTCCTTTTTAGGTTTTGTCAATAGGGGGCATTTGAGAGAAACAGGAAGGCTGGAGTGGGGCGGAAGGAACGTAAGTCTTTCTTATTTGCTTCCTGTTCCTGTCAGTGCTCCTCAGCCATGGCCCTTCACTCACGCGGCGATGGTTGGCTCCAGTCTCTAGCTCCATCCCAGAACCAGCTTCACTGTGCCCCTTTGGTGGCGCCAGCACCAGCGTGGCAGTGCTCCTTCTTAGAGGTTTGGGTCCTAGCTCTATGAAGCACAGCATCTGTCAGTCTTATCCAGGTAGTTATCTTTTAGAAGCAGGGGTCAAAGTTCTGTGGGGCCTAAGCCTTGCAGAAGGTCCAAGCTACATAGCAAAGTCCTTGGACTAAAGATATGGTAAACCTAATGCCCTTTTTCATGTTCTTTAATGACTTTCAGTGGAGTTCCCATTGACTTGATGCCCTCTTGCTCGATGCCCTTGATGCTCACCCTGTGAACTCCTCAGCGTCTATAATTACTGGCTTCTTGGATTCCCCCAAGCCGAATTATTTCCGTCCTCCACTGTGTTCTCAAAGTACTTTTTGTCCTATCTCTGTTATAGCAAGTATCATATCATACTGTCATTTATCTTTTTAAGTACCTGTCTGCAGCATTGGCCTATGAACTGCTCACTCAGACACTCTGCCCTATTCATCCTAGTACCAGCCCTCAGTCAATAAAGTCTTGAAAAGCAACTCATAGAAAAGCCAACATTTTGTACGAAGTACTACAGATTATTTCTAGAAATTTTATACAAAGTACCACTAGATTATTTCTAGAAATGTGACCAAAAATGTTTTCATTAAAATTATGGCTTTTTATATTTGAAGGCTGGCTTTTAGAGAATAAAATATTATCTTCTGAAAGCTAGTTTTCATAATGCAGTTTGGAGGATTGAATATTGCAATTCTTATAACATGTTTTATAACCCATATATGGATGTAAAAATGTTAATCCTCATTAATATTATTGCTACTACTCAAACTTCAGCTCCGAATGTTACTGCTGCCATAGGTATTGCTATAAACCTGGTTTCAATAGAAATTTGTCTCACTGTTGTGAGGATTTTAGTCCCAGCAATGTAAGTTTATCTTACCTCTCAAAGCAAGTATTTTCTGATTTATTTTTGCAGATACTTTTGTCAATGTTATGAACCCCTTTGCTCTCGTTAACATTTGTTGTTGCAGTAAAATTAAAGTTTTTCCTTGAACTCTATATTCATATGATTTTCTAATAAAAGAAGAAGCAAAGAAGTGTTTTTCATTTCTTCAGTGTATTCATCAGCATATTTCTCATTTCACCTTCATAAAATCTGTTCTTTTCACCAAACATAATCCTGGATATAATCTCAGATTTAGGCAAGAGGACTGGCAGCCTTTGGCAGTGAGACTGACTTTGTGATGGAGGAAGTATTTTGTCTATCCCCTATTAATTTCTATCAAAAGCCTGCTTTACTCTCTTGTTTCCCAGTGGATATATTTCTGTTTGATTTCAATTAAAAATGAAATGTCAGCATTTCAGGCAGTGTGGTGCTGTTTTATGGTGCACACGACTCCAACTCATCAGGGAGAAGGCAGCATTGGAGGAAACCCAGTTGGGATGGAAGAGCAGATTTCTGTTTCACATTTTCATTAGAAATATGAATGGATTCATTAGAATGTATTCTATAAGGCCTCTATTTAAAGGAAAATTCTGCGGCAATAGGTTTTCCCATTCCCTTATCATTTTCTGTCTTCAGTTTATCTGGAGATTTCTCCTATTAGATCATGTTTTCCTTATACCCAAGAAATATCTCACCTTCATTTTTTTTTTTTTTTTTTGGTGTATGAATACTGTGTGCTGTTGAAAAAAATTCCTGAAGACTGGTAAAGTATTTATGGGTCATTAAAAAGTCGATTATGTTAAAGGTAGTATTTTAAAAAGTCGATTACATTCAAGGTGGTGTTTTATGTAGGTGTAGTGTTCGGAGAGATTTCCATGCTTCGATGTTTGATGATCTTAAACTTGACACATAAAAATTCAAGCATATGTGAAACTTCAGGAGGGTCAGCATCATTCTGTTTGTCCTTTCTCAAGGAAATGGATATATGTAGGTGGTTATGGAAATGCATGGGTAGTGATGACAGCTTGACCAGGAGCATAAAATGTATGATAACGCGATCATTTCTAACAATTTCAGCAAGAGAGCTATAAGATTTCCTAAAGGGCTAGCATCTGGAAAATGGAATGCTTTTCCACTTAAAAGCAAACAATATATCCCCTCCTTTTTTTTTTTTGTATGAGAAAAATGATGAAAGAATGCTCTTTCTGACTTTATCACATTTGGCAATAGGGTACATAATCTAGGAGAAGCACAGATTGTATAGCCAAATTTCATATGAAATTATAATCACTAAACACTGAAATCACCTGGAAACAATTTTGAATATTGACCAAAAGTTAATTTTTTTTTTTAAATGGCCCTTTCTTTTGTGCCAAAGATTAGCTAAGTGATGTGATTACAATGTGAAAGTTTGGAAGGGAGTGACCTGTGAATGGTAACTCTTGATGTTAAAAAAAAAAAAAATCTGTTTTTCACCCCTGCCTCATATTAGGTTATAGACTTTTGCTCAGAATGAATTACTCCAACTTGTTACATTCTGTGGCTTCTCTTTCCCAGTTATTCACAGAGTGTACTGGTGCTGAGGTATGTGTTTTTTTCTATGAATATGTCCAGAAGAATTTAGTCTACGAACATGTTAACCATTGACTGTGTACTAGATACTGAGTGAAGTACTAAAGAGAAATGCCATGGTATTCAGGGGACCACAGGTTTTGTGGTCCTAAGTGTCCATCAGTGGATAAGTGGATAAAGAAGACATAGTGTGTGTGTATGTGTGTACGAATAAAAGAATCCTGTCATTTGCGACAACATGGATGAACCTTGAGGGTATTTATGCTAAGAAATAAGTTAGATAGAGAAAGACAAGTCCGTGTGATACAAGCTGTTAGTAGAAGGAGCAGACCAATATGCACATACGCGAAGGATGGTGCTGTATATGTCTCAATAGTGGTTTCTATGGGTTACGATGGCGGCACAAGAAAGGAGTGGTCGAGTGTTTACAGGAGAGTAAGGAAAGGCTTCCTAGAGGACATCAAAGCCACTGTTTTTTACAGAAATCACATTTAAGGCTAAGTGCCTCTTTTCAGGACTTGGTAGAGAGAGGTGGCTTTGGCTTTACTTTCTCTTTTTAAATTAAGCTATAATTGACATAACACTGTGTAAGTTTAAGGTATACATGTTGATTTGATAGAGCATGTATCTGATTACCACTATAATGTTATATCACATGGTTATCATTTGTTTCTTTTTGTGTGTGGTGAGAACATTTAACATCTAGAGCCTCAGCAGTTTTGAAGTATATACCACAATATTGTTAACTGTAATCACCATGCTGCACATTAAATCTCCAGAATTTATTCATCTCCTAGTTGCAAGTTTTAACGACATCTCCCCATTTCTTCGGGCCCCCAGCCTCTGCTAACCACCATTCTACTCTGTTTCTATGAATTCAGCATTTTTAGATTCCACTTATGAGTGTTATCACACAGTACTTGTCTTTCACTGTCTAATTTATTTCTTGGCGTAAATACCCTCAAGGTTCATGCATGTTGTTGCAAATGGCAGTATCCCTTTCTTTCTCATGACTGAATAGTATTCCATTGTGTGTGTGTACACACATGCACTGTGTTTTCTTTATCCACTCATCCATCGATGGATGCTTAAGTTTTTCCATATCTTGGCTATTAGAAATAATGCTTCAGTGAACATGGGAGTGTAGATCTCTTGTTTTCGTTTCCTTTGGATGTAATACCGAGAAATGGGGCGGCTGGATTATGTTGTAATTCCTTTTATGGCGGGAACTTTAGTGAAACCTCTCTAGAATCTGGATGACATAAGGAAGAGAGGCCTAATGTGTGTGTGTGTGTGTGTGTGTGTGTGTGTGTGTGTGTGTGTGTGTGTGTGGTGTGGTGTGTGGTGGCTGGAGGAGGGAGTTGAGAGGCCCTGCTTTTCTGGCACCTGATTTTGTCACTAACACCACAACAATGCACCTTCAATTAAACCCCTGCTTGCCTTATTTCAGCTTTCACATTTCAGGCTGAACTTGATAGAATCTGACTATTTTTTAAAAACTTAAAAGTGTTTTTTTATTGAATTAGCACATATTGTTTTTAATAACTTTTCCCCACTAACATAGAATTAACTTCTTTTTAAATGTCATGTCTGCTGAAATACCCCTCTTTCATTCTTTATTGACAAGTCTTGGAAGAATTAAAATTCTAGATTTGGCCATTAGCTAAATGTATTGATGGTCATTGAAAAAACATGCTTGGCGACTTCGTTTTATATGAAATAAATATAATAATGCCCTAGGTTGATGTGGAAAATATTTATCTGGACCAGAATTAACCACAATTTCACACCCTTGAAACAAGATATAAAATATTTAGATTAATTTCTACAAAAGGACTCTTTTTTTTTTTTTTGGTATGTCTGCAAAATATCTATCTGGTCAAAATATCTATTTATAGCAATAAATATGTAGTTGAAGTTGACAAGTGGACAATATCACTTAATTCTATGAAAAAATAATGCATATGAAATAAAATGACAGACTGGATGATAGCATGGGGTAATCCTTTAGAAAAATATACACAATGGATTTCAAAAAAAATTGAAGATAAAACAGGATGCTAAATTTTTCTTCATAAATTTATGTTAATAGTAAATAATTTTATAAATGTATAAAGTCCCCTTATAATAAATGTTGTATACAGCATGAAATTTGAAGCCTTATTATATTTTACATAATAATCCTATAGAAAAATAATATTTTATTTATGAGATATTTTTGGAAAAATTTTCACAATTTTAAAAAAAGTCTGGGGAATTCATGACAAGGCCTCTTTGGTATGCTGAATGGAGGGCCTGAGATCACTATCAGTGGAGACATTCAGGTTGTCGGGTGTAAACATAAAAAATTATGCTGATATTCTTAGCTTTCTTGCAAAGTACTGGCTATTAGCCTCCCCCATATACCACATTAGATATCTGAATGGTCATGGTGGATGAAAGTCAAGCAAAATTTAGGGAAATCTGTAGCTTAAGTCATGCTGTAATAAGCCTGATGGTCTAGTGACAAAAAATTATATATATACATATATATATGTGTATATATATAGTACTAGAAAATATTCAAAAGCATCTCAATTAAAATAAGATGTAAGATACTACCATGCTTGGGCGCTGAAGTAAAATCAATGTGATTCATGAAAAGGGCAAAGATAAGAAATTTGCTGAAGCATGGAACCTGGATAAGTGCACATTTGTGTGCAGCTGCCGTAAAACTGGGTGATTGTAACAGTTGGACGAGCCTGTGGAGGCACAGCATTGTGCTTGAAGCCAGCTTTGAAAGCACAAAGCTGTTCTTCATAGAAGTACAGAGGAGGCCAACAAAGGCATGGGAGTGAAATCCATCTAAAAACTTTTATGTAAAATCACTCCCCTTAAAACTAAACTCATAAACCATGCGCAGTAGAAATATGAGACAGAAGTCACTATTCTGTGTGCCATGATCATAGACCACAGGGCTCTTGTAAAACAAATGATTTCTAAGCGTGTAAGGTCAAAGTGGAAGAAAAGGCATTTTATCAAACTTGTTCAGGGGGAGATAGAACGTCCAAGGGAATGTCATGTCCTTGGCTCATGCATCATTCTTTGGGAATTCTTTAGGGCCTCTCTAAAGATTTCACTGCGTGTTCATCACATCTGCGTAATTTAAACCATTTTGAACACCATCCGAAGATATTTGTGATTTCAGCCAAAGTAAAGCATTTTAAAGTTTTTAAAAATTACTATACTATGTCATTAATTTAAAATATAAAGAGCTGGAAATAATGGGCTAATATCCATGAAACTTTGCATTGCTTAATAGTGTGTTAGATAATTATAACATTTAATTACTTGAGAAGAGCAGGCTTTAAAAGTTATATACTACTTGGGAGAATAATTGAATTAGTAAAATTTTACTGTGTTAACTATAATGGCACTAAGTTCTTATCATTATCACGAATAACAAGAATTTTTTGGTTGAACGCTATTGCAGTGGCACTGTGCTAGACACTGGGAATTCAAAAAATAATATCAAAATAATCAATAATATGCTTAGGATACCAGCCCTTGGCAGAAAAGAAAGGAAATACACCAGGTGAATTGTGTGAGTGTGTCAGAATTTTAGGGGAAGAGGTAAGTGTTACAAGTTGATTTTTGAAAAACGTTAAGATTCAACTAACATTTAGTGTGGTTCATACTATAAATAGCTATCGAATGCCTACTGCGTGCAGAAGCTCTTGCCGGGAACTTAGTATCTTAGGATGCTAACATCTCTTTTGGAGTTTATACCTTAGTAGAAGAGACGTTATCGAATATTCTGAGATAAATTGTGTAAACAAAGATCCCTGAGGCTGTAAGACCATATAAATAGAGAGCTGAGCTAGTCTGAAGGAGCAGGGATGGTTTCCTAGAGAAAATGACATTTGATTTGTGATCTGGAGGATGAGTAATGGTCGACTGGGCAGAGTGTTGGGAAGAGGAGTGATCTAGGCAGGGCCATCAGCACATGCAAAGACTTGGCCCTGTTTGAGAGGAGGAAAGGAGCCACAGCGGACAGAGGACCCAGAGAGAGGGAGCGGGATCTCAGGTGCTGGAGCCGTGAGCAGGATTGGGACGTGCGAGGCCCTGTGGGATGTATGAAAGATCTCTGTCTTTATTTTAGAAGCAGTGGAAGGGACTTGATGTCCTTAGCTTGATGTCCTTAGCTTGGCATTCAGGAAACATTAGCTGCAGGGTGAAGAAATGATAGTAGACGTGCTAGCATGAATGAAGGTAGACAAGCTAGAAGACAGTACCACTAGTGCATGGAAGAGATAGCACTTTGGATTAGAATGAGGATAGCGGTCATGAAGAGAAGTGGATGGAGACTCTTGACAAATGGCAGCACAGGTGAGAGAATCGCCCCTCTCTGTACTAAATGCAACGATATGCTCAAAATACATAGTCGAGCTTGAAAGCAAGAGGAAGATGGACACATGCCAAAAACGTGGCACGCTGGGTTCTGAAGTGGATGAGTGGGTTAGGGGACAATATTTTATGCCATCTTGGTAGTGACAGTTCATTCCAGTAGCAACAGTTATTCCAATTTGCAGTTTTTCCAAAACTTGTGTAACCAGCCTCATTGCAACTATACAGAAATGCTAGTACCAGCTGGCCAGCACACCTTCCTCAAAGGTAGTGGTTTTAGTTCTGTAGGTTCTTTCTCCTCTAAACTTCTAAATTTTAGTAATCTCCATCTCATCCTTTTGTTCTCCTAACCTTACTGGTGATAATAGCTTCCTGCAGTTCCTGCCTCCGTACCTCAGTGCCTCCTTGTTATCTTTGCCTGGTTTGCAATTCTTAGATTAACTTCTGCCTGTTAAAATCAGTGGTGTGGGTTCTGTATGGAGCCTGACTGATACAGAACTAGAGAGAATAGCCAAAAGGGGATATCCAAGAAGACAAAAGATTAAGAGTTTTTGAGAATGGAATAAACAGTTTAAGTCTACAGACTGTAAAAATCATGCCAAGTCTTATTAGGATAAATAAAAACAAATTCGTTTTGGACTCAAGGATGTAGAGAAAATCTCAAAAGCTATCAGAGGGATAGGTGGCTTAACCATTGCTCTGACAGCAGACTTTTTATAAGCAACAAATGCCAGAGACAGAGAAATAGTATCTTCAAAGAGCTGCCGGAGAGCAGTGTTCTGATTTGAGAGCTATATAGCAGGTAATGCAACTGGACTTGGTGAACATGGGGCATGGAGGAGAATGAAGTATCACAGATATCCAGATTCATAGCTTATGGATTAAAGTTCATTGTCCCATTGAATGAGATGGAGAATATTGGAAGAAGGTCATGTTTGAATGGGAAGAGACCACAAGCTTGTGCATGTTAGGTAGATACCAACTTTTGAGATACCCAAGAAGAGATGTGGAACAGGCAGTTACATATAAAGGTTTGAGCTCATAGGTGAGGTCGAGGCTGTGGATGTACCTTTGTACATCTTTGGCCTGTGAATGGTAACTGTAGGCTGTCCAGTGAATTAGTTTATTTCTGTAAAAATGTTAATCCAAAAGTTGCTAGCTTAAACAACAGTAAGCATTTATTATCCTCACAGTTTCTGTGGGTCAGGTATTCAGGAGTAGTTTAGCTAGAGGTCTGGCTTGGGGTCTCTTGTAGGGTTTCAGTCAAGATGTGGCTGAGGCTTCAGTCAGCAAAGGCATCTGAAGGCTTGACTGAGCTGGGAGGATCAGCCGTGAAGGGGGTCACACAGGTGCTGGCTGGTGGCAGGAGGCCTCGGTTTTCCGCCACCTGGGACCACCTTCAGGCTGCGGGAATGTCCTCATGAGGCGGTGATTGGCTTCCTCCAGCACTGATGATCCAAAAGAGCAGGATGGAAGCCACAGTGCCGTTTATGACTTTCTAAAAAGCCACTAGTTCTGTATCAGTCAGGGTTCATATAGCGTGAGGAAAGGAAGTGAGCCCAGCAAACGTCTTAGGCTTTGCAGTATGTATAGGGTCTGTCACACGACTCAACTTTGTAGCATGAAAGCAGCCTTTGAGAATATTTAAATGAGTGGGCGTGCCTGAGTTACTTGGCCTATGAGCAATATTTGTCAACCCTTGACCTAGGACATAACCAGGAGAAACGACTACATATAATGACAAAATAGGACAAAAGACAAAAAGAAAAAAAGAATCTTTGTAATCTCCTAACTCATAAAAGTGTTAAGCCAGGTATAGAAGGGGTTTAGGAGCCAACAAAAACATAATACTGTAATCGCATATATAATTGCATTTAATCTCCTTAATAGTTTTATTGGTTAGGTATTATTTCTGTTTTTGTTTTTTGTTTGTTCTTTCTTCTTTGTTTTAATTGTGGAAACTAAGACTCATGTTGGTTTAGGAACTTATCCAAGTTACTAGTAGCAGATTGGAATTTAAAACCAAATATGTCCGATTTGACATTTATGTTCTTTCTACTTAAAAAAAAAAGAGTCCCATTTAATGTGAAGAAATAACTAGCAAACATGCCCAGAAAGACAATTCAGGCCATACTTAAGGGCATTGGATGCCAGAGGGTTTGTATATTGGATGTGAAGGGTGACAAGTTATTAATGGGGTTTGAGCAGTGGGTTATGAGTAGTTATTGGAGTTTTATCCTTGATTAAATAATTTGGCAGTGGTATATTGATTACTTGTGATAGGAAGTATCAAAAGAAGGTAGATTAGAAAAAAGGCTGATTCAGTAGTCTAGACAGGAAATCGTTAGGATGTGAACTTGAAAGATGGTAATAAGAGTGTAACAGGGAGATGCACAAAAAAGTCCAACTGAACTTTGGAAATAGACTCTAAAAGAAGAACCGAAGATGACCTTGAGCATGGTGGTTGGATTCATGGAAGGAAGTCATATGGAGAAGCTGGTTTATGCAGAAATTATGAGTTCCATTTCACACATGTCGAATTTGAGATGCCAATAAGACATCCAAGTGGAAGTTAATTAGAGAAAGAACATGTAAGTGGTTAGGGCTGGAGATGAACTTTTATAAATGTACTTACTGGCAAAATGCTTGGAGAGAGAGAGGACGTTGAGCGTTGAGAAGCAATCAACCTCATTGTTCTGATGGGAGAGGAGGAGAAAAGAGAGGAACAGTGCAAGAGGCTAGACAAGGGCCACGACAGTGTAGTCTCCACACCCAGAAGAAAGAATCTCAAGAGGACATGCCAAGTGCTGAGGAGATGCCAGTGAAGTTGAAGAGCTAGAAAAGACTGCTTGGCTATAGAGAGGTCCTTTATGGGTTCCATTCCTACCAAGTTGCTAAACTAGTCCAACAGCTGTTTCCTACCTCTAAGATCCACCCGAAGGAGCTAAAGTGAGAGTTCTCAACCCTGGCCGCACAGTGTAATATCTTGGGGCATTTTAAAGAAAAATGGCTTGGTCCCATCTCAAGAGCTTCTACATCAATTGGTCTGGATGCAGCCTGAACATTAGGATTTTAAAAAGCCGAGATTGAGGATCATTGCCTCAGAGGGAAAAAAAACCAATCTGTAGAGAAAACGTAAGGCATTCCTACCCAATTTGAAGTTGCATGTTTGTGTGTGGGGAGAAGTGAGGCTTTGTTCTGGTACAGGAGGCAACTCAGCTCTTCTGTAGGAGGATACAATAGGAATGGGCCTTAGGAGTTTTGAGTTTTGTTCTTACTTCTTCCAACATTGCCTCGGGACAAATAATGCCTGACTTTTTGCCTAGATTGAGTCTGAGCTGTGGTCCAGATGTCCTCAAAAATGACACCAGAGCAGTATAGAAGTCTTGAGCTTGTGAAGTGCTGGTAAAAACAAGTAGGGACTCACTAACCTCTGATTACTTCACGTCTTTTACTTCCTCTCTAAATCCCCAGAAGTGAGGATTTAAAAACTACAGAATGTCTTTTAATGTAGTTTCTCTCAGGAAGAGCAAACAACAAAGCCCTGACCCAAGCTGCTTTGTGGGGTGAGGAATAAGTAACTGTGATTTTCTGGTTTCTCCACCAGAAACTCCCCGCCCCCACTCCCAGACTAATTACGCTGGATGATAGACTGGATGATAAAATAACTGTTGCTTTTGAGGGAAAATAGCTCCCAGCCCAAAATAACAGATCTTAGGGAAGCACAACTATTTCAAAAGAAAAACAAACACAGGATTACATATTTTATCAGAAATAGAACTATTAGAAAGACATATAAATAATTTAAAACTAGCCTAATAAACATTCTAAAAGACATAAGGAAAGAAAAATGCTAACAATATGAAATCAGAACAAAAAATAAAATAACTAAGCAGAAATATTAGCTAAGAAAAAATATAACAGTTGAAATAAAGAATTCTAATAGATAAATGGTAGAACTAATACACTGAGAAATACATTAATAAATTGAAAGATAGAATTGGGGAGATTTCCAGAAAAAAAAAGACAAAGAAATTATACATCTTAAGAAAGACAAAAGAGGCAAAAAATAATAGTGACAAGATCTGGATCATAGGAATCTCATAAAAGGAGTAATAGAGGAGGCAGAAAATGTTTGAAGAAATATACTTCTCACAATTTAAAAAAAAAGAGATGAAAGCTCTCATATGAAAAAAGCCCTTAGAGTGGCGAATAAAGAAAATCTATACTTACACATATTACAATAAAATAGTGTCAAAGGAAAAAAGAAAGTTCTAAAAGAGCAGACCACATTCAGAGGAACAAGATCAGATTGATATCACATTAAAAAAATAACACTGTAAAAAATAGTTAAATGTTTAAAATCATTTAAGAAAAAGAATTTGGAACCTAGAACTTTGCATCTAGCCAAACTGTCATTTAATATGAGAGCCGGATAAAAATATTCTTTTACATACAGGACCTCAGAAGGTTTCCCACTCAAAGATACTCATTGATAAGAGTATTAGATGAAGTACTTAAAGAAGTGAAGGAACAAATTCAGGAGGAACTGCAATAAATATATGAAGTAGGGGTGATTTAATACCTTGGTAGCTTTTTGTTGTTGTCTTCAAAATGTTATCAAGATGAAAGAAAATAAAATGGTATATCCATAATAACCTGGAAAGTGTGAAAATCTGGATTATTTCAACATAATGAGGTTTGAGGGGAAACTGAAATATATATGCTCAAGTTATTTTATTTGGAGGTGAATATAGATAATCAATTTAAAAAACAAGTGAATTTCTAAAAAGACATAGAAAAGTATGAAATATTTTATGTAGGTAAAAAAATGTTCAAAAAATCTATAATTATAATAAAAATAAATAGACTAAAAGAAAAAGTGGACAGATTGGGAAAAAAACAGAATTATGCTGTTTTCAGTAGAGAAACCTTAGGCATTATGATCTAATGAGGTAAAAAGTAAAAAGAAAAAACAAAGCAGGGGAATACTTATAAAAATCGGTATACCTATGTTAATGACAATTAAATAAACTTGCAGATCCCCTCCTCCCAAAGAAGAACATTACTAGGGATGAGGATAATGAAAAATGATAAAGTGACTTCAAAATTTATAAAGCAAAATTGAAAGAGGCACCCTAATTCTCATGCTGCTGTGTTTTCACAGGTAGATTGAGTACGGAGCCTAAGTTTCTATTTTGGGCAGACAGTAATGAGACCTCCTTCCTTCATGTCATCTGGAGAACCAGGATTTCCACCTCTACCTGTCAGTAACATGGTGGCCTCCCTTTCCTCAGTAGAGTGGTATTAGGGAAGGCCCAGTTGACAGTTAGGACTTTTGTCACTACTCATTGGTAACAAGGCCATCCACCATTATGGCATTAGTGGAGGCCAGCAGAGAAATGGTAATGAGACACTTTACCTCACCTTACCAGAGAGTTATCAGTGAAGGTCTGTTGGAGTGTGGGACTGCCCTTCCCTGCCTGGCAAGAATGAAGAACCCTATACTCAGGTGTCAGCAGACACTCAAGTGAAACCTAGACTTCTTCCCACCTGGCAATAACAAGACATCCTTCGCTTCATCTGCTGGAGTGGTATTAGTAGAAGCAAGCTAGAATAGAAGGTTAAATAAGATCAAGAGTCTCATAACCTAATACCCAAAATGACCAGGTTTAAATAGAATAATTACTCATTATATCAAGAATCAGGAAGATCTCACACCAAATGGAAAAAGAATAAATAGATGCCAACACCAAGATGATAGATGTTAGAATTACCCAACAAAAATTTTAAAGCAGTCACCATAAAAAAGCTTCAATGAGCACTTAAGAATGAACTTGAAGCTAATGAAGAAATGGAAAGTATCAGCAAAGAAATTGAAGATGTGAAGAAGAACAAAATGAAAATTCTAGAACTGCAAAATACAGTCGCCTAAATAAAAACTCAGTGGATAGACTCAACATTAGAATGGAAAGACATAAGAAAGAATTGGCAAATAAAAGATGGAACAACAGGAGTTACCCATTGAGAGAGAGAGAGAGTGGGGGCGGGGGGGAAGGTGGGGAATGGAGAAGACAGAAGAGGAGAGGAAACAGAGCTCAGGGACATATGTGACAATAACAAAAGATCTAGCATTTATGTTATCAGAATTCTAGACAGAAGAGAAAGGGAAGAGCTGAAAACTCAAAGAAATAAAGGCTAAAAACTCTAACTTGGCATAAACGTAAATCTACAGAGTCAAGAAGCTGAGCAAAACCCAAGGAAGATAAACCTGAAGAAGTCTACACAAAGACACATTGTAGTCACACTTCTGAAAACTAAAGATAAAGGACAAGTTTTGAAAACAGCAAGAGAGAAATGACAACTTAACTATAGGAGGAAACAGTTGAAATGACAGTGGATTTCTTATCAGAAGCAATGGAAGCCAGAAATACTAACACAAATGTGACCAAATGTAAGATAATTGAATTCATACAGTGTGTTATCTGACCACGGTGGAATTAAACTAGAAAACAATAACAGAAAGAGAACAGGAAAAAATGCAAATATTGTAAACAAACAAACAAAAATTCTAAATAATCCAGAGAGCAAAGGGGGAATCTTTAGAGAATTTAACAAAAAAAATATATTGAACTGAATGGAAAGGAAGTGACAACATATCAAAATCTGTGAGGTACAGTGCCGAGAGGGAAATTTATGACACTACATGAATACATTGGAAAAAAAAATCACATCTGGATAAGCTAAACTTGTACCTCAATAGCCTAGAAAAAGAAGAGCAAAATAAATCCAAAGATGGAGGGAAAGAAATAATAAAGGTAAGAGGAGAAATTAATAGAATTGGAAACAAAAAACAATAGAGAAAAATCTGAAACAAAGAACTGGTAAAAAGAACAAGTAAAACTGACAGATCTCTAGCAAGGCTGACAAAGAAGAAAAGAGAGAACACAAATTACTATTAACAGGACTGAACGAGGGAATATTGCTACAGACTCTACAGATATCAAAAGGGTATTAGGAGCATGTTAGAAACAATTCTACATACATTAATTTAACAATTTAGATAAAATGGACAAATTCTACAAAAAAACACAAACTACTGTAACTCACCCAATATGAGGAAGATAATTTGAATAGCTCTATAATTATTAAGGAAATAGAATTTATGATTAAAAGACTCTCCTCCTCCCTGCAAAAATATCTAGAATCAGATAGTTCAACTGGAGAATATTGCCAGACATTAAAGGAAGAAGTAACACAGATTTTACACAATCTCTATCAAAAAGTAGAAAAAGAGGGGACACTTCCTAATTCACTTTAAGAAGCTAGTGTTACCCTGATACCCAAATCAGACAAAGATAGTTCAAACAGAAAATTAGAGAACATATATCCTTAGTGCATATAGATGCAAAAATCTTTAACAAGATAGCAGAAAATAAAATTCAGCAATAAATAAAATAATTATACTCCATGATCAGTTGGAATTTATTCCTAGGATGCAAGGCAGATTCAATATTTAAAATGCAACAAGGACTCCCACTATCACTATCTCTATTCAACATTTTACTGGAGATCCTAGCCAGTGAAAATAAGAAAAAAAGAGATACTTAAAAATTGAAAAAAAGGAAGAGAAACTTTAATTATTTGCAGTAATATGATAAAACCCCAACAATTTACAAATTATTAGAAATAATAGGGGAGTTTAACAAAATTAACAAAGTCAGTTGCTTTTCTATACACACACAACAAACAATTGGGAAATTAAAGATAAGATGCTATTTTCAGTATGGTCAGAGACTATCATGTACTAGAAATAAATCTAACAAAACACGAGCAAAACTTCCATTGGAAATTGTAAATCCTCGTTAACAAATATTAAAGAGATATAACATGTTTATCAGTCAGAAGAGTTTATTCTAAAAATGACATACTTTCCTTTTCGAGCTATACATTCAATGCAAGTTCAGTAAAGTCCAAAGATGAATTTTCATGAAAGTAAAATCTTTCTAAAAGGAAGGAAATGCAAAGAGAAGAGGGAGAAGAATGGAGAGGGGAAATGAGCTCTCCTAGATATCAGAACTTTTTATGAAGTTGCAGTAAGATAGTGTGGTATCAGCAGTGACATACCCAAGTTAGCCAATAGAATAAAAGAGATACCCAGAATATACCTAAGAATGTACAGAATTTTGGAATTTTATAAAAGTGGCAAGTGAGATCAATGGAGAAAGACAGGGCTGTCCAGTAAATGGA
Source organism: Rousettus aegyptiacus (assembly GCF_014176215.1). Classification (NCBI taxonomy): domain Eukaryota; kingdom Metazoa; phylum Chordata; class Mammalia; order Chiroptera; family Pteropodidae; genus Rousettus; species Rousettus aegyptiacus. The sequence continues at coordinate 81,066,679 of NW_023416287.1, forward strand.
AGAATGGTTATTCTTTTGCAAAAAAAAAAAAAATACCTTATATGAAAATGGTTCCAAATAAATTAAAAATATAAAATTAAAAATTTGAAGACTTAGTAGAAAAAATTATGTGAATATCTTTTTACACATTGAAGACAAAATTTCTTGAGCAATTCAGAAAACATTGATTATAATAGGAGAGATTAATAAATTTACATACATTAGAGTTAAAACTTTTGTTTATTAAACAACTCTTAAAGAGATAACGGACAGCAAGTTTAGACTGAGTAAAGATATTGCAGTACACACAACAAATAAGGATTCAGTATCAAGAATATATGACTAAATCTAAAAGCAATAATAAATTTCAAAGACTAGATAGTAAAATGGGCAGAAGACATGAACAGTAATTTTACAGATGAGAAAACACTTATTTCCATTAAATATTATGGAAGATGTTCAAAATCATTAGTCATCAGGGAAATGCAAACATCTAGATTTTAATTAGATAATACTTTATATCACTTTTATTGGCAAAATATAAAAACCTGAAAATGCCAAGTGATGGAAACACACAGAGTCTCGTATTCATCTCTACTGGGGGTGTGAATTGATTTGACAACTGTAGGAAACAGTTTGGTATTATCTCATAAAGCTGAATATTCACATTCCCTAAGATCCTATAATTACACTCCAAGGACAACTTTTGTACACGTACAACCAAAATATATAGTGCATTCTTCAAATAGCAAATATCTGAAAATAACACAAATGTCTATTAATAAGAGAGCAGATGAATATATTGTGTTATATTTACAGAGTGGAATATTATAGTTTTGTCAATATGAATGAACTATGAAGACATGAAACGATATGAGTGAATGTTAGCAATATATGAAGTGAAAAAACTCAGTCCTCAAATTTTACAAAATATAAAGTAAAAATAAAAGAAAAATATACTTTTAAAGAATGCATATAATTTTGAATTTTGTGCTGTATATGTACTATCTATTCAAAAAAAGTCAAGTGAGTAAATAGATATTGCTCTATCTCGTAGATAATGGAATAGTACTGTAAAACACTTTGTAAGAGCAGCATTTTGGTTTTTGAATCTTGAACACTGATATAGTAGAGCATGCTAGTAGATAAAGGTAAAAGAGCCTGCAGAAAAAGAAAGAATGTATGTGTGTACATACACATGATAATTAATAACAGGGAAAGTTTGAGGACGTGAAAGGAATAGATTCAATCAAGACTCGAGATAGAAGAGTTGGCTAGGTACAGAAGTTGAATCAGTGTTTCTGCAAAGTCTCTGGGAAATCCAATAGTTCAAGTTTTACGAGTTTTTGATGCTATGCTTTTATTACTTTTAAAATTTATTCTCTTGGGTCTTTTAGGTAATTATTAGAATGATTTTACTGTAATATTTTAGAATACTTATCAGGTGGTTAGGTTGATATTGTGTGTACATGTGCTTTGAAAATTTTCAGAACCGAAATGAAAAGCTTTTAATATATTAATATTAAAATTTAACATTTTAGTAGGCTGAAAGATATTTAAATTTTTAAAAGTTTTTCTGGATTTGTTGTGGTTTTCTCTAATAAGCTACCACAAAGAGGATGAATTTAATTGTGTTTTGAGTTTTGGTTTGTCATTTCTTGCTTAGTTTTGTTTTGATAGCTTCTATAATTCTATCTCTAGCTAAAATATTTAGAGTGCGGTCTCACTTTTACTAAGAAATTATGCCTACGGGCACGTATAGATAGAATAACTGAATTGCGCGCTCAAAATAATGTCAATAATTATGATACATATTGTATATAGGCCATATACTTACTTAGAACAAAAATTATGCTCACACGAAAATAACCTATTTAACGTTACTCCAGACATTAGAATATGCAGTTTAGTTGAGTTCAAGTTTCCTTCCAGAATAGAAAAAGTAAAATGGGAAGAGCAAAGAGGCTCTAGACTGACTCATGCTCTCCCAACGCACATTCCAAAGCAATCTGGACCCCCTTACGATAGCCACTCCTTCTGTGAGCCAGAGCCTCGGATGAACCTGGACCTTGCTACGCAGGTATATCTGGACCAACCAAAGTACAACAATTTCATCTTCTTAACTTTTGGGCATCTAGGATCTGTTTCCTATTGAAACTTACTCTAAAGAAAAAAAAGTAGTCTCTTAAGTCTAGGAAAATGTAAATTTAAGTTTAAATCATTTTCCCCCCACCACCTGTCAGTGCATTCCACCAGTAATTGTGGAATGCAATGCTTACCTTTCAGACAAAGATATTCCAAGAGCAGACAGCAAGCAGCAGGTAGGAGAAATTTGGCAGGAAGGAAGAGGGTTTGGGGCACAGGAACCCATATTGTATCCCATAAGATGATACCACGTGAGTTATAATATGGGTGTTTGGACCTGTATCAGTTTAGGCTCAAGATGCCTACATTGGAGACAGGACTTCTTTTGGGGGGTAGGATATGGTGGGACAGAAAGGGAAACATTTAGTTCTTTCTCAGTTTTCAGAATTAAATCTAATTAGCCAAAATAAAATTCTATAAGCAGCTTAAAGCCAAATGGGAACTCTATATACAGCGGAAAGTTAGATCAGATGAATACGAAGATTAAAGAGAAGTAGCGATGTCCTGTGAGATAAAAATGGCAAAATCAGAAGATTTTACACTTAAGCTGAAAGATGCAATAAGAATAAAAAGAGGATAAAGGCAAATATCCTTTAAGCAGATTCAAGTCAAGCAAAACACTCCCATCAGAGGTTGGCAAAAAAAGCTACAAAGAGCAATAGGAGAATGTTTTCCTATACTAGATGCATTTTGAATATACAAACCCTGATAACTTCAGGGTAGAAGAGAATTGGCCAAAGAAATCCTCGAATTACTGACTTTTTGGGCATTTGTTGCTTATAGGGAATTTATGTCATGAAAGTTAATGAATGGCCAACATGATAGATGCATTTTAAAAGATTATTTATATAAAAAGAAAACATTTGATTTTAAACTGATACTGACTAATAGAGCCATCTTTCACATTTTCCCTAAAGGCTTTCAATAGAATAAGGATGGCATATAAATATATAATATGTTGATATTCTGATGTAGGAGGATGAGTAGCATCATGTTCATATCATGTTTATGGTCATCTCTCCTTTCTCATTTCTCTCTTTGTGTATGTGCAAATACATTTTTACATCTCCAGTATTTCATATATTACATATGCACACATGTGCACACATACACACAGAGAAGAGAATGAAGATGCTAAGGCAAGTCATTAGCAATAAAAAAGTTGGTAATAAAATTCTGCCATTCAGAAAGCTCAAAGATCCACGATGTACTGCAAAAAGAAGATGAACAGGGCCATTAAGTGCCTTTAAGAGATAGCAGAAGTAAAATTTCGCTGTAATCTGGTTTGGGCTGCAGACCAGATAGATCTGTCCTGATGCCTGTGTATAGAGTATACGAATTATGCCTAACAGCTTACACATGCCTCTGTTCACCTGGAACTGTTACCTTAGATGGATGTACACAGGACCCACTTTTGAAAAATACACCTCTTCCCTTTTTCTTCTCCTTATGCCCTATCCTGAATATTGGAATAGTCCCACTATCCTTGCTCTTCCCTCAACTTTCCAGCCACCCCCTACCCCCACAACACACACACACACACACACACACACACACACACACCTTCTTCCTGTGTCAATAGCTGGTAGAGGGCAAGATCCATAGTAGCCATACAGATTGTGGTCAAAGACAAGCTTCGGACCCCGGCATGTCCCTTCCCTCCAGCCCATCTATCTAGCTCTGCTGCCACTTTCCTAGTCTAGGGCGGGCCTCATGTGTGCCATTGCTGGTCCCTTCGTCAACCAGGGGAGTGTCATTAGCTGGGTTGCTCTGTGGGAGAATCTCCTTCTGGTTCTTTGTGTTCAGCTTCATCATGTATATGGGCTGTCTTTCTGTCCCTCGGCGATCTAAATGAAGTGAGAGGGAGCCAGAAGGAGAAAACATTGTTATGGTCACTCTTGGAATCGGTCAGGGCTCAGTCAGTGCAGGGCGCAGAAACTGACCCTCCAGGGGAAGAGCTACTTTTCAGGCTTCCAACTCATGCTAGGTTGGAAGCGCAACGTCATCTCTTCAACAGCCACTGACACCAGGAGCTCCCAAATGTTGGTGTAGAAATTCGGAAATGTGGTACTACTGCTCTCTCACTGCCTAATTTTTACTCTTCTGACTCCCCTGTCTATGGCTGAGAGACTTTGAGCCCCCTCCCCTGGGGTGAGTAGACTTCTCCACCCTACTGGCATTAGGATGGACCATATGATTTCCTTTCACAAATAGAATGTCGGTGGGAGTGACACATATGTCCTATCCAGGCAGAAATTTTAGGAGCCTTTGCTTGCTTTACCTCCTGTGAAGAGCGGGCCTGATAGGGGCTGTTCTTCAAGCCACATCCAGAAATGTAGGCCTGTCGATGGGAACCGCAGATCTCTAGCCAGCCTGACATTGACACATGAAGTGAACTTAGAATAAACCTTTATGATTGGGAGCCACTGAACATTTGTGATTGTTTATGACTGAGATTGCTTTTGGTACCTTGAAAGTGGGTCCTGACTGAAACAGACCTATTTTTTTTTTTAACTTTAGGAGGAATAGCAGTTTAGGTAACTATTATTTCAATACCTACTGTATTATAAAAAGGTAAGAAATAAACACAACTTTTGGGCAGACCATTTCTTTGGTGATGATTTTCAAAGATTTAGGGTGGCAGAATTTTTTATTCAAATGGAAACTCTCGAAGACAAGGGAAGGTTCTTCCATGAAGAGAACTGATCCTTTTGCTGTCAGTAGTCCTTTGAAAAGGCAGATGAAATGACAAAAAGTGAGTATTTGAGAAAGCGATGATGAGAGGACCCTCCCTGCTCTCTGGGCCTACATGCTAACGGGTCTGGGCATACTCAAGGATATCCCAAGGCAACTGGATAATGGTGTTCCCAGTCCTTAAAGTAAATTAAGTTTCTGAAACTGTGTGAGACAGTTGACAACATGGAGTAGGGTGTGCTGGGGGAGGGACTTTGGTTGGTTACCTGTTTCCAGTGACATTGGTGGCATAGGCTGTAGCCTGGAAAGATGAGAGAATGTAAAGGAGACCTGCCCTCATTCCAATGAACTTTCTCTGACATATTAGAAAGGGCAAGAAACCTTGGAAGTGGGCAGGTGACGGTACTGAGTTGTTGAAATGTAGACATACAGATACTTTGACTAAATTATGTAATTTGTATCTACAAGTTGATGAAGTTTGAGGATGTGGTGGATTGAATTATTAGTCCCAGTACTTCACCTCTCCCTTAAGAGTTATGTAAATATAGCAGTCCTTCCCACAAAAGATGTAGTGTGCTTCTATGCCACTTGAATTTGAGCTTCATCCTGTGACTTGCTTAACACATGTGATACAGTAGAAGCTTGAGATGTGCTTGACCGTGGGGCTTATACCAGCTTGCATTTCTGTCATCCTCGAAAGAGGAGCATGCCCTGGCTGCCCATTGGTCTGAGGAGAAGAATGAAAGATCTCTGGAGTAAACTCACCCTAGCTCATTGGCTGAACAGGAATTAAATACTATTGTGAATGCCACTGAGATCTTGCAGACTTGAAGAAAGAAGGAAAAAAAGACGGACAAAAGGTAGACAACAGTTTTACCTGCTTCACTATCATAACATTAGGCTGGAGAAGAAAAGTTTGTAGACAGATTATTACCTATAAGAGGTACCTCAAAATTTCCTCCCACTCCTAAATCTCTACATTTCCCATCATCTGATAACTTTCCCAGCTGGAAAAAAACATTTTCTACCTTAGTAAGGGCTTTGCTCTTTAACTGTTCTTGTAGAGGCAGATTGGGCATTCATATTAACCACACTGAACAGATTACATTAGGAATGGCGAGAACGGCAGAGAAGCACATTTCTCGTCTATGGTATGGCCCTCTTTGATTTTCTCATCGTTAGAGAGGAAAGTGCCCATTAGGGCCTGCAACTGCTGGGCTTTGGTTAAAGAGAAGGTCACAACAGGTGAACGGTAGGTAGTCGGGGAGAGCTCCCTTCAGGGAGCTAAAGCTACCAAAGCAAACAAAAGGAGGGGTCTGCAGAAAGAGAAACTCAAATGAGAGATCCAGGAAACAGAAATAATTTGGCCTTTTTAAAGACAGTTTGTCAGTGTTTTGAAAGATGATTCCATTGTTGTGCAAAAAGAAATATTATATCCTTTCTTTCTACCAGTGAATCAATCCAAATTAATATCATGCACAAAGATACTGCATAACTGTATTAGACAATAGGAGTTTTACATTTGAAAAGTAGTTATTTTTAAAAGTTTTTATAGTATACTTCTTTCAAAGTATGATTCTTCAATAAAATAAGTTATACGATATTCCAAATCGCTTGAGAAAGAAAGAAAATAGAAGTCTGAGATAATGAGATTTTCTTTTTGAAGGCAGATGCACTAGGATTTGTACATTAAAATGTACAAATTTCGAAACTTTTCTCAAAATATTAGATACATTTCTTTTTTAGAAATGTTTTCAGAGCTCGAAGCTCAATAATATGAAAATCCTCAATGATGGTACGTGTTTATTTTTAAAGGTGAATTTCATTTCTACAAATAACTAACTTATTTTGAGTCGAGTTTTTGATTAACCCAAAAGAAAAACTCTCAGGCTGAATTTCCTCATATGTTTAACTTAGTAGCTCAGATCCGTGGAATGAATGAGTGACTGCTCTCAAGGAGACAAACTAATCTTGACATATATATTTAATAAAATGAAATTAGTCTCACTTTGTAATCAGGCCTTGTAGCTGAATCAAAGGAGATCAGTAATCACTTTTGTATTTTTCCACTTTTGTCTTTCCTCTTTGAGTTAAATTAAATTTTTCTTCCTTGAGTTAAATTAAACATATCGTTGCTATATTATCTCCAAGAAGAAAGCTAGTGATTAGAATAGAAGGTCAAAGGAGAGTTAGTTCATCATATCAAGATTGGTTTTTTAAAAAAAGTTGAAGCCGATACTTTGTAGGCCAGGAGACTTGAAAAGTTAACCTTAGAGTAGGCTTGTCTCTGAATGATCAGTCCAAGGCTCATTGTCCAAATAGAACAATAAAGAAATGCTTGGACTGAGCAAGAGTTGGGATCCAAGGATAAAATTTCTTTGTGTTGGGTAGGGCCAGGCTGGAGGAGACAGGTCACAGCGTATAAGCCACATGGGAGTGGGGAGCATTATGAGAAGTGGGATCATCACCTCACAAGTAAGCAGACCTCCAGCCTGGGATTCAGAGCAGGGAGCAGACCCAGAAGAAAAGTTTGTAATTGGGGAAACCTGTGTGTTGGGGAAACCAAAATGGAAGAGCCGCAGAGATTGAAACAGCATGGCTGGAAGGGAGAAGATTTGCTTCACCACCCAGAGCTCATCCAGGTCCTTTGGATCCTGGGACTTCAGAGCCTGAAGCACTTTCAGATACATCCATCGGATATACATATATAATTTGAGCTCTCATTATATGCTAAACATTTTGCTAGTTATTGGGGCAACAAAATTAGTAAGACTCAGCTTCTGAGTCTGTTTTAAAGGGGGAGTTGCATGGCTACTAACTAGACAATTATAATTCAGTGTTTAGAGCAGAATATGGACATCTAACTCAGGCTGGGCATGGAGAGTGAAGATGAGGAAAGAATTTCTTGAACTGATGACAGCAAACCTTAGTCCTAAAATAACGAATAAGTGTTATCCATAAAAAGAAGTTTGGAGAGGTATTTTAGACAGAAGAAGTGGCCTGTGTCAAGACAGGAAAGTGTGAGAATGTGTATTCTAGGAATTCAGTGCAAATAATTCAGCAAAACTATGCTCTGGAATGAAGTAGGGAGTGAGGCTGGTGAACATCATAGTCAGGAATGTGTGTTACTCTAGGGGTTTGAGCTTTCTTAGGAGTCCCAGTGCACTTCTATCATAGTTAATTTTATGTGTCAACTGGATTGGGTCACGGGTACCCGGACATTTGGCCAAACATTTTTTTGGGTGTGCCTCTGAGGGTATTTCTTGGTGAGATTAGTATTTGAATTGGCAGACTCAATAAAGCGGATTGCGCTCCCCAGTGTGGGAGGGCAGAAGGCTGAGTAAGAGGAAACTCCTTCTTCCCTGCTGCCTTGAGCTGGGATATGGATCTTTTCTGCCTTCAGAAAGGAACTGTAAAATTGACTCTTCCTAGCTCTAGACCCTGCCAGCTTTTAGATTAGAACTTACACCATTAGTTCCTGGGTCCCCAGTTCATTGACCACAGATCTTGGAACTTCTCTAATTGTGTGAGCTAATTTTTAATATATATAATAAATAAATATCCCTCTCCCCCTTTTTTTCTTTCTTCCTTCTATTCCTTTTCATTTCTTCCTTTCCCATAGTTCTCTTTCTCTGGAGAACCCTGACTAATACAACTTCTCTGGCTAAGACTGGTACAGCCTGATGGAACCACCCTTCACATACAGGGTATAAGTGACTTCAACTGGTACAGGCTTGATAAGTTTGATAGTGACATTTGGTTTTTATCTGAGTAACTACTATATTGAAAATGACATAATACTAAGCTATATCCCTAAAGATTTTCACTGAAGCAAAAGAAGTGAGTTGTGTTGATTTAATGTTTTGGTTATCTACTATATCAACACATTAACTTTAACTGAATGTCTGCCAAGTTTATGTGAAATGGCTTCATTTACTTGTTGAGAGATTTGCAAAATTAAGAGTCTATCCAAAACTTAGATGCTATTTAATGAAATATTAAAATTTCTATGATGGCTTATACTAGTTCCATTGTATTTCAACATTAGATTTATTAAATAAACTTTAAGATTAAAATTTTGCCATATGGAAAAAGTTTTTGTTGGCTTTTTTATATTGAGACAATTGGACTAGAGTTAATAAAATATTCCAAGTGCATTTTGTAATTGGTTACTCCTTTATAGATTTTTAGCAATACAATCAGGAGAAGCCAGTTAGGTTTAAAAGAGACTTGCCAAGGTCATTTCCAAGTTTATGTGTTATGGGGTTGGGAATTGAGATTGGATGTTTTATTGAGGAAATGCTTTGTCTCTATGACAGCATGGCTATTGTTCTGTATGTTAAGAAGGCTTATGTGCTCTGATAACATTTTAATAACAAATCATTCTGAATAATTCTAGATGGTTATTTTTCCAAAGAAATTTTCTAAATTGTGTATGAATATGTTACTTTGCCAGCTTTTCAATTTTATGTCATTAAAGAAATAAATGCAGACAACAGTAGCAAATTACAGCAGCATAAAATCCCTTTGTAACACTACATTCTACAAAGTTGAATGGAGAATAAAATAGAATGGGATATACTAGATAAGGCATAGTAAATAGGAAGTGTATTGAATATATTGAAATTTTCTTGGAAAATTAAAAAGTGATTCCCAAATGAAAGTATTTTAGAGTGCAAATTTTCCAAATAGTAATAAAATAAAACAACAACCACAGCAACAATAAAAGCATTCACAGCTAAAATATTACCTAGAAACAGTTGAATAGCTTTTTAACATGCCTTCTTGTTAACACTTCACCAAAAGAATAGGTCTCTACTTTTCCTGTTGTAAAATATTTTTTTTCAGAGTAGAGAAGAGTGGCAGATCTGTTTGCTTCTTGCTGACCTCCCATGGCCTCCTAATCACCAATGTCAACAGGAGGTAGGATTCTAGAGGACTCCCTCAGGACAGGCTGATGTAATGAGAGAAGTTTAAGTTATAATCAGGGTAATTACTTGAAAACGCAAATGACATACAGAAGGCTTACTACGCCGTTTCATATGTTTAGTATGGATGTCTCCTCTAATTTTGTGGTAGACAATGCTGGTTCTAACAGAACTCCTCATCAGTAATTTTATTTTGACAGGCAACATGATATTGCCAATAGAAGGGAGCAAGGATGGGGTGAAGGGAGATCAATTTTCAGTAGGCAGCCTTTCACCTGATCCCTCTATTTTCATCAAAATTATTCAGCCATGTTCTTGGGCCTGCCAGATGTTTCTAAGTCCTGAATCTTTTGGTTTTCTTGAGGCTTGTGGGCTGTGGAGAGGAGCAGTTTCCCACCATGGTGTGGTGGAAAAGGGTGGAGGGGATCCAGGAATTTAAATATTCCTTAGAATAGTTTAGAATCTCTTGTGTCTTCAACACCTCCATTCACAAAAAAAAACCTATAGATGATATCATGCTTAACAGTAAGAAATTTGAAGCTTTCCCACTAAGATCAAAAATAAGGCAAGAATGTCCCCTCTTACTACTCCTTTTCAACAGTGCACTGAAAGTCCTTGCTAAAGCAATAAGGCAAGAAAAGGAAATAAAATATATACATATTGGGAAGGAAGACAAAACCATCTTTGTTCTCAGATGACAGGATTGTCTATGTAGAAAATCTGAAAGAACTGAGAAAAAAAATTCCGGAACAAAGTGATTATAGCGAGGTTGCAGGACACAAAATTAATATACAGAAGTCAGTCACTTTCTTATATACCAGCAAAAGACAAGTGGAATTCGAAATTCAAAACATAATACCATTTATATTAGTACCTCCAAAATTAAATACTCAAATTTACAGAACTCCAATGAATGAATTCCAGAACTAAATAAGTAGAGAGATATTCTGTGATCATGGATAGGAAAATTCAGTATTATCAAGACTGATCTATAGATTCTGTTGGTGTCTCAGTGAGTTATTTTGTGGATATCAACAAACTGATTCTGAATTTATATGAACAGGCAAAAAGACCCAAATAGCTAACACAAGATTGAAGGAGAAGAACAAAGTTGGAGGACTGATGCTTCCTGACTTCAAGAATTACTGTAGAGTGATAATAATTCAAGACAATGTGATATTGATGAAGGAACAGACACATTATTTAGAAAGGATTATAGCTTTCTATTTTTTAAGCACCTTTGCCACAAAATCATAATACTGGTTGGAGCTTTGCAATAGCTATTGGTTTTTTCCCTCACCCTGATTAGAACATATCCAGACTAGTCCATGTGGCTGCTATTTTCTGAGCAGACACACGTAAAATTGCTACAATGAAGAAACAGTGTCCATAAATTGTAATTGTTGTTGAGATGGGAAGAGGGAGAGAAAGAGGGAGAGAAGGAGAAAGAAAACAAATTCTGGAAATTTGAAGAAGGTTCTTAAGTCTTCAGCTGACTATCGATAAAAAACTATGGGAGGCTGGGAAAAGAACTATTGGATAAGAGTAAAGAGAACAATCCTTAGCACTCACACAGGAACAGGTGTACTTTCTGTACCCTCTCCAGCGGGTGGAAAACCTCATTATTCATAGGGCATTTGGTCAGTTGTAGGACAAAAACAGCCTTGGCTAAATGTTGCTCTGGTTCCATATTGACAAAGCTTTGAGAGCAAGGCTGTAAAGCACCAAAATTTTCAAGTAACTTAACTGCATCCCCAGAGGCTCAAGAATTGATATAGGCGTACAAAAAGACCCAGCACCCAACAAGATAAAATTCGTAATGAGTGGTAGTTGATAGAAATTACTAGGCATTCAAAAAAGCAAAAAATAAAAAATAAAAAATAAAAAACAGAAAAACCCAACAACAACCCATAACAAGGAAAAAATCAGTCATTTGAAACTGAGCTGAAATGACACAGATAAAATTAGTAGACAAGGACTTTAAAAACACTTACTGTAACTCTATTTCATGTATTTAAAAAACTAAAAGATCGAATATATTGAGACATGGAGAATATAAAGGGTGAGAAAACTTCAAGCAGTGTAATACGTATTTAATTGGAAGGAGGAAAGGAAAGAATTATTTGAAGAAATAGTGGCTGAAAAATTTCTAAGTTTGATAAAAAATATAGACTTTTAGACACAAGAAGCTCAACAAACCCCACACGCAAGAAGCTCTAAAAAGTGACACCGAGTTACAGCATAATCAAATTGCTAAAAGCCAGTGATAACAAGGAAATATGAAAAGCAATCTAAGTAAAGACAAGTTGTGACAGAGAAAGGAAGACAAAGATGGTAGTAGATTTCTCACCAGAAACAATGCATGTCAGGAGACAGTGGAACTAGAATCCTAGACACAGCAATCAGATAAGAAAAAGAAATAAAAAGACATTCAAATTTGAAAGGAATAAGTAAAACTGTCATCATTTGCAGATGACATGATAAGTGAACCGCAATGATTCCACCAAAAAAAAAAAAACTATCATAACTAATAAATGAATTCAGTAAAGTAGCAGGATACAAAATTAATATTCAGACATTAGTTACATTTTTATATACCAACAATGAACTGTCTGAGAAATTGAGAAAAAATACCATTTATAACTGTATCAAAAAAATAAAATACCTAGGAATAAATTTAACCAATGAGGTAAAACACCTGTATTTGGAAAATTACAAGTCATTGAAGAAAAATTTGAAGAAAATACAATAAATGGAAGTATATACCATGCTCATGAATAGGAAGAATTAACATCATTTAAATGTACATATTACCCAAAGGAATCTGTAGATTCAGTGTAATCCCAATTAAAATACCAATGATTTTTTCATAGAACTAAAGCAAATAATCTAAAACTTTATGTGGAACTATAAAAGACCCCTAGTAGCCATGCCAACCTTGAGAAGAACAAAATTTGATATGCTACCTGATATCAAACTACACTACAAGTCTATAGTAATCAAAACAACGTGATATTGGCATAAAAACAGACACATAGATAAATGGGATAGAATAGAAAGCTCAGAATTAAACCCATATCTATATGGTCAGTTAATCTATGACAAGAATATACAATTGGGTAAAGAAAGTTTCTTCAACAAATGGTGTTGGGAGCACTGGACAGATGCATGCAAAAAAATTGAAACTAGACTACATTCTTATACACACAGATGAATAAACTTAAAATGGATTAAAGACATAAATGTCAAACCCCAAACCATAAAACTCCTAGAAGAAAGCATAAGCAGTAAATTGACATTGCTCTTAAAAAATAATAATTTTTTTTTTTAGATATATTTCTTTGGGCAAGGGAAACAAAAGGAAAAATAAACAAATGGGACTACAAACTAAAAAGCTTTTCATAACAAAGTAAATCATGAACAAAACAAAAAGACAACCTATCAAATGGGAGAAAATATTTACCAGTGATATATCCAGTAGAGTTAATTTCCGAAATATATTAAGGACTCATATAACTTAATACCAAACAAAACAAAACAAAACAACAAAATTACAATTTGATTTAAAAAAAATGGGCAGAGGACCTACATAGACGTTTCTCTGAGGACCAATAGACGTATAAAAAAATGCTCAACATCACTAATAATCAGAGAAATGCAAATTAAAACCACAAAGAGATATCATACCTATGTTAGAATGGCTATCATCAATAAATCAAAAAACAACAAGTGTTAGTGAGGATGTGGAGAAAAAGGAACCCTCATCCACTATTGGTGAGACTGCAGATTCGTATAGCCACTATGGAAAACAGTGTGGAGATTTCTCAAAAAAATTAAAAATAGAACTACTTTATGACCCAGCAAACACAGTTTTCAGTATTTATCTGAAGAAATCTAAAACATGAATTCAAAAAGACATATACATCCCTATGTTTACTGCAATGTTATTTACAATAGCCAAGATATGGAAGAAATCTAAGTGTGCATCGATAGACAATTGGATAAAGAAGTAGTGGTACATATATACAATAGAACATTACTCAGCCAAAAAAAATTTTACCATTTGTGAAAACATGGATGGACCTAGAGAGTATTATGCTAAGTGAAATAAGTCAGACAGAGAAAGACAAATACCATATGATTTCACTTATATGTGGAATCTAAAAATCAAAATAAAGTAAAAAGAAACATTTACAGATACAGAGAAAAAACTGATGGTTGCCAGATGGGAGAGGAGTTGGGAGGCTGCGTGAAAAAGGTGAAGGGTTTAAAAAGAACAAGCCTGCAGTTAAAAACAGTCACAGAGATGTAAAGTATGGCATAGGGAATATGGTCATTAATATTGTAATACCTAAGTATGGTGTCAGGTGGGTACTAGACTTATCGAAGAAATCACTTTGTAAGTTCTATAAATGTTAACCACTGTGACATATATCTGAAACTAATATAATATTGAATGTCAGTTGTATTCGAAAAATAAAAATAATTAAAAAAAGAAGACAGTGAAACATCTTTAATGTGCTAATGAAAAAAAGAACTATCAATCTAGAATTCTGCCAAATTGGACTTTATCAAAATCACAAATGTCTGCCGTTCAAAAGATACTGTTAGAGGATAAAAAGACAAGCCACATAATGGGATTAAATATTTGTAAATTTCATGTCTGATAAAGGATTTGTATCTGGAATATATAATGAAGTCTCAAGTATTATTGGTAATAAATAATTCAATTAAAAATTGGCAAAAGATTTGAACTGACACTTCATCAAAGAAAATATGTAAATTTTTATTATGCACGTGAAAAGATATTCGTTCTCAGTAATTAGGGAAATACAAATTAAAACTACAGGGAGATACCACTACATGACTATCAGAGTGACAAAAATGAAAAAGTCTGACCAAACCAAGTGTCGATGAGGATGTGGAACAACTGGAGTCCTCATACACTGCTGATAAAAATGTCAAAAGGTGCACCTGCTTCAAAAACTGTTCGGAAGGTTCTAAAAAAGTTAAACATGCATCTATTATATAATCCAGGCATTCTACTTTCAGATATTTATCCAAGAGGAATAATGAGGACATGTAAACAAATGTTTATAACAGCTTTATTTGTAATGACCCCCCAAAAAACAACTCAAATGATCATTGATAGCTGAACTGTAAACACACTGTAATATATACATATAATAGAAATGTATTTCGCAGGAAAAAGAAGTATGCTATTGATATGTGCTACAACACCAGTGAGTCTCAAAATAATTAAACTGTTATTCTAGTTTATCTGTTTTTGTTTCCCACTTTGTGTCTGGCATTGTTCTGGTAAATTCCATGATAAATGTTATCCTGGAAATATGATGTTAAATAAGCTGGAAGGCACACCCTTAAGGTGCTTACAGCCCATCGTTGGAGACAAAGAAGCAATTATAATTTTATAATGTAGCTAAAATATTTAAAAGTTTTTAAAGATTTGACTTAAATGTAGTCCTGAGATGCCTCAATAATTAGATCCAATTGGTATTTGTTCTAGGAAACTAAGTCCATAGTATGTGATCAAAGAATATTTGTTGATTGAGGAAGGCTTCAGATCACATCTGTCGAATTATATGAAACATACTTGAAAGGTATTATATTTAGTCATTTACTTAACAAGCATTGATTGAACATATTTTATGTACTACACATGAAAGCTGCAAAAATAAGTCATGGCCATTACCTTGAAGTCTGTGTAGAAGACAGCATGTAAAAAAATAGTGTGATAGACTGTGTATAAGTACTGAGACAGAGGTCCCCATGAAGAAGGGAGTGAAGAGAGAATTAGAATGGGGAGGAGTTCATAGGGGAGACATCTCCCTAGTAGGGACTCGGGGATAAGAGAGGCAACTCACTCCTTGAACAATCTGGGTACAAGGGGGAGGCAGACTGGCTGCACTGTCAAGGCAAGAATCAGGGGCGAGATGATGAGATCTGCAGCAGCCATAAAGCCTCTGTTCTACTCACCTCAAGCTCTCTCACGCCCCTCTCCCTTCCCAGCGGAGGCAACCAAACTGTTCCTAGTTTTCCAGTGGAGATTTTTGGCCCCAGTGCCACATACTGGGAGTGAGATTTAATTACTACCTCAATGGATTCTCTTTCATTTTTAAGAGATCATATTTTTGAGTTTGCTTCTCTCAGAACAATGTGAGATGAGGTTAGAATGAAGACTGTTAAGTAGAGGTAAAAAAAAAAACAAAACTGTGCCATGGGAGTGTAGACATTGGAGCCAAATTATTCTGACCACAGCCAGGATCAGGAATGGCTTCAAGGTAGAGAAAGTTTTGAGTTGTGTCTTGAAATACACGCACAAAAAATATTCTAATGTGAGAAAATGGCCCTGGGCTAGACGGTCTGTAAACCTGGTGGAAGATCAGCGTGATCGAAGACGAGGTATGCAGAAATATGGCCTGCTGAAAAGTAAGGCAAAGGTTCCACGTAGCACAGGGAACAGAATAAATGCTTTCGTTCGGCCCTTATAGTTAATACAATATTCTGCTTAATGAAATAGAGGATCGCCATGTATTTCACGCATAGATTTCAAATTAAGATATAACAAAATGCATTCGTATCAGTCAAAATTCAGTTACAAAAAAAAAAAAAAAATGAACCGCTCCATCTATCTTAAACGGAATGAAAATTTGGTGTTTTTAAAACTGTTGGGAAGGCGGCAGAAGGAGCTTCCTGGCTGGCCAGTCTGCTGTTTGGGGATTAAATGGGAGGTGCCACAGCCTAAGCTTATTTTCCTTTGATGATGCCAAAGGAACGCTACAATTTTTCCATGCCTCAGTTTGCCTGGGATTAACACATAGTAGGTACCCTGGGAATGTTGGGAAATCATTAACATATGTGAAGGTCAATATTCCGTAAAAGTGCAGATGTGCTCGTTAATAGAAAATTCATTCTTGAATCTCCCAAGAGACTTGCATGATAACTTGAACATTAGTAGGCAACTCATTAATATTTGTTGAATGAATTTCATGAGAAAGCAAATAAAGCCGATATTTACTGTTACACTAATTTCAAATAAATTGCATTCATTTTTTGCCACTCTTTTTAAAAAGGTGGCGTGTATCTAACCTTGCCTTTCCGTCAGATGTGATCAATGGTATGGTGCTGTTTACATAATAGCACTTCATGATAAAAGTGGAACTCCTTGTTTTTTAAATTCAGACGTTGGTGTCAAAGAAAATGACTTTGAAGTCATTGACTGTCGGTGTCGGCTGATTTAAGAAATGTGCCTGAACACATTTGATCTTTTTCAGGTTGGGCGGTTGCCTCCACGCATAGCCAGAAATGGAGGAAAACACTTGGCTAATAACATCCTAACTCCCCTTAATGTTTTTGTTTACTCCAGCCTTGCATGACCAGCAGCAGGGTAATTGTGTTAAGTCTGGGTAAAACAGTTCTCATCACGCAGACCCCCAGCAGGGCACAGGAAGTTAGTTTAACTAAACTGTATCTATTTTGGAACAGAAATACATACACTAAACTAAAAAGAGCGAAAATCTTTTTTACGGTAAAGACATTAAAAAGCCAAATGGAATTCTCTGGCGGATCAGTTAATATGGTAAGGTAGAGGTCACAACTTAAAATGTATTATTATTTAGAAATTTTGAGAGTCTTCTTTATCATTAGATGAAGAGTGTTTCTTTAGAAGCAGGTATGACTATGTATCTATGTATCTGTTTATCTCAGCTTTGAAGATCTGGATATTTTGGAGATGTAGATAGTTATCTATGTATCTATGTATCTATGTAAGTGTCTGTGTATCTGTCTATGTATCTATGTATCCATGTATCTGTGTATCTGTATCTGCGAATCTATGTATCTACGTATCTATTTATCTATGTACCTGTGTATCTATCTAGCATCTGTCTCTTTCTACCTACATCTCCAAAATATCTAAAAATCAAATATCAATATTTTAATATTTTTGAGGCAATTATTTTGTAGCATCAGGAAAAATATTTTAGAGTCCATTTGGAGGACCGTAATTTCTAAGTAACCTAGGACAATACAGTTCAGTAGTATAGTCATTGAACAAGCAGTCGAAGCAAAACTGTACTCTGGCTGTTTCTCATCTCCCTGAGTGATTTCTACTCCTGTTCTAAAAATAGGATAAAACGGAGATAGCTGCACATGCTTCCACCTCCCACATATGTCCCAATCTTTTCCATCGTTGAGTTGAAAAAAATCTACTTGCAAATGAATCATTAATTCTATAGGGTTTTCTTGTGTTTTTTTCTGCACAGGTAACATTTTGTTTCACAAGTGTCAGAGTCACAGAATATTTCAGGCTTGGCTTTTCTTGTAATAAACCACATTTCTCATAAATATGAACAATTCTTTCGGTTATTTGTTCCAATTTGTTTTCCTTTTTTGAATCAGTGCAACACAGTCTTCACTTCAGTTTTCAACCTAATAAGCTGGGCCAATTAGGTATCCCTGAAGGTACAAATTTTGATAACCAGTTCTGAATCTTTCTGTGTAGCTTCTAAGGAGACTCTGAATATAACTTCTTTATGACTCTTTTAAAAGTTTTTGTAAATTGGGATCAGACATGATGTCTGCTGAACCGAATTTCTAATAAAGGAGTTTTTTAATCATTCTGTGTCCTTCTCGCTTCACTATAACTAGGAATTGAGGACTGATGTGCCAGCTTTTCCAGGCAACTTTGGGGCTTCCATGTCACTCATATGTTTCATAAAGGAAAGAGGCTATTATCTGTGCACTGTTTTCATTAGGAATACAGTGGGAACATCTTCATTAGAAACGGAGAGCGCGCTTGATGTGCTCTGTTGTGATAATGAGGGGAAGGGTGTGAACGAGCAGATAAGAGGAGCAAGTATTTAACTGGAAGCATTCCACCTGGCTTCTGCTTCATTTTATTTAATTGGATGAGGAACATTTTCTGCCTGTGAAAACAGCCAAATGTCCCAGATTGGGAGTCAAGAAGCCAGGATTTGAGGACGTCGATAGCAGTTCCTTGTGTCCCTCTTCCTCCTCCTATGGGTGTCCTGGTATTTCGACTTTTAAAAGAGCAAATGGACTATACATAGGGCATTTAGGAATACAAGGAAGATGCAGTTTAGGGGGAAAAGGTACCGTGGTCTTTTCATAACCAGTCTTGAACAAAATCGTGAACCAGATAAATTTTCTTTTCAAGCCTTTTTAGGTTACCTTTCTGTATTCCTCTTCTACTTTCGGCGCCTTTAGGTTTTATATCTTTTATTTATATTCTGTCCCCTTTATAAAAACTTGACTCTTCCGTGTCCTGTCCCTTCAGGTCTGTGCTAAATAATGTTCTGAATTAGTAGGGTTATTAGATTTAGCAAATAAAAATAACCGGATGCCCAGTTAAATTTTAATATCAGATACGCAATGAATGAAAATCTAGTGTAATTATGTCCAGCAGAGTAATATTTGTTGCATATCTGTGATTCAAATTAAACTGAAGGACAATATGTATTTTATCTGACAATCTTGTGTTAGTGGTTTGCAAATTTATTTTTTCAAGGATGCCTGAAGTTCAGCAGGGGTGACTTCGGTGGCGGTGGCGGGGTTGGGGGTTGCAGGTGGGGAGAGGTGCTGTAGAGGTAAGGGAGGGTTGGAGACCATGGCACACTAGCTCTTCCTCAGCTGAGCAAGCTCTGCTCTCGTCTGATTTGTGTATTGGCATTGGGTATTTGATTTAATTTGACATAAGGATTTTGTTCCTGAGAAAAGAAGTCTGAAGACTACTGTTAGTCCTGGCTGTCTTCTCTCTGCCTCTCCAGATTCATTTCCCATCTTTCTCCACCTCACTTTGGGCCCCTGGAGACTCATATACATCCATAGACTCTCTTGCCTGTGGCTGTCCGCAGAACTAGTGGGAGACTGAAGGCAGGAAACTGAGGCCTGAGTATTTAGTCCCCTGGTGCTTTTCCTGTAAAGTAATTCAGATAATTTAAAATTCCGTGTCAAATAGGAACTCTCTTGCATGTACAGAAGAACCCAACTGTGACTTATGCAAATAAAAACTTATTTTCCTCACATTCTGAAGCTCTGGTAGCAGGCAGCTGCCAGCAGAATTTCAGTGGCTCGCTGATGTCACGCTGGAATCCCTTACGTCTCCTTGGTATTTCCTTCATGGTTACAAGATGGCTGCCAAAGTTCCGGACATCAAGTCCATGTTCAAGGCAGAAAGAAAGAAGGAAAGGAAAAAGCTTCAAAGTTTGATACTTTATTAGGAAAGTGAAAAACTCCTCATAGATGTCACTTATGCTAGACTTTTGTTATATGACCCCCCTCCCCCCACCCTCCCCCGGGGAACATTAGTATTTAGCTTCTCCACCCTCTCAAGACTACAGGAAAGAAAGGAGTTGAGGATGATTTTGACTTAATAAACCAACAATGTCCAGGAGGAATTTGCTTTTGACAAGAAACATCTAAGGAGTCAATGCCTCAATCTTAAGGAACAGCTTTTTAATGGACTAATTTACAGACACTCTAACTAGCTTATGAAGAGGTGTTTAAGGGCAAAGTATTCCATCATGGGGGTGATTATGTTTATTCTTTAACTTTGGTCAGAATTTTAAAGGCAGAATAGAGTTAGTGTACTAAGGCCTTGGTCAAATTATATTGTAAATCCTTCTATACCCCCTCTACACTTTAATTTTTTTCCCTCTGTTGTATATATTATCTGAATACACAGGAAAAATTAGGGTAAAATGAACACAAAACAGTATGAAAAAAACTAACTAGAAACCAAGCGACTGGTCTTTTTCTCTTTTTCTTTTTTTTTTCTCCCTCCCTTCTTTCATTCCCTCCCTCCCTCCCTCCCTCGCTGTCTCCCTCCTTCTCCTTTCCTTCCTTCCTTCCTTCCTTCCTTCCTTCCTTCCTTCCTTCCTTCCTTCCTTCCTTCCTTCCTTCCTTCCTTCCTTCCACCAAGACTGAGTGTTAGGTTAGTTTTGGCTTTGTGACCCTCTCTTCCTTATGTGTAACAGGAGAGCTATGCTGGACTAGATAATCATTCTATTCAACAAATATCTATTGGCCATCTCCCATGAAGCCTCCCATGTTCCAGGCCCCAGGGGTTGATAAGGTAGTGATGATGGACAAGGTTCTTGCCCTCGTGGTGCTTACTTTCCACTGGGCAGAGACTGATAACAAAAATACATAATAAAAGATACTAACTAGTGATTGGTGCTGCACAGAGAAACAAAATACAGTGGTGTGAGAATAAGTGCTCAGGTGCCTATTTCAAATAGCATGGTCCAAAAAGGCCTTGCTCAGGAGCAACATTTAAACCGATGTCTGAATGCCAAGAGACCAGGTCCTTAATGGCGGAGTATTTTAGCTCCAGGAGGAGAGAGCTGTTAAGTGCAAAGGCCCTAAGGACAATTAAGCTTGACACGTTCGAGGAACAAAAAGAATGCAAGAGAGAGTGAATCTGAGCGCCATTCCGTTTTTCATGGTTATATTTACCGTTTTCTGGAAATGCCAATTCATACTAATCTCAATTCGGTGTATGTTATCAAAACATCAATAATGTACTGTCCTGGGATCACTGAGGATCTCTCCTCTCTGCCACAGGCTTCATGTTTCTGAAGATAAACAATGTGAGGGCTGAGAAGATCACACTGGTTAATCCTGGTGGTGGGTCTCGTGCTACTGAGAGATTAACCTGCAGAGTCTGTGGCTGGGACCCCACCTTTCACAGATCTGCCATCCATATGCATGATTATTAGGTCACGGATCTCTCACACTCGAGAAGAAATAAACCCCATGAGTTCAGTGTCTGTCTTTGTAGTGCCCACAGCTTATTCCTCACTGCATAGCGTTGCTTCTGTTCATCCTAAACTTCATAGCTCTTCTTTTTAACACCCTGGGATGCGATGATCCAGGGCTATAGTTGTCTGGTGCTTGTTTGTAAGTTAGCAGCACCTGGCTGTGGGCAGTGGACTGGCACAGGTCTCAAGGTTTGTGCCAATCTGCAGCAAATCTGGAAACTGAGCCCACTAAAGTGATTTTTCACAAAGGGAAACTTATGCAACTTATAAATATTTTTTTTTCCCCTCCGAGGTCATATCCTTCCTAATTTTTTTGAATTAATATGAATTTTTACTGCAGCGACAAAATAAAATGACCTTTCTTTTGGAAAAAATAAACTACGTATAACTTATATCAGATGCTCAATTTTTTTCCCCATTGGAACTCACCGGGCCCTGAAATCCCAGGGCCTGGGAACCACAGAGTTGGTCAGAGACCACGTGTTCATGTTTACAGAGCTTTGACATTGTGTCTCTTCTCAGGAGCCCTGTGAGCATCAGCCTGCTCCCTTAAGATCTGGGTGCTGGCGGGTCGGGATGTACATGTGCGGAAGGAGGGTTGGTTTAGGTGTTTTAGCTCTGCCACATGTTCCCTGGCAGAAAAGGTCCCCACCATTACTCACCTCTGCTTGTGTGTTTTTGAGGGTTTGCTCTCCACATCTCTGCTTTGTTATCTTTTAAAAACGTGTAAACAAAACAGTAGTTTAGATGTGTGCTTTGCTCGAAAACACAACTTGTGAGATATTTCCCTCCTCCCCACCCCTCAATTTTCTTGGCAGTATTATTTTATAAGATAATATCTTGGACATTGTCTTCAGGATAAATAAACTAAAAGGTCTATTTTTTTTTTTTCACCTCTGCTTGCTTTCTTCTTCCTCTTTATTCATCCATTTGCTGAGCACTAACAGAATACCAAGTCCTGACGGCAGGGCACTGAAGATCTCTGGAAGTGATTCACAAACGTAACAAATGATCTAGGGGCAGCGCCTGAGAGGAGGGAGATGTACAGAGAGCAAAGCAAAAAGACCCATTCCTTCCGCCTAAAGAAAGTCATAGAGAAGAGAAAGCAAGGACTCGAGTAAACTTTCCATTCTCTTTGCCCATGACTGGGAAGGAGCTAGAATTCTTCAGATGTTGTTGGCAGCAGAGTTTGGGATTACTATCACGGAAATGTGGGTCAGAGCTTGAGATCACAGCTAGATTTGCTGCCGGACAGGTGCGTGACCACCAAGGTCACGCCACTTAAGTTTTTGGTGTGTGTTTGTAAACCGGGCATAACATATCTGTTATCTTTTCCTTCCTTCATTTTGTCCTCTGATTACTTTCAAAATATTTTGTATTTCACATGGTTTTAGTTACTAGAGGTGTAAAGATGAATGAAACTGAGCTTACCATGCAAACCGGGTGAGCTAGGTACAAAAGTAGAAGAATTATAATACAAGCTCTGAGCGCTGTTAGGGGAATCCCTGTCTCACAGTGTTACTGGAAGACAGCAAGGAAATCCTCGTGAAAGGGTTTTCGAAAAGGCACAAGACAAGGAGTGAGAGAGTGTCCGGGTAACAGAGGAACTGGATTCAGGCCGAGGCATGCTGAAACTCCTGTCCTACTAATGGGTCTCTAGGAAAAACACATTCATCGGGAGGTCATTTCAGTATCCAGTGTAGGCTTATGCAATTTTCAATTTTGGAGGTTCAGGTTAAGTTGGCATAAGGAAATAATTAGCTTTCATGCTTTTGAGGATTTATTATATTGATCAGAATTAAGTCCAAAAAGCACAGTCAGAAGGTACTTTAGCAGTAAAGATATTTTCACATTGTCTCCTGAAAAACTGTGCTTTCCCTTTAATTTACCAAAATGTGTAATGCAGCCATTACATTTCTCTATGTTCATCTTCTCCATTCTGGCTTCATTTTGAGCACATCATTAAGCAAATATTATGATATTATGGAATTCTCTCCAAAAGCTGTTGCCATTCACAAGTGAAGATAATACAGTCTGGTGTTGGTGGTATTTCCTCCTGTACACACAGGTGGGCCAGGATCCTAGGCACTAGAAGCGCTTGGGACGGAGGTACTTAGAGCTGGCTTCCTGTTCCCACGACACGGGGAAGAAGAGTTTGAAGGTAGACAGGTCTTGGTTCCATCCCTGCCTTCGTGCTCCCTTTGAGGATTTCCTAACTCTGTTTAGTCCGTGGCGTGCCTGCGAACTTGCTGGAACACATCGGTGATTGACAAGAGTGATGCTACTCTGCCTTTCTCATAGGCCTCACCTTTTCTGGGTCAACCAGTGATCTCGTCTGTCACCAGTCTTTCGAAGCTCAGCCTTGTTAGGCTGTCTGAGGAAACGTCTGGACAGGGAAGGAATCAGAAAGCCATGAGTAGAGTCTGGCTCTCTGTTGCATTTACTTTTATGTTTTTTAAAAAATTTTAACCCAGGCAAACCTTTGACTTCTTCAAGCTTCATTTTCTCTAGTCATCAGCAAACATAGTATTATGTCTTGCGTTCTCACAGGCATGTTATAAAGATCAAAATGAAATAATTTGTGGGAAACATGTTTGAAAAGTATATAAAACATTACACAAACCCTCATATATAAACAGCGTTTACTCGCACCAATTCAGAATTACATCCTATGATATGAGTCTGTTCACCATACTGACCCCGCCTTGCCTCAATATAAAACTGATAAGCATGGAGAACGCATTAGCTAAAGGCATTCACATAATGCAATAAGATGTCCCAGAGTCCTCTAGGAAGCTGAGATCTTCGAATTCCTCATATCCCCTTCAGGACAGAAAATGGGAGGAATGCTTAGTCTGCCATTCTACTGTTATTCTAGATGGTTGCTCTGTGTTAACTTTAGATTTTCTAGTCTGGTCTGGCCAAAGAAGGCAGGAAGATCAGAACAGAGAGTAGAGAAGTTAGATTCTATCTTCTGAACTTCTGCCCTTCTTTCCTGGGGCTCCCATCACCCAAAGTGTGAAGGATCCAGGTAAATAGACTTCGAACGCCAGGCCCAATACAACAAAAAGGATGTCTGGTACCGCCCACTCTAGCCCCTGTGCTCTCATTACTGCAAGAACTGTCCTACTAAATGTTCTCCTAATCCTGGCAGGTTCCCAAAGCCTTTGCGGCAAAGTTCAAACTCCTGAACTTGATGCACACAGCTCCTCATGCTCTGCTATCACCGCCTTTATTTTCCGGGGGCTGGTATTCCTCTATCTGCAACCTGGGCCTCAACCAGCAGAGCCCCAAGCTAAAGTAAAACAACCCCGTGGGAACTCATCCTTCCACTTTGAATACCCTCCCCATAATTAAACTTAAGTTATTCTGCAAATCTCAGGACAACCCACAGGTACTTTGAGAAGTATTCCTTGATTCGTTTAAACTGAGTTGAATGTTTTTTCCTTTGCATTTCCATTACGATCTGGGCATAACTTTTATTTAATGTGTATTATTCAGTGCTCCAAGTTTTTAAAGTCTGATTAGGCTACCGGACTAATCTTCCTGAAGGCAAGGTCCGATTTGTATTTGTATCCCTCACACCTCGAATGGCACCCGGGAGACTTCCTTTTATTGAATGAATGATGAGTAAATGAATGTAAGCTTTTTGAGTGGAGTGGTCCATGCTTTCCCCCATATTTCTTTCCGTGTTCCTTCCAACTGTGAAGTCCTTCTAGCCTGCTCTTGATTAGCATTTTTCGTAATAACAAGTGAATATGTCTTTTAATGCTCTTTTGGTAACAGTCAGTAGTGTCTTGCTCATCCGGTCTACTTCTGTATCTGCCGACATCGTGAAGTGTTTCCCTTCACTGCTGGCTTCTCCGAAGAGCTACACTTAATTCTGAAGTGGCCGATGGCGCCCCACCTCAGGGTTTGGAAAATGTTTTCAGCCATGACATTGAATCATCAGCCTTAAGCAATTGTTACCCCATCCATTAAATGAGGGAGGAGATCATTCCCTCCTCCTTTCTTAAAGATGTTATGAAGATTAATGAGGTAATGTCTGCAGCCTGGAAGAAAGGTACCTTTCTAAATACTGAGTGGTATGGTAACATTGCTTTCATTTCATTTACCCATCGGTCTGTGCTCATCCAAGCAAGATGCAAAAGTAGAAGACTTGCTGGACTGAGCAGTTGGATTTGAGAGGCGTCCCCGGCCCTATTCCAGGCAGTGCTCACTACGGATCTGTGCTATGGATGTTTCCTCTGCTTCCAACTCTTCTGTTGGCAAAAGGTTGCAATAAAGTAGCACCTACCCACAACCAAAAGAGTGTGTAGAAAGGTAATGAATTTGTTTTTGTAAAGTGGATGGGTCCTTGGATAAAAGGCTTTGTAAAGCCACGAGATATTATTTCAATCCCAGGTTTCTATTTCTCATTCTTTCTTCTGAAAGAATATTCACTTTTCAGCTTATCACTTTTTCAGGATTTTTTTTTTAATTACTCTTAACTCAGTCTTTTATGTACAGCTGTAGACATCTATTGAACTGCTGTGTTTCCCTCCAGAGAGGTTACTGTTTGAAATTTCTCACTGTCATTTTTTTGTTGTTGTTCCTTTGCTTATAAACCAATAACCCAACAGCTTTTGGACAATAGTCTTCATTTTTTTTTAACAAGGCATTATTTTTATATAGTCCCTTTGAAATGTTTATTTATTAATTCATAAATGGATCCCATCACACATTGCACCTGTGTGACTTATATTAATTAAAATAATAATGCAATGAGAAATGAATAGGCTGTTTTGATTACTGTGGTAATCCAAGTAACCTAGTGTATAGTATTTGAGAATTAAATTGTTTATTGCAACTCAGAAGAGAACACTGGAATGAGAACAGTCTACATTTTCTTGCGCTTAGGAAGATGTTAGAATTCTTAGAATTTTACTGGATAAATGTCATTCAGAATTTATATTAATAAGTTTTAAAGAAATACTCTTAAATCAATCACAATAACTAGTATTAGCAGTAATATATAATTCTTTGTACCTGAATTTTTTTGAAGCATTCAAAATGCAAGTTCTGTCTCTATGACAGTAAATGTAAATTCAGAATTTTTAGGATTTTAAGCAATCAGAAATAGTTCAGTGCTTATTTTGTACCTGGTGCTATGGACTAGTTTACACACTACCAAGCCACTAGATAATTCCTGCATCTGGACTCTGGTGTTCCAATGGAAAGACAAGGACACAATAGGATAGTTACCTGGATCACACTGACAGTGGGGTCCACCTGTTTGCTTCTAAGACAAGGAAAGGATTAATTTGTCTGAAATTGCTGTATTAAAGGTCTTCATGGATCAAAGGTAAATTCCACTTCATCCCTGTAGACACAGACTTGTTCTGTATTCAGGGAAAGATGGCTTTCTTTTAGGATAAAGTATTATCTCTAACCCTACAGATATATTAATGTAATATTAATTATCTGAACTAAACTCATCATTTTATAGAAAGGAAAACTGAAATGTTGAAATATCACCAGATTAATTGATTGCCTAAGGTAACACAAGCAGTTAATAATAGAACTAGGACCCAAGTATCCTGGTTTCTGGTTATTTTTAATACCAATAGTAATAGGTACCCAATGGAAATATCTAGCCAATAACTCACCCTCATGAGAATACTGTGTTACATAGTAGGGAGTGAGAGACCAGACACTGGATTAAGAGCTGATAAGCTGGTTCTGTCATACAATAATTATTTGTCCCTAGAGATGTTACCTCTTTAGTTTTCTCATCTTTCAAATTCAGAAATTTTATTGCTTAATCTCGAACTTGCCTTCTAGCTCTGGGATTCTCTAATTTTATGAGTAAAATTGAACCGGAAAATTGATATCACAGGCATGTTTACATAAAATCTCATCTATTTACTGTCTATTAATATATATATATATTTTAAATTCACTGGATATAAAGCCTGATACAAGTCAGGTATTTAAAGTCCCCTGAGCTGAGTTCTTCCCAGAAGCATGCGAATTTGGTTTTGAGGAGTATGCCAGAAGACACATTTATAGATTGCCGGGGTTTCCATAAGGCACGAATCAGTGCCCAATGTCTGTTATGTCTAAGGTACCATTCTCTGCTAGGTTCTGTCTGGGCTCAAGAGGTAAAGCTTCTGCATCCACCCAAATTGAGCATATGCATTAACATTGAGAGCACTTTTATGGTCATTCCATCTTCCAGGCTCTTTCTTACATCATCATGCCATAGTTATTTTAGAACTAGAAGGAATCCAGGGGTTTTCCATTCCACATCATTCATTTTACATTTGGAGAAACTGAATCCTTTTATCTGACAATTCAGCTTTCCTCCAGCAGAATGTATAAGATATTTATAATTTATAAAAATATATATTTCACAGTAACGGTATTAAAAAGAGAGTTCATCTTTTCGTTCTGTGGTCCACACAACTGTATTTTATCCTAGATATAGATCTTTGTATTTGGCGTCTTCTTTCATAATGTTTCTTACTTCCTGTAGTTGACATTTTGATGAAAATCTTGGCTGGCATAGGAAAATATGTAGAGGTCACTCATCTATTTTGTTAAAAAAATTTAAAAAAAAGTTTTCTGGAGGTTTCATCAAATATGTTCCATAAAAGCAATAACACTGAAAAAAAAATTGGTGGTCCAATATGCATTTGGTTGGAAAGGGTTCCCAGCTTGGAATATTTAATTAGGCCTGAATTACTTGAGGTGTTCTCGTCTAGTGTGGTGGAGTCACCAGTGTGCTAACAGGCTACTCATATGTGCAAAGAACATATAACTTCTGTATTTTATACCAAGTAAGTTGTTTTTTTTTC
Organism: Rousettus aegyptiacus; assembly: GCF_014176215.1. Lineage (NCBI taxonomy): Eukaryota > Metazoa > Chordata > Mammalia > Chiroptera > Pteropodidae > Rousettus > Rousettus aegyptiacus. Next base: position 81,095,068 of record NW_023416287.1, read on the forward strand.
CCTAAGAACCCACACTTCATGGAGGTCTCAGAAAATTTATATCTGTCAATGGAAAAATAGCTCAATGTCTTTTAGTTTAAAAAATCCTCCTTTCCATCCACAGTTCAACTCCTCTTGTTTAAGTAGTCTCTGCACTTGATCTCTCTGGGAAGATGGCTAGACTTCGAGAGATCTTCCCCATTCACTGTCTTTTCTGCAAGATGGCACCAGTAGGAAGGAAGATGAGCACTGTATGCTGGGAGATGATGGAGGGGCCGACCCTTACATTTTCTTGTTTTGGAGTGATTGGACTGTTGACCACTTTGCTGGTTTGTGCAGACTCCTTGGGTATTGATGCTGGAGATGATAATTTGTATCTGGTCTCTGGACACATTGCAGACTCTGTGCTCTCATTCCAAAGCACAGGGCAGCACTCTCTACACCTCTGTGGCATTTTATGGCTGCTATGGGAGTTTCTGTTTTTCCGTTTGTCTGCTCCGTTTCAAGGGCGTTTATCCAGGCCTCTTTCCACCATCACCTCCGTGTCGAAGAAAGAGCTCATCCTAAAGCAGCAGTACCTCCAGGAGCTCGTACTACCCCTGATATTTTCAGTTTCTTTTTACCCATCTTCATGTTTCTATAGTCATCGCCCAAGCTTAAGGCTTTATTTTGAGAGATGTAGAAAAATGTTTTTTTGTTCGTTTGTTTGTACCTCTTCTTTCTGGCATTTGAATTTTATTTGACTTATCCCAAATCAGAGCTTTCTGCTTCTGATTTTATTTTCATAGCTCAGTCCTAAAGTCCAGCTCATGCACAGGGAGAGAAACTGGCCCCTGACCTAGTAACACAAATTATGGGCATTTCTGAACCAACATGTCTGCTTCCTATATTCTAGACTGATATAAAGCCTCTTCGTCCTTCTCCCGTCTCCCTCCCAGCCCATTCTCCTTCCCCCTCCACCCTTCTCTTATGCTCCCTGTCATGTTTCTCTCTCGTTTTTTTACTGCCTTGTGCTGCAGAGAACTGGTGCAAATCAGTGTATATTTTTAATCTTGGTTTCTTCATTTAATATGGGAGAGTAAGACTTAAATCCATTGCCTATTTCTCTGGAATCATAGAGGAAATTGTTAGTTAGCATTATAGATTATCTTGAACAAGTTGGATAAAATTAATCACAAAAATGTTATTAATATTGTTTAAAGTATCAGATTTTGAACAGGCAGCCCTCTGGAGAAGGATATACCTAGAAGACAGATAAGGTGTGTGCTGACCTAAATTCCTAAGACTGAAAGAGGCCAACATGAACCCAGCAAGCATGCAAATTTATTCCTATTTAGGAAATATAAAAAAACAATATACATATGCATCGTTTATCAGAAAATGTTTATCAGTTTGTGAGATCTCTCAAGTATATTTTAAAACTTTCTATATATCTAAAACGTACATATAGAAATGTACGTAAAGAATGTATAGATAGCATAATGGATTATCTCCCATTGAACATGCCCATGTAAACAACACCCATATCAAGAAATAAAACGTTTCCTATACCTCAGAAGCTCACTATCTGCTCCCTTCTAAGCACTGCTACCCAAAGGCAACCAGTACCCTGATTTGTAATACCAAATATTAGTTTTGCCCTTTTAAAAAACTTGACATGAATTGAACCATTCAATATGTACCCTTGTGTCTGTCTTTTTCAGTTCAATATCTTGTTTGTGAACTTTATCCAGCTTCCTCTGAGTCGTTGTGGGTCATCCGTTCTCATTGTCGTATAAAGTTGTTCCAGTTTGGTCCTCATGCATCTCTTGGTGAACGCGTATGTACTCACTTCCAGATGGTTTTCTACCAGCTGTTATGTGGATTTGGAAGACAAAGGAGATGTCTGTTCTGGGAATATAAATTTGGGATTTGTCATTGGAGTAGAAGAGATTAGGTAGGGAGATAGTGCAAAGGATTTAGGTCAGAGCCACGGCAAAATTTGAAAGTTAAGTTTGAGAAAGTAATTTCTAGTAGATAGAATTCCTTATTGGATTTAAAGTACCAGGCCAGTGACTTTGAATGGCCCTCTGAACCCCTCTCTACCTTCCTTTTCTCCCTGTTGACTTGTTTCAGTTTCTCCTGTTGGAGGCTGTCTAACTCACCTTTCTCCACCTCTGTCCCTTTGCTCCCACGGAACGGTACCTTTTTCCGGTCATGTCCTCATGTTCTGTTACTCAGGGTCTTCTGAAACATCTCTTCTAGTAAGAGATGAAGAGAAAAACCAACCCTGCAGAGGAGGTTCTTAGGAAACATGTCTGTCTATCTATCTATCTATCTGTGTATCTATCTATCTATCTATCTATCATCTATCTATCTTTTTTACCAATGTAACCTATGCTGGCTATAGAAATTAAAACATCACAGAAATACATAATTTAAAACTTAAGGTTCCATGTGATTTCTTCTACATTCTCGTTACCGCTGATATACATTATTTCCGCACTGTTTTCTACATGTATTCTAACTTTTGTTACCGTTTCAACAAAAATGGTCATCATGCTACATACTTTTCTGTAACTTTTTATTCACTTGCAGTATCTGGGATAGCTTTCCCATGTGTAATGATTACTTAGAAATCTTGCTCGATGTGCTCTCTACCATCTCATTCTAAATATTAGCTCCAATGGTAGAAATTTCAGAATAAGTAGCAAGGGAGGAGAACGCTATAGTAGGCCATGAAATAGAAATTCTGGGGACTGTCCATCCATTTTCCCTATGCCAAGCTGTATGTGACAGCTTGTCTTTTTAATGTGGAAAAATCATGTCTTTTTTCATACCAAGCGTTATTTATTGCACAGTAAATTCACAGAAATATTTTAATCTTCTTTAAAAATGACTGCTGTGTTATCTTTTAAATTTCTTTTTTTTTGGATTAATTAAGGTGGCTCACTCTCCTTGTTTTACTCTGGCCTTCAGAGGTTATTATTTCTACCTACTGTGGATTTTTTTTTTTTAATCTATTTTAGTAGATCGTTTAACAGAAACAAACCAGTGGTTACTGCTCAGGTTCTAGAGTCGGAAAGTCTAGGGTTGAATCATAGCTCCAACAAATCCTAGCTTTGCGAACTTGCCTTTGTGCCTCAGTTTCCAAATCTGTAAAATAGGCATAACACATATCAGTATTTACCCTATAAAACGGTCATTATGGAAAGAGCTAAAAAATGAAGGTTCTTGTTATTTGTCCATTGCTAACTTTTCATGGCAATTTATAATTTTCAATTTCTCTTGCTGGGCAGGAAGAATAGTCTGTTAGCTACACAGAATAGCAGGCGAGGTAGGAGACAACAATGCTAAGGAGTAGAGGCTCTAAAATCAGATCACCCGCATTTTTCTTGAGTTCTCCCCATTAGCTTAAGTTATTTATTTTTGTACTTTCATTTTCTCATCTATGAAAAGAGATAATAGCTACTGTATCATAAGATTATTAAGAGAATTAAAGGATATAATCTATGTAAATCATTTAGAACTACATGATTCAATATGGAAGCCACTAGCCATATGCTAGTCCAAACTGTGGTGTGCGGTAAGTGTAAATCACACACCAGATTTATAAGATTTAGACTGTGTTAAATACAGTATTAAAATTAATTTCACTTTATTGCTGTGGAGTGAATGTTTATGCAGTTCCTGCCATCCCCTTTCCAAAATTCATATGCTGATGCCCTAACCTCAGATGTGATGGTATTTGGGAGTAGAGCCTTTTGGAGATCGTTAAGTTTAGATGATCATGAGGGTAGAGCCCTCCTAATGGAATTAGCATGTTTATAAGAAGAGACCAGAGCCCTCTCTCTATCATGGGAGAATGCAAGTATACAACTGCCATCTGCAAACCAGGAAGAGAGCTCTCCACAGACACTGAAACTGCTGGCACCTTGATCTTGGGCTTCCAGACTCCAGATTGTGAAAAGTGTCTGTTGTTTAAGCCATTCAGTCTATGATACTTTGGTATAGTAGCTTGAGCTAAGATAGTTTTTCTTTTCTTTTTTCTTTTTCTTTTTTAATATAACTAGTAAATTTTACTTTTCTTATGTGGCTCACGTTTGTGGCTTACGTTATATTTCTTTTGGACAGTGCCAGTCCAGTGTATAGTAAACATTCAAAAATGTTCAGCAGTTACTCTAGGGTACTTCTCACTCTCATGTAAACAAAAAGTACTTGTACTACATACCTATTTATGGTCCAGTTGTCCCTCTGACCACATTCACAAAATCAGTGTGTTGTCATCGACTATAGTAGAGGTGAGTTTTAGCTGGTTTGGGGGGAAGAATTGTCTTGAATTTTGTTCACAGATAGGAACGCTTTTAGTGTGATCAAATCAAGGGTTTTCTCCAACAGTGGACTGAGTAATGATTGCAAACTAATTACAGCATGCACACTGCACTTTGCTTTGCAGTAACAGCTTTCTGCCAGCTGTTTGCTTTAGCAGTTGTTCATTTCAAGTAGGTACCAATGTTGCTGGAAGTGTGAGATGCCAGAAAGCAATTTCGAGTCTTTGCTTCAAATTGAAATCTGTACTTTAAAATTTTTTTTTTTTTTTTCCTTAAGGGCCCTTCAAAATCTACATAGTTCTAAGGCTAATTTTATAGCACCCTTTCTGGTCTCTTTTTCAGGAAAAAAAAAATCTTTTGAAGATTATATACAGAATGATACAAAATCTGAAGTTTAATTAAGCTTTAGCAAAAATATCCTTTAACCATTACATTTGTTTCTTGCTTTATTCTCTCATAGCCTGCAACTCTTCTGAAGTACAGTTTCAAGTAGAGATTCAATAGAACCATTCAGAGTAGTTGTTACTGTGGATTAAATGACTATTCACATCTGGCTCATGAAATATATAATCTGCATTTCTCTCTGGATAGTAAATACAGTAAGTAACTACTTACCATCCCTTATACTATCACTTTTGTCTGTCCTGGTGGGTTTTTCTTTATTATCTATCAATGAGGACTTTTCATTAACTCTTTTCTCGGTATAGAAACACATCCTATGGGCTTATTTTTAGAGCAAAAGATATTATTCTGGTTCCTCTGACCCCAGCAGGGCCTCAGATATGTAACAATGGCTGGCGTTTATTGAACACTTACTACGTAGCAGGCACAAAAAACAGAGACAATGCTAAATGATTTGTAAACATCGTCTTATGCAAATCTTTCCAAAAACCCCTTGGGGCCGCATTATTCTCCCCTTAGAATCTAGGAATCAGATTCAGAGTCTCACAGCCTATAAGTGACCAAATTGAGATTCTAATTTAGATTTGTTTGACTCAAAGTCCCATCATTTCTACTTCTAAATCAGGGGGTCCAAACAATGTGGGTACCTCATGGCCTGTGCTAGATGATCTATTGGAGCATGGGAATAATGCGTTAGAACTTATACATACCTTTTCTTTTCTTTTCTTTTCTTTTCTTTTCTTTTCTTTTCTTTTCTTTTCTTTTCTTTTCTTTTCTTTTTGAAGTTCAGTGTTTGTATATGTTTTACAATGTGTAAGCTAGAAAAGTCCATTAGCACATGTAGAAAATTCTGCAAATTTATAGGTGTTAGGACAACATGTTCAATTTTTTGATAGGTTTTTGCCACTGAAAAAATTGCCTTAATTTTACCACAGCCCTGGAACTTTAATGCATATCACACCATCCACACGAAAATTATAACACGTGAGACAAACGATAATAATGCATATAATAATACGTTTAAAGCTATTTAACTGACAAAAAAGTCTTCCATTAAAGCATTATTTACCCTTATCTTTACTATACTCCAGCAAAACTTCACATTTAGGAGTTATTTTCCCTTGGGGTTAAGGTAATTTTTTTAAGCTTTCATTTCTAAATGAATGATGCCATAGCCACTTGACCACTGCTGCCTGGTCCTGCTACCTATTCGCAGCTCACCTTGGCTCGGCTTGCTTGACCACGATGTCTACTTCTTGGACCCCTGTGATAAACAATTACCCATGATGCAATGTCGCTACAGCCATGCCTGACTGAAGCAAAGAAGGCTGTGGTGCCTTTTACTGCCTTAGGCTTTAATTATCTCCATATGTAACTAACACAAGCTTGCTTTCTATACAACAGCCTTTATTAAAGGTTGGTAGCCGAGAAGAGTAACTAGAGGGAATTATAACATAGAAAAAACTGGATTCTAAATATGACTATCTCCAGAAACTGAGAGGAAAGGAAAAGCTTTTCGTCTTTGTTTTAAAAATCTCACCATTTTCATTCTCCTCTTTCTCCCCCAGTCCTTCTTATCCTCCTTTCTTTCCAGAGACAGACAGACAGACAAATAGAGATCTCTTAAGAAGAAAGAGGGGACAAAGTAGGCAGCTAAAAATGAGTGCAACACTGGGCATAAACAAAAATTCTGTTCCTAAATTTTATGAAATTTTCACTTTACCTTCAGATGAATGCCTCTCTCTGGGAGCTTTTTCTACCAGGAAAGTAAAATTAAATTGAGAGACAATGGCAGCCGCAGCGAGGCTCTGGAATCCTTTGCCTCCTTCGAGAGGCTCAAGAACATTAGCTGACTTTTTAGCACAGAAGAAAATTAAAGCAATTCTCACTGCTTATATACTGTTTACTGTTCTCTCCATCACTAAACCATATTTATTTCCGGGTTTGTAGCACAATGATTGTAGAGTGGGTGCCAAGCAGCAAATGACTTCCCTGCTACCGAAACTGGTAGTGATTCTGCTCTCGGTGGAACATATTATGTGACCATCAATTCCGGTAAATGGCCACGGGCTTTTCCTCTACTTCTGATACTCATGATGTGAAATTTTGGAAATTGGTAGCTGTTTTCATCTCACAGTCAACAACTTTACGTGGTAGCATAAGACACTAAACTTTGTAATATTTTCTCTACATGATACATGCTACTAGGCAAAGTCCAAATATCCTTTGTCTGGTAAAATGTGTGACGCCCTTCAACTTGCTTTCCCACGAGACAACATGCCTTCCCCTATAATGGTATCACTTCTACATCCGCAGAAGTTAAACACTTGTAAAATTCCCACACAACTGAAGTTGTGTCACATGCTATTAATGTTAGTGTCTGATTGTGGTGTAAATGACTGTGGAAGAGAGTTCACTCCATTTCACCTTTTGCCCTGAAAAGAATCAGGATTAGCCATTCTGTCATTGTCAGTATCCTGGCCTAAACATTTCTCAGCCAATCTGAGGACAGCTCTTGGCTTCAGCGTGCTCAGCTACCGCAGGCTATTAAAGTGTCCTTAAGTCTACCCTTGTGGACGAGATTTTATGATTGTAGAATCGTATCAGTTGCCTCAACTTTAAAATGAGAATGTAGCTAAGGGGTGGCAGACAGCCCAGCGTTCCTCATTCTAGAGTAGGCGCTGCGACCGTTTAGAACTTAGGCAGGGACTAAGAAAGCTTTCATACGACTTGTTCTCCCACATGTATTGGAATCATCTAGCGAGCTTTAAAAAATTCTGTCTCCCTTCTCCTCCCCTTGGCCACTTGCTAACAAGAGCTGTTTTAGGTCCAGCTCGTTGGTCTCATTTCTCTTGCCAGTGGATTAGATAGGTGTAGACGTGCGATGAAATTCTGGTTAGAGAAATGTGAGAAGTGTGCTGGGAGGGATTACTCGATGATTTAAATAAGACGAGCAGAAAGAGATGGTGTCTTTTTCCTGGAATGCAGTCATGGTTCCACAGTCACTGCCTTGGAGCTTGGAGGGGTGCTGCCCTGAGGACAAATGCACAATAGAAAGATAATTCTGGGGAGCCAGGGAGTTAACGATGCCTGGAGAACTTGTTACATGAGGTAAGAAATGCCTCATCGCTTAAGTCACTTGACTCAGGGTTTCCTATCCCTTGCAGCTGAAGGCACCACAAATGATACCTTTGATTTCTTGAGTATGTTAGTGAGAGTTAAGCCCTCCCTGACATTTGCTAAGATGGAACGACATGGCAGAAAAATCAATATATCATATCACCATACTGCTTTATAATTCCTTATAGAAACTGCTCTTAATTTAAAAATAACTTCCCACATGTTACTTTTATTTTTCTTTCCATTTAACTTAATCTTAGCAATTATCTTGACAGATTTAAGGTAAAGTATTTCATTTATGTAATAAAGTTTGATTGACATCTTTAATGTGTAGAAGAGGTTAAGATGTTACTTTAGCATTAATAAGCTTTTAAGCTTTACATAGTACAATCCAAACACATTTGAAACATAGATTCACAACCATGACATTCTCTCTAAATATTACCAAAAAAATTCTCAAAAATTAGTCTTAGTTGCTGTTAATGTTATTTAAAATTTTTTCATATTCAATCTTTAATAAACTTTTTGAGGTACTATTTATATACAATAAAATGCATATATTATTAGTGCACAGTTTGATAAGTTTTGACACAAACACATGCATGTACACACATGTGCGCACGCGCGCGCACACACACACACACATCCATCCACCAACCCAATCAATCCTCCCAGAAAATTCTGTTTTCTCCCTTGAGGTCAGTCTTTCCTTCTCTACCCCATTGCAAGCAACCAGTATAATCTATCTCTGTAGATTAATTAAAGATTAGTTTGGCTGATTCTGTGATTTCGTACAATCCGATAGTACTTGGATTGTGTCTGGCTTTTTTCTCTCAGCATAATGTTATTGAGATTCTTCCACATTGTTGACTTTATCATTAGCTTGTTCCTTTTAATTGCTGTTGACTATTGTATCGTATGAATGTACCACAGTTTTACTTATCCATTCACCTGTTGAAGGACATATGGATTATTTATAGTATTTGTTATGGGAAAAACTGCTGTATAGTCATATACAAGTTTTTATTGACATATTTTTTTTCCTGGGTCATATGATAAGTCTATATTTAACTTTGTAAACAACTGCCAAACTATTTTCCAAAGTGGTGCTACCATTTTGCATTCTGAACCTCACAGGTGTATGAGCATTCTAAACCAGCATTTTCTATGGGCAGCCTTTTAACTTTTAGTCATTATATGGAATGTGATGTTATCTCTTACTGCGGTTTTAATTTGTATTCTCCTGCATATCCAATGATTCTGTGCATCTTTTCTTGTTTTTATTGGCCATTCACATATCATTTTTTTGAAGTCTTTGTTCGTTTCTTTTGCCTTTTTAAAATTGGTTTGATTTTTTTTCTTAGTATTGATTGAGTTGTAACAATGCTTTATATATTGAATACAAGTCCTTTTTTGAATACATGTGTAGCAAATATTTTCTCCCAGTGTGTAACTTCCGTTTTATTTATTTTATCTGTTTTCTTAATGACAAATGAAGAACAGAAGGTTTAAATCTTGATGAAGTCCAGCTTATCAATTCTTAAAATTGTAATTGGTACGCTTTTGTGTCCTGTCTAAGAACACATGTCTTTGCCTACTACAGGGTCCCAAAGATTTTTTTCTGAGAGGTTTTTTTCTGAGAGGTGCTCCAGAGGTTTTATACTTTAGTTTTTATATTTAAGTATTATCTACTTCAAAACAAATTTTGTGTATGTGATGATGTAAGAGTCAGGGTTCATTTTTGAAAACATAAATATCCAGCTGTATCACCACCATTTGTTGAAAAAATCATCTTTTACTCCTTGAATTATCTTGGCATCTGTGTGTGTGTGTGTGTGTGTGTGTGTGTGTGTGTGTGTGTGTGTGTGTGTGTGTATTTCTGGTCTCTCTATTATATTCCATTAATCTTTTGACCTGCACTTATGCCATTACCCTTCTGCCTTTGTTTAGAGTATTTATAATAAATTTTGAAATCAGGTAATGCAATTCTTCCAACTTTGTTTTTCTTTTTCAAAATGGTTTTGACTATTTTAGGTTCTTCTATTTAAGTCATAGGATCACTTTTTCAATAAAAAAAGTGCTTGCTGAACTTTTGATTGGGAACTCATTGAATTTACAAATCAATATGGGAAGAATTGATATCTTAATAATATTAAGTCTTCTAATTCATGAACATAATATATTTCTCCATTGACTTTAACCTTTTAAAAATTCTATCTTCAGTATTTTTATACTTTGCAGTGTATAGATTTACATACCTTTTATTAAATTTATTCCTGAGTATTTTGTGGTTTTTAATGCTTTTGTAAAAATATTTTCCAGCTGTTTTTTGTTTATTTACAGATACATGATTGATTTTTATATATTGACCTCATGTTCTACAACTTTGTCAAATTCACATTTTAATATGAAAAATTTTAAACAGGAAGGAGAATTGAAGTAAAACTACATTAATTGCTCACGTAGCTACCACCTAGATGTTGTACTTAACATTTTGCTTGCTAATTTTCTTTATTATATTCATATCCTTCTTTTCTTAGTCACCTTATTTTGTGATGAATTCTAAGTTGCAGACAGCAATATATTTCACCCTAAACACTTCGGCACGTGTATCATTAACTGGAATTAAATTGCTGTTTATAATTTATCTCTTTTAAGTAAAATTGACCTGAAATGAAATGTACAAATCTTAAATGTCCTGTTTGGTACCTTCGATGACTGCATAGCACCTGTGTCATCTTAGGTCCCTGTCAAGTCAATTTATGCTCCCACATTCCTGGAGGCAAGTGTTGTTCTGATTTTCTTAAAATGATAGATACGTCTAGCCTATTTTAGAACTGCATACAAATACAATCATACAGCGTGTAATCTTTTGGGGATTTCTTTCAATTAGCATGATGTTTTCAGTTTTATCCATGGGTGTGTGTGTGTGTGTGTTTGTGTGTGTGTGCTGGTAGTATTTCATTGTGTAAATCTACCATAATCTGTTTATGCATTCTCCTATTGATGGACACTTGTGCTGTTTGCAATTTTTGGTGCTATGAGTAAAACTATAAGCATTCTTGTACAAATCTTTTTTTGCGTAATATGCTTTCATAGCTCTTGAGTAAATACCCAAGAATGGAATTACTGGGATAAGTGTGTGTTTGGTTATATGAGAAATAGCCAGGCTTATTTTCCAAAGCAGGGTTATCATTTTACACTTCCACCAACAATGTGTGGAATTCGAAATTGCGCTACACCCTTGCCAACATTTGGTATTGTCAATCTCTAGTTTTAGTTTCAGTGACTGTGTGACTGTGTGGTAGTATTACGTTGTGGTTTTATTTTGCATCTTCCTAGTGACTAATACTGTTTAGATCCTTTTAATATGCTTTACTTCTTCATGAAGTGTCTGATCAAATTTTTTGCTATTTTTAAAAAATTTGATTTTGCCTTTTTGTTGTTGAAGTGTATATATATTTTTTGACATTTCCTGGATACCCATACTTTGCCAGAGATATATTTTGTAAATATTTTCTCCCAGTTTTTGGCTTGCCATTATTTCACTAATGGTATCTTTTGATTAGTAGGAATTAAGCATTTTTTATAGTCAAATTTATCAATTTTTTCTTTTATATTTATTTCTACTAGTGTTCCATCTGAAGAATCTTTGCCAGATACCAAGTCACAAAAATATTCTTTTATGTGTTCTTCTGGAGACGTAAGGTTAGGTTTTATATTTAGGTTTATGTTCTATCTCTAATTGATTTTTTATGCAATATAAGGTAAAAGTTGAGTTTCTGTATTTTTCTTTTTTCCATATTGATGGTAGCTAGCATATAGATATAGAATTAGGCTTTATACATTGGCCTTGTATTTATGTACTAGTTCTAGTAGATTTTTTTTTTTTTTTTGGTAGACTGTGAGATTTTTTGCATAGACATTATGTCATCAGCAAGTAAAGACACAGTTTTGCTTGTGATTTTCCATCCTGTATGTCTTTTATTTTGTTCTTTTGCCTTATGGCACTGGTTAGGATATCAGTGTGGTGTCGAGTAGAAGAAATTCCCTTTTGAAGACTTTTTATCATGAAAGGACGTTGCATTTTTTCAAATGCTTTTTCTGCAAATATTGCAATGATTATAAGGTCATATTTTTCTTTAATGCTTTGAACCTATTTTCATTTTGTTCTTTAAATATGTTATAATAGCTGCCGTAGTACCTTTATCTGCTCAGTTAAACATTTAAGCAATGTTAAATTTGATTTCTAATTATTTCTTGACTATGGGTCATATTTTTTTGTCTTTGTATATCTAGTAATTTTTATGGTATTCTGGACATTGTAAATCCTACCGGATTTTGACTTGTTCTGAAAAGTGATGGTCTGTTCTAGTAGCAACTTCCACCACTGGTTGATAATCTTGTGTTCTGTGAACTTGGCTTTATACTTTCTTAGGACCGATATTTGGAAAGCCCAAGATATTTCCTAAGCTCTTCTTAACTGTTAGGAATCTTTTCTGATGCTGTCAGGACTTACTTTATCCTATTGGATATAAAGTTGGACTTACTCTAGACGTGGCCCTTACTCCTCTGGTACAGCTTTTCTGATGTTTAAACTGGATACCTAAGGATAGTATATCATGTTAAAGACTGACAGGGGATGGGAATTCAACTTTCCCAGCGCTGCTCAACTTTCAGTGTGTCTGTTTCTCTTAACCCTACAGCAGCTGCTCTCTGCTAGGCCTCAAGTAGTTTCACTTATGCCCTTGGCCAAAAACGTGTAGGGAAACCCCACATAGACTTCTGGAGCTCTCACTGGGCCCATTTTCCTCCTTTATGGTACATTCCAGCCACTCCAGCTGCCCCGAACTCTGATCTCTGCCTCCTCACTTCAGTGGGACGACCATACTTATTTATATTCTGGCTCTACGTACCATGGATAAGAAGTTGCCCTTGATTGAAGTGGGACCCAATCAATTGTGGAGCTCCCCTTGTGAGTTACTCAGCTCTCAGGGATCACAGTCTTGCATTGCCTGTTTTCCAATGTGTTAAATAGTTGTCCAGTTTTGTTGTGGTTTAATGTAGAAGGATTAGGCTGGTACCAGTTACTCAGTCATGTCTCTAAGTGAAAAATCAGAGTCTACATTTTTAACCTCTTTTTTACTATATATTTTAAGCAGTCTGATTTATATAAACTGTTATCTGTCTTTTTTTTTGACAGAGTATCAATTACATGATGAAAGATATCCCTAAACATGCAATTTTAAGTTACAGACTTTTAGAATTTTTAAATTGAGGTATAATTGACACACAACATTATATTAGTTTTAGGTGTACAAGAAAATGCTTTGACATTTGTATACATTGTGAAACGATCACCACAATAAGTCTGTTTGCCCTCTGTTTTATATGAAATTACAATTTTTTTTTCCTGTGAGGAGAACTTTTAAAATTACTTTCTTAGCGACTTCCAAATTTGCAACATAGTATTATTGATTATAGTCACCAAGCTGTATATTACATCCCCATGACTTATTTATTTTATAACTGAAAGTTCATACTGCTTGATCCCTTTCAAGACTTTTAAAATTTTAGAGCTAAAAGGAATCTTAGCAATCATTGATTATAACTTTCTCTCGTAACAAAGGAGGAAACAAGTCCAGAGAGATTAGGTGATTTACTCAAAGTTGCACAGGTTGTTAGTGATTTAAATCACCTGCTCATGGATGCAATGAATACCATAAGACTGTATCATTGTGATGAGTAGAAGCTGCCTTATTTTTGTACTAAATATGAAAAAAAAAATTCCATCAGTAAGCACTTTCAGAGTATAAAGATTGCAAAAGGTATGCTTAGCCTGACTAAATTATTTTCAAGTTTTTAAAATCCCTTTAGGCACACTCTTTTACATAAAGCGTCAAACGTGCTAATTAGAAAAGATTCAGATTTACTAATCAAAAGGTCTCTACGTGGTAAAATTATAAGTAATAGAATAAAGTTCCTCAAATAATTCTTCTTTTGTGTACCTTCTTCCCCCCAAGAAGGAGTAAATACTGTTATACCTTTGACACCTGCTTCTGAATTTGACATTAAAAAAAACTGTACCATCATATAAATTAGTATTTCAATTCTATCTGTCAATATTTAAATAAGCATAACAAGCAGGTAATACAAAATTTACTTTCTAAATTAGTATAGATGTCTAATACTCAGTTTTCTGATTTCTATCATATTACTTGTTTTATTAAAATGGCTTATAGATTTCTTAATATATCAAGATGCCTTATCTTTAAATATGCTTTTTTCAGAATGATATATACTATGTCATTTGAGTACCCTACAAAATAATCCAAAAAGGAAAGAAAAATATGAATTTGAGCAACTTCTTAGAAAGTCATCCACAGACCAACTGCTAATATAATTTTAAAAGCCATGAGAAATTAAAACTGCAAGTCAGGAACACTTAAAAAATACACACTGTGTGCAGAGGACTAGATGTCCTTTTAGAAATAAAGACTCTAATAGAGAAAGAAAACATGATAAAAATAACCAGATACCGAGCTCAATGAAAAATAAATCCTATTCAATGGTAATAAAACATTATGAAGCTAGGAACTAGGCTGTTTTAGGTCCTCTTTGAAGAAGACGACTTTACTGAAGGACATTTAACTACTATATATTTCTCTTTGCTTTGAAGCAGCCTTACAAGGGTTTAACGGTTGCTTAACAGTTTTGAGAATGGTGGGAATCTGACTGACTGGACATTGTATCCTGTCATATGCTAAACACACGAAAGAAGAATATCCAGTAGCGTCTGACAATGGTCGATAAAAACCTACAAAATTTTCAAGCACTAATTGCCCCACTCTTTTGGTTGTCAACTTTGAATATTTTGAAATTATAGGAAGAGAATTTCATTTCTACTTTGATACGTGAATCTTGGGGTTTTTGCCCTTTTCATTCTAAAAATTATAAGCTCTCTTCGAAACTATAAACTTTATTACTTTTTAATAGGAAGTTGTTAGGTTAAAAAGATTGTGATTAAATAATTTAGACAGTATAGGCTAGAATTTTAGCTTATGGTAGATGTCTTATACATTCACTAATTCTACCTAAAAATTATTCTCCATTAAAAAAAACAAAACTGGGGTTATATTTATGTCCTGGTCATTAGGGTTAAAGTCAGAAATACAAACTGAATGTGTGGGACAGTCCATGCTACAGAGTTAGCTCCCAGAGGCTTCTTGTTACCTGTAGGATCAGGTCCATCTTGAATACAAGGCTTAATCTGATCGCTTTCACTCTCCTTTCCTTCAGGAGCCACTCTCTTCTTTCTACCAAGCAAATTCCTACTCACTCTTCAGGTATCATCTGAAGGTCACCCCTCAAAGGAGATTTTCTCCATTCTGTAGGTTAGGCTCCTGCTATATGTAACCATAGCACTCTATGCTTCCTAACAGCCGTTACCTTCATAGCTGATTATTTGTTCAATGCCTGTCTTCCCTTCCTGACTGTAAGCTAAAGTGGAGAAAAAGGGAGACTGGGATTAAATATACCTTACTTACTGTTGTGTACCCACTCTTTTGAGCCATGCCTGGTGCATAATAGGCAGGCACTCAGTAAATACTGAGTGGAATGAAGCAATGTGCGATATGATTATCATCCTAGAAAAGTAATAACGGAAAGCTGGTTTCCTCCAATAAAGTGAGATATGAATTGGGATGCAGTTTTGTGGCACCTATAACAGTAGTGGCGTGAGAGCTAATATTGAAGAATATATTGAAAGCTGTTTAGGCTGCAAGAACAGGGTCTACAACCAAAGGGGAGGGAAAGATTGTGATGGAGGAAGGCGAATAAGGCATATTGGGCCTCTGGCGATAACCTTCAGATTTCATACTCCCTAAGGTACTGAGTTACTCAGAGTTTTTTGCCAGTAGAGTGTGTGCCCCAGAAGGGTCCTGTGATTTAAGTCACACCCACCACTTGGGTCCCTTGTAAACCCATTTCCGTCATTTGTCAGACATTAGTAAGATTTTTGATAGCATCAGAAAAATAGATTCTGGAGATGTCTTCATATGGTTTCTTAACAAAATTTTGTTGAAGCAAAGTTACCTAAATCATTTTGATTAGGAATTCATATTGAGTATCCAATCTTATCAGAGAAGGTAGTTAGGTATCTTTTCTTCTTTCTAATTTTATACTCATACGATTTCAAGTTCATAGTTCCAGCTATCATCAAAACTAAAAAAAAAAAAAAAAGAACTTCATTGTTGATGTAGAACTTGTCTTGATCTTAAACCAGAAAACAGCCATAAAGCCCTATACTGCTGACTGATCCTACTACACCCTTTCAGTTCTGCTCACTGAGGAACTTAATTTGTAGATATACACTTTCGAAGTTGACTACCTTTTCTTTAAACTTTGATTTCATATTTATTTTTATTTTTAGCTTAAAGCTTTATGATATTGTTTATTTGAATTATATTTTTATATCCAAAAATAAGTGCAATTCTATTTCTACTTTATGGCATGTAATATTGGTTTTTAATTTACAGAAGAATTGAAAGTTTTCTTTTAAAATGAAAGTACTTAAGTAAAACAAGTGAATTAAAAAAAAGTGTAGGTGGTGGGCTGATAAAATAAAAATTTGAAGTTTATATATAATTGATTAATATTTTAGAGATCTTGGAATACTTTGATGTACAATATAATAGGATTTAGGAATAGACTGTTATGAAATTTTTAAAGAAAATGTTTTCTCTTGGCTTGTTAAAAGTGTAGGTGGGCATTTTCTAAACCAAGAGCACAAATGCACCATTCAAGTAATCTGGAAATCTTCAAGATCTTTGTTTCAGGTGGTATCACAATGGCTGTTCCAATTGTAAGATCTAAAACCCTAGAGTCTGGGGACTAAAGAGGGTCCGCTCTGCCCCCAACAATACAGACATCAAACATAGATTATCCTATGCTCCTACCTAATTTTCTTAGAGTTCAATTTGTTATATTAACAGTTTTAAAGAACTTTAAGGCTTTATAAAACACTAAACCCAGCCAGTAATGAAGAGTCCTTGATGGTAAAACCACAGCCCTAGGTAAAATTTTATGCTAAAGAGTGAAGTTTTAGAGTCTTTATTCAAATATTGACTCACCCTTCTGTAACCAGGGGCAAAAGATCTAATCTCTTATAGTGGAAGTTGCTCAGTTTATATAATGAGAGATAATAATAGTTATCATGAGATTAAATGAGATAGGTATGTAGAGCATACACAATCTTATTATTACTATTAGTAATTGTTATGGGTTGAATTGTGTCCCTCCCTCACAAAAGATGTGTTAAAGTCCTAATAGCCAGTGCCTCAGAATATGACTTATTTGAAAATAGGGTCATTGTAGATACAATTAATTAAGATTAGATTACACTAGAGTCGAGCCCTTAACCTAATATGACTAGAGTCTTTATAAGGTAATGGAAGAAGACTTGGGGTCAGACACACAAAGAGAATGTCATGTGACAAGAGAGGCAGAGATTAGAGTGATTGAGCTACAAGCCAAGGAATGCCAGGGATTGCTGGTGACCCCCTAATTGCTGGAAAAGGCAAGGAAGGATTCAACCCAAAGTTTCAAAGAGACAGCAGCCCTACTGATACTTTGATTTGGACCTCTAGCCTCTAGAACAACAAGAGAATGAATTTCTGTTAGTTTAAGCCACCTGGTTTGTAGTACTTTGTTACGACAGCCCTAGATAACTACTTCAGCAATGCAAAAACTATAAATTTTGTAAAACACAAATCACACACATATAGATTCTTCCTCTCTTTCTTCTTTCTTTGTTGAAACCCAGCTTCCCTAAAATATTCTTGCTTCTCCATATATTTCATTGTACTAATTTTATTTTTTTATCTGTCATTTCTTGGTTTAAGATCGTATGTTAAAAAGCTAAACAAAACACACAAAATAAACATTGGCTTGGAAAGATGAGGGGGATGGAAAGCAATCAAACAAAAAGACCAAAGAAACAAAAAGGAGGACAAAAATAAGGAATGACCACGTGACAGCTGAAAAGGATAAGTTTGCTAACCCTGAAGGTAAGAGAAAAGACTGCATGAGTGAATAACATGAAGATAAATGGACGTTAGACATGAAAACCACTCTTTAGATGAGCACACAAATGAAACCTTTCCTCGTCCAGTTCCAGGAACCCTATATTTAGGAAGGGAATTTTTATATCATAATTTCTACATGCCGAGCATAGTATAGACACTAAATTTCTTCTCATTTGTTTTTCAAGAACTTTGTTCACTCGTACATTTTGGAAACCTTTAGGTTAGTTTTTTTGCAGGACAAGTTTAACCCTTCCACAAGTGAACACATGAAATAGGAAGGTACTTTTTTGCCCCTCTGTCCAGGAAAAGTAAATTCAAATGACAAGATACAAGTCTTTTTTATTGGAGAAAAGACAAGGTGAACCCCTCAAGCAAATAAGTGATTCACACTTGATTCTCATGCTTCTTACAAATCCTGGAGTGTTTATTATTCTTCTAAGTTCCCAGATTCAGATTGATTCCTTTGGCATCTCCTTGGACCACTGGAGAATACAGTCTGAAAAGGTGAGCTCAAGAGACACACCGTCTAGATAAACAAAATATATGTGTTCAAATTTTACTATTCTGGTCATGTTGATATTTAATCCAATGCTAGTCCCAATTTACTGAAAACTGTTAGTTCGGTTTCCTTCTTTGCTTTATACTTTCTTTCTTTCTTTTCCCTTTTTCTTTCCCATTTATTCAGGTAACATGGAAGAGGTGGTGGGATTGGCTGGAGAGGAAAACAAGGCAGGGTCTGCAAACAAAATAAATGAATTCAACACTGCATTATAACTAAAGCAAGCACCATTGTTTTGGGTCATAGAAAAATATGCCATAACCCTATATATAAATATATGCAAGGACGTTGTCTATCATTGCTTATGATTATGGTAAAAATTGTCTAGGTGGTACACAAATTTAGGAATTTAAATATATAATAATATCCCCATATTGACATGTTAACAGACAAGCAGGTGTAATATACAAGTTTGCCTTATGAAATCAGTGTGTGATTTAAAAACTTCATTATTTACTTAGTAAACATTTATATGGCACTTCCTGTTTATCAGGCATTGTCTTAAGGGCTTTATAAATATTTACTTATTTAATTCTTCTGATAGTTCTGTGAGTTAGGCATTGTTTCAGTTAATCCTATTTGAAGATGAGGGAACTGGGGAACAGAGAAATTAAGTTAACTCGTCCAAGGGCACACAGCCACGACGGGACTTGAACCTGGGCAGTCTGGCTCCATGGACTCAGCTCCACCGCCATGCTAGACTGTCTCACAGATCCCGTTTTCGTTCATCGAACTTTTTATTTGTACTTTTTCAGTAGAAGAAATCCTGTGGTAAATTTGAAATCCAAAAACCCGTTTCAAGTGAATTTTTATTCATCAGATTTATCTTGCATGAAAACTTCTTCTTCATAAACTGTTTTCCTTAAAGATCTATATGTAATTTTAAATGTCTTTGTAATAAATATAAACTATAAACACATGTAATTATTCCCTTTGAGGAAAGATGATTTTGGTAATCATGTTATATCAAAGTCCTTACTACCATAAAATTTCATAGCCTTCTTTCTGAAGTTTGCATTAGAAAATTCCAACATTTCTTTTGCATTTCTATTCCTCACTTGTATCAAGCAACATGGCCTAAAAAGTTCCTGCTCTTGATCTGGCCCTTTCTGTAAGGAAAGCAACTTAGCCACAGTTATTTTTCCTTACTCCTCCCAGATGATTTTCCCGTGGATTAAGGGACTAGTCATGGAAGATTGCCAGATGGTAACAGTGAGAGATGTCAATCACACCCACCCAAGGCAAGCAGGCCACCAATGATTAGGTGACTTTCCATTTATGACCTGATAAGGACAAGTACTATCCTGGGTACAGATGGTGCATGTTGTAACATACACATTGAGATCTCAGTCTTGAATCCCAGGCAGTTTTGACTGATTTGTAGTACAAAATCCAAATAGTTACACTTGCAGCCATCCAGATAACAAAGAGATGATATGCATCTAGTCATATCTGTATAAGACAAACCTTGTCTGGGGAATTTTAAGAAATCACGAGAATTTCCCTACAGTTTCCAAGTTTTTTTCTATAGAACACATATGGATGCTTTTCTATTGATCTTGGACCAAAAGTGCAGGTAACTAATATGTATGCTTCTTTGTTTCATTCACACGCTATTTTAATGATTGGAAATTTAGTCAGAATTGCTAAAAATTTGTTGCTAAAAATCTGCAGGAATAAAAGAGAGAGTTGTCACACACAGCTACTGTGCGTTCGGTACCAAGTTTTAAAAAAGTATTACCTGCCCTCCATGTCCTCTCTTCCACCTCGAATAAACAGCGGCCAACAACAACAAACTCTTATCTCCACTCCCATGGGACTGTGGGAGTTCTATGACTCAGGTCGTCTCAAAGAAAACACAACATCTTAGAGAACAAGCTGTTTCTTTTAGCTGGAACAACAACACGGTAGCAAACAATAATACGTAATGATAGCAAAGGTAATGCCTTGAGCATATGACCTCAGTCTCATTGTGAATTTCCTTCAGGGATTTCTGGGAGGGTCCCAAGAGCAGATTTCCTGAGCAGCTGTGCAGCATTCTCCTAAAAGGCCCTTGTCTTTTATCTTCCCCTCTTTTCATGAATGGATCAACATTCGGAGGAGAACAATTGAGTAAGTGTATCATCTCCAACAATCACAAAGCTTTCACTGCAGATTTCAAAGGAATATCTTCCAACCACAGTAAACCCTGAAATGTGAGTGCTGAGAAAAATCCACTGGATTTTTGAAAGGGCAGTTTCAGTTCTATAAAAAGCAGCAAATTTTATCGCCTTATAAAACAGGCCAGCTCTCCAATGATTTGAGCCCATGACACATTGCTTCTCACTTTGGCCATTACCCACTAGGCACAAGATTGCTCTGTTTTCGGGAGTAGTTTTGGGTTGAGTGGTTGATTAAGTTGGCTGGTTAAATTGATTGAGGTAAGAGAAAGGACAGCTGTCCACTGCTTCATGGCCAAGAATCAGATCACCTTCCCTTTCCTGAAGAGATTGATTATTGGGTCCATTGTGGCTGAGAAATGCGAGACCATCGTTCATGATGAGCCCTGGGAACCCTAGCAGTATCTGGACCTCTTGGATAGTCAAGGCCTTCTGGCTCCAGGGCTTCCGATATAGTAGGGAAAGTGAGAATGGGAACATTCCTGGGTTGCCCACGGACAGTATTTTATAGTTGGTTCCAATCTGCTCAGATCTGGGGTTCCTGCGAATCCTCACTCTGGAGACAGACACAGATACTTTCCAGGTTAATGATTATGCTTCTATTTAGAAAATCAGGCATAGTTATCTTCGTTAGCTACTGGGCTCCATTTCACAAAGCATGACTGTGCAAATTAGTCTGGGTGTTGGTGTTGCAGACTGGTTTTCCCAGGAAGCAGACACTGAATGGAGGTCGGCCCACAGGAGTTTATTAGACTGCTTTTGTGATCACCTCCTGGAGAAAGAAAGGGAAGGGAGCAGGGTTTGGAATAAGGAGACGTTGGGTTGTGATGGAGTCTCAGTGTAGGCTTCCTCCAATCCTATGTGAAGTTCAGAGGATGAGAGGGCCTTTCAGAGTTTCCCACATTGGGATAAAGGGCCATGCCTTCATCCTATCCCCTCCCCCCCCCACACACACACACCTATACGTCAATCAGTCAATCCATGTGGCCTGCCCTTGGATGAGATGTAAGCTTGTGCTAGTTTTTTCTTTAGTAGAATATTTCAGAAGGAGTGAAAAGTTTGATGTGTGTGGTCATAAGACAAAACAGAATTTGTTACATGGGGTGTAAAATATCTTCTTCATAGCAGTTAGGGCGACAGACCACCCCCACACAACAATCCTCATACCTGCTAGAATTTCACTGTGAACTGTGAGCAATTTGTTTCTGTATAGAGCTGCCATATGAGCTAGAAGCTAGGTCGTCTGATAAGTTTCCCCTCATTTCTCAGGGGTATGAAGTGTGAAGAAACAGGAGGGTAAGAGCATTTGGAAGACCAAAATGGCTAGCTCTGTTGGCTAGGCTCTGAGGACCGTGAGCCTTACTCCTGACACTGTATTTATGGCCATTGCATGAAGGGCTCTAGAACCCAAAGCCTTAAGTGTGATTATATGACTTGGTTGAAGCCTGGCCGGCAGTGGCACTATGGGTCAGAAACTGTCAAAAAAGGAAAAGAAAAAAAAAAGAGAAAGAAAAGAAAAAAAGCTTTCACCAGATCTGTGACTGGTGCTGGAACAGGTATTGTGTGTGCACTGGAAATTTAGATGGGAGTTGAAGTTGATAAGGTTGAGCAGGACATACACTGCTGTTTTCATTATTTGTTGGATGGACAGAATACAGACACTGAGTATGAGAGCAGGGACATAAAGTAGAAACTCAGTCTGTCCTTGAAATGGTTCATGTTTACTGAGCATGCCTACAGTGGTGGGTGATGTTTTAGGCACTGCATCTGTACTGACTTCTAATTCTCACCACGACTTTGTCACGTAGGTACAACTGTTCTCATCTTTTTATAGATAGGGAGACTGAGGCAGAGCTAGTAAATGGTGAAACCAGGATGCTAACTCTGGAAGTCCGGGACCATAGCTTGAGCTCTTGGCTACTATATTATATTGCCTCTCCTGATACATCTTGCTGGTGACTTTTGTGCACAGTCTCCAAGGCCATAAGTGAATGGACTCAGTCAGGGCTAGAGAAGGCTAGCAGCACCTGCAAACAACAGTGTGCAGGAATAAAACACTTGGAGTGGGATTAGGGCAGGGTGGTTTGACCTGGTGCTGGAAGGATGAGATCCAAAGTACAGGTGAAGGGATTACCGTGGCAAGAAGAGACAACACTCATCGAATGGGGATTCATATGGGTCTCGTTGACTCTCAAGGATCCAAGTGTTGTTCACTTCTTCAATTTCTTTTACTTATGTACCAATCATGCCCGTTCATTAAGTTGTTCTTGGTCAATTCTGGGGTCAGCCATCTTAGATTTGATTGTTTTTTTTTTTTCTGGCACAACCTCTCTGAGATTTAGTTTCTTCAGCTGTCAAATGTAATGAGAATTAAATAAAATAATTCATTTGTAAAGCTTATCTCTGGGCCCAGCATATACAAGACCCTGAATTAATGTCCCTTTCCTTTCTCTAGTCATCCCTCTGGCATCTCCCTGTCCTACTCACCTGCACATGATAGATACCTGATTAATATTTGATGATTGGCTAAGTTGAGTCTAGTCCTAAATAAATGTGCATAGCCCTATAGGCTTGATTATGGAAACTGGGCAAATTAATTTGTCACAAGTCTCCCTTCATCACCTTCTGTTCTGGAGTAACTGGTAACTGGTGCATCGGGGGCAAAGTCAGGCTCTGCGTTGACAGATGCGCAGTCTGCAGAAGCTTTAGCAGCAGTGTCAGCATTAGACACCCAAGACAACAATTAGGAAAAAGAACAAACAACTGCAGGGAAAGGTGTCCTCAAAAGTGGTGAGCAGCAGTATAAACAAGCAAGCGCACATAGAGGAATCAATCACTCAATCACCACTGAGAGCTGCCCTGTCTCGGGGTGGGGAGGCGGTGTATTATCTGGTGCATGCAGCTGTGGAAAGGTGTGCTCGAGACCTGCTTTGCTTTCCCAGGCCTGTCTCAGATCCTTTCTCCAGACTTAAGAAAAATCATTTCACTTCCTTTTGGCTTTCAGTTCCATTAATAACAGCTCAGCATTATTGAGCACTTACTATGTGCCAGACATAGTTTGATTTTAATGATAACCCTAGAAAGTAGGCGCTATTAATGATTCTGATGGTGCCTATGAGGAAACTAAGTTCCAGAGAGATTTCAAATCAGGACCACTTAGTCACAGAGTTCATGTATGTACATAAACACTAAGCTTTAGTGCCTCTCATTTTCTAGAAAAATGAGTTGAACTTCACAAAATGAGTGAAGCGAATTTGCTATTGAATGTTTGGAATCCTGCTCAAATTCCTTGCTTTTAAAGGCTGAACAGTGTTACAATTGTAGCGTGTCAGGTGGAGAATAACTTCCTCCATTACTTGTAACTGGAAGCGTAGTGTTGATGCTTTTCAGTTTGTTAGATGAAGTGACCTAGTATTTCCTTTATGCTATCTTGAAAATTATGAGCCAGGGATTCATTATGGCCATACATTGCTCGTCTCGAGTTGGCAAGCACCCAGAACAGTCTTATATATTCTCACAAGGCTGGAAGCTAATGGAGCCAGCCCTCCAGCTACCCAGGAGAACACGAAAGCTTCAGGACTAGGTACAACACCAGTGCACACCTGCATGTCATCAGTGAAGTCATTAAGTTGAGCAGACAAGAACAGGCTGCCATCATGTCTGCTTATTGTCAACACTGAAGAGGTATTGACAGTGTTGAGACAGGCTGTCACTGAAGGAAGCCGAGATCGAATCAACAACCAGAACATCTACCCTGATGGAACCAGTTCCTCGAGGTGCTACATCAAAGCACATTGTATGGACCGCCTACATACATGGGCAGTTCCTCACCCTCCCTGCTCAGACACAAAGGGTTTAGGTTCTGTATAAAGCTAGTGAAGTAGTGCATGGCTACATTGGTGAAGAAATGACCACTAAACTGAGATCAAACTCAGTATGTCAGGGTGGTATCTATTTTTCTAAGGTGTAATTGAATCTTATTCCTCTCCTACCCACAGATCAAATGGGAACTGCTAGAAAGCCATATCACAGTCTTGCTGGAAGAGCAGCCTATCTCTTTTCATTGAAAACATAAGAATTTGTAGCATTTTTGGAGGAAGCCAAATCTTACTTGCAGGAAGACTGTATTAATTATGTGGACATATTTTTTATGAATTAATCCTAATGAAACACCAACATTCCTAGTGGTATATGTGACTTGGTAGATTATGGAATGGCAGCAAGGACTATGAATTTGTAGCCTCTGAGAATTCAGTTTACGTGGAAGAAGTAAGGAAAAATAAAATCATTTCAATAACTGGGCAAAGCGAGAGAAGAAGAAACAGAAGAGACAGAAAGAGAGAAAAGGAGGGAGGGAGGGGAGCAGGCAGGCGATGCGTTTGTGTGTATGTATGCGTGCACATTCCATCTGTGCCTGAAATTTGTTCCATATTTGCTTAGAGCCCCAATTGCTTAGAGGGATCCATAGTAGAGGAACCTGTTCCAGGTTTCATGGAAAATAGTTCCCTCCTCCATTGTTTGGAGTTAGACTCTGCCAGTGGCGAAGGCAAACTTTTAAACACAATTACACTATCAAGATTGCACAGTGAGTGAGTCAAAGGCCTGGACCAGCCTGGCCTGAGATGATAGAATCAGAGGTAGGTAATAAATCTCCAGCTGTGTTAGAGTGTTTGCCATGATGCCGAATGAGCCAGTGGCCCTGTTTGTGACAATATCCCTGCAGGGGTGATGGATGAGCCAGACTGATATCAGAACAGGTGGGAATATTACAAGGAATATTAACAAGAGCCTTGAAGAAAAAGCCCCAGCAATTAAGTCCATGGGAAAGGCTTCATCGAAATCATACAAGGCATTGTAGATAGGAGATACTTTTCCAATGAGACCGATGAAAAAAGTCAGGCCATAATTGTACTGGTGATCGCAAAGTCTTCCTAATAAGTCCATGAGATGTCGAATTAATAGACTTAAAACTTGAACTTTGTTTTCTTTTTGCCAAGTTATTGGATGGCTAGGTGACTATTCTCCAGACTCCAGTCAATTGCTGATCGTTCTCACTTAACTGTATATCACTACCATCATAAAGCTATTATTGATCATAATCTTTCAGGGAACAGGGATTAATTACATTGGTACGATCTGGTTGGTGTCTAGGGAAGGGTTAGTCAAAGTATGAAGTTAAATGGCACACGAGGCCATGCTGGATGATGTCTTGTAACTCTGTCCTTGTTCTCCCCTCCCTTCCCTTCCTCACCCTTGTCTTTCTCCCCTCCCCTCTTCCCTTTCTCTCCTCTTTCCATCTCTTCTTCCTTCCTTTCCTCCTTTCCTTCTTTTCTTCATTTCCTTCTGTTTCCTCTCTCTTCATACTTTCCTCTCAGTTTTATCCAGTCTTCTGTACCCTTCCCTTCCCTGCGGCCCCTCCCTAACTTCTGACTTCCTGGCAGGCTTCCGTGGGCATCGCTTTGTGTCCCTGACATCTCTCAGAGGTAGAATTATACCTAAACTTTTAATGGTCCTGAATCTTCTCATGTCGAGTGATTTGCCTACTCCCAGGACCAAAAATTCCCCTACTTTCTACAGGGGCGATAATCTGAGATGGGGCTAAGGAAGGATGCGAGCAACCATCCTCAACTATAGAGTCACCAAATGGAAATGGTGGCAAAATACCGAAAGAGTGAACTGATGAGTTGCTAAAGTTAAGAAAAATGTTTAATAGACATACTCAGAATATGCCCTAGGGTGGATCTCTTTTTTTTCTGAAATGAGGAATCCATTTCCACCTCAAACTTGGTCTGAAAGCCATTTTCCTAACTGAAAATAAAAATGATGTAAGACCCCCCATGATATCTCTTGTGCTGCTGGCAGAACACATTGCACATGGCCAGAACACAGAAGAAGCCGGTGGTGTCAATGAGAGAGAGTTCCTATAAGAAAGGGATGTAACTGGACTGCAGCATCATTCAAGTAGACGTATAAATAACTGATTTCAGGCTTTTAGCAGACTAAGTATGGGAAGAAGCCAACTCTTTTAATGCTATTAATAAAAACTCTACTTCTGTCAACATTGGGCACTTGAACAGAGAATGCAATGCAATGTAATACAATGTAATAAGGAATCTGATTGGTAGAAATGGCATCCGTCATGAATCAGCGCAGGACAGGAGGGAAAGTGGAGCCCACAGAAGAATCCCGATGAGATAGAAGATGTCCAGGTCCTGGTCAGAACAGCAGAGATTCTCTGTTAGTTGCTGATGATTCCTTAGTGGTATGAAATTAGAAATTGATATTAGAACCCCAATCTCCCAATCTTGATCAGTTGTAGTTTTCTGTATGTAATTATGCCTAAGATTATTCTAGAGCGGATCTTCTCAAACTTGGCTACACTTTAAAAATACCCAGAAGCTCTTGGTGCCCAGGCCCTGCCTCTGAACAATTAAATCAGAATAGTTGGGCATGTTGTCTCATTTTCAATATTTTTTTAAAAAAAATTTTCAGGTGATTCAGTTGAGGTTGAGAACCACCACTCTAGAGTAAAGAGTATTTTGATTTTATTCCATGGTGTGGGTTCAGACCTCTTCAATGAAATGTTTTTTAAAATTATTTCATAAAGTACTGAGTTGAGCAATCCTTTCCAAAAGGGGTCCTATGGAGCACCAGCCCTTTTAGAAGTTGGACGAAAATAAAGGATTCTTTTGTTAAGACGTCCGAGAAGGCTCTATACTTTTATCTTGACAATTCACAATGCTTATTGGCATATTAAGGGCTCTGAGAAGTCCTGCAATCCAGAATCCTACTTAATTGAGTACTTCCCAACCTCTCTGCCACCCCGACCTCCACTTTTTCTTTTTATTTGAGCAGTATGTATTAATACCATGTTGAAGTTGAAAATCACTTATGGGAAATATACTTCTAAGTCCAAGAATACACAACAAGTAGACTCCAGTGACTGCGGCAATCCAAATTCTGGGTTCCAGATGGGCAGGCCAAGAAGTTGGTTGGTTTGGATGGTGATTTAGCTGCGCCGCCAGAGCTTGGCTCTTTGACTTTGGCTCTTTGACTTACTGGCTCTTTGACTTTGGGCAACTGATTAAGTCTCAATGTGTTTCAGTTTCCTCATCTGTAAAAAGGAGAAAATAACGTTTTGAGTTTTAATTATTAATTTTTTAAAAAGCACAGTGAGGGCATTGAATGAATATTTCCCAATACTAAACATTGTAAAACACTCTAAAATTTTCTCATCATTCCAGTTTCCTGTTAGATATTGTTACTTCAGTGTCTCAATGACTACTCAGTCTTACTGAGATTACCAGCACCTATTTATTTCCCATTGAAACAAGTCCCAATGCTTGATTTTCATATTTTTTCCCTTCTGTTACTATTATTACTATGACCACTTAGTCTTAAGACCTCTATGTCATCTGTAAGTTCTTCTCATCCCTTGCAGTTCAGATTTAATCTACTTGCTGCCTTCTTGATTTTCCCCATCATCTTTGCATCTACCCTTCACTTTCTACTCCTGATGTTCTCCTCTGGTATCAGGAATCACTTTAAATATGGACCATTGGAATGACCCATTTAAAGTTTTTGTCCTTTCTATCAGACATCCAGCTCAGTAGTAGCAGATTCATCTAATAAAAATATCCATTTGAAGAAATTATTATTTCCTCCCAGTAGTTTCCCATTATCTCCCCAACTAATTATTGCTAATTATTATTACTACTAATAATGTAACTTTATCTTTCTAAGTAATTAATGATTACTAAGGTTTATTGAGTACTCACTATGTGCCAAGCTCCAGAATAGTCACTGAGGGTATAAAGACACTAAGACAAAGCCTGGTCCTCACTGATATTGCAGAAGAGTGAGCAAACAAATAAACAATTTCCCATGAATACAATGGGAGATACGGGAATTTTACATGCTACGTGTTTGTTAACATGGATAATAGTGTGTGTATGAATATGTATGTACTTTCACATATACAATTAATTTTCCCTGGAGAAGGAAGACTTCAAAAAGGCACCGTTTGATTGAGTGCTTACCTAGCAGACCTGGCTGCAGGTGAGGGGAGTAATAGCTCATCTCTGCTTTCCATTTGGGTTCCAACCTGCTCAACTTAACTGAGATTTCAGCAATCTCCCCCTTCCATGAATACAATTGTTTTACTCCCTGTTTTCCATATAAGCCTGCCTTGTTCACATACAAACCTTTGCTCGTTCCATTTCCTCTGCTGATACACCCCCTTCTTCCACTCCCATATTCGCCATTTATTTTATTCAAAACCCATTTGGTAAGCCCCCACTAGTGTCTGTATATTTTTTTGTTCTGAGGCACTTCTTAAAACAAGATTAATGATAACGAATGTGGTCAATATCTGCCATTAAACTTGTGCACATCTGTGCCAGTGGGGCATTGTGTTTCCTTGTAACTAACAGAGACGAAGAAGTAATGGCTGAAACAAGACACAGCTTATTTTTCTTTCACATAAAAAGAAATGCAAAGTTTGGCAGCCTACAGCTGACGTGGTCACCAGAAAGCTTGGCTCATTCTAGTTACTTTCTGTAGTCTTAAAGGCTTCGTCCTCATGCTGAGAAGATGGCTGCCAGTGTTCTAGTCATCATGTTCGAATTTCTCTGTATAAAGAAGGCAGGAGAAAAAAGAGCAAAAGGAGCCCGTCACCTAATTTCTGGGAAGCCCTAAGTGCCAGAATTGGTCAGACTCAGGTTTTACTTTGATTGTATACATTACATTGAGAATTTAGTCTACTAGGCCAAAAAGAAAGTGCCCATCAAAAGCCCTTCTAGGCAATGTTCTCCATACCCTGAAATTTCAGCCCAATTGGCCCTGAGCCCATTTCTAATTCTATATGAGATTGTTTCAGGGGTATATTCTCCTGCAGGCAGAATGTGCCATTGGTGTACATTGGTGAGAGTTGGCCAAGGGGACATTGTATGTGGGAGACGAGTGGGCAGGGATGTGGATGGATCTTGGATACGAATGGATCTTGGATGTGAAGACTAGAATGTCCATATGCATGTGCTTAAGTCTCCTGGCTGTATGGGTTGGAGCTAAGGGTAGAAGGAAAAAGGACGCAGGTAACCCAGATGGTCTCACCCCGTGGCTTGCAAATTGAAAGAAGCCAAGTATTGCAGGACTCCCAGATGCTATGAAGGTACATTAGTCAAGGTGACAATATAGAAGCAATTTTATTTAGTGTTTCGGCAACTTGATTTATAATTTTTAAATATTTAGACATCTAGTATGTGGACCCCCACTTGTACTCTTGTCCCCCACCCTCTCCAAATGTTAGGGACAGCCTTGAGTGTATTCATTTCCATTTATAGCTCCTTGACTACCACATTTGCAAGAGAAATTAGAAAATGTAGATCTCTCTTCCTCTCTAAGATGGAGGATGGATAGGATGAATCCTGGATATTACGTGGATTGCCAGGAGTCTGTGCCACCTGTATTTTTGAAGGAGGTTGGAAGGAAAGATGTGTTTGCCTTATCTCCAAAGCATTAACATTTGCATCGCTATCATAATAAATTGCAAATGTGGAAACAGAGTTCATAGGTCAAAACGTGTAGGTAGTTTTTAGTATGTAGCAATTTGGCCTTTACACACACACACACAAATATATATGTTACACATATATATATGTGTAACATATATATACACACATATATATAAAGGGTATATATATATTTTATATATATATACGCGCATGCGCGCATGCACACACACACACACACACATATACGCATACATAAAATTTTCAACATGTATAGATGTGTTGAAATTCAGAGTTGGCACACCTAAGAGAAGTGACAGCATTGTGACTCCTTGGAGCAGTAACCAGGGCACCTCAGAGCTAACATGCGCTGATGGCCTCCAAGTGGTCAATTCAGGATGATAAAAGGAAGTGAGGATTAGGTGCAGGGAGGAGGCGCAATCGAAAAAGAAGTCGGAGATAATTTAATTGAGCAGATACTTGTCTGTTAACCATTCTAATTTTCACTAGGAGAAGTTAGTCATGAACAAAGTAGTTTTAAATAAAGGCTATAATAGATCCAAAAATGAATATTTAATGCGGTTGTGGATAGTTAGCATGCAATAATTTTCTTCCTGTCTGTTGATCCCTCGGGTAATGGATGTTAACAAAAACAACCAAAAAAGACATATCATCTGCAAACATGAGTAATTAATGTTTGTGATCTGCGAACACGGTGTTAAGATTGATTGAAAATAACACAATTCTTTAAAATAATGCTCCTAGTACTCGTGATTCTTTCATAGAAATGTTCTAAGCAAGAAAGACAATCTCTCTTTGTACTACTTCAGTGAGGAAAACAGAAATGCGGAGTGTCAACAAAGGCGTGGGTATCGGATAAGCGAGAAAGCCGAGTGTCTAGAGTAAAGATGTGTTTCTTGCATGAATAACTTCTGAACAATCTGCTGAAGGAGTGATTTTGTATCAAGCTGAAACCCCAAACCAGCATCACTTTAATTTGCCAAGCACCTGTGAAGGAATACAGCTGCAAGGCCATGGGAAAACAATAGAAACTGTGACAGTTCATTAATATAAACCAGCAACTAGATTTATTTGGAAAAGTCATTGATATAGAATTACCCCGGAGGATGCAATGACATTCCCGAAGCAGGCCAGCAAGCAGCTCACCAAGATTATAGATGTGTGCACATCATTTGAAACTGAACAGTAATTTGGTAACTATTACGATTTATTGTGTATGTCAAACAGAATAACAAATGTGTAAAGAGCCATGATTGCTTCGGGAAAGTTAAGTTTGTGTTGTAGTCAGTTGTTTGGCTTTTTGCACACAAGGTTATTTTGTTCTGGAAAATCAAGATAATGTTGTTGCCTCTAAAATGATTGCTCATGTGTATATATGCATAGAAGGAAAATATGAAAGTACACATTCTTGTCTAACAAGTCTGAGCCTTAATATAACGCTGACAAGAAGCTAACGAAGTTGTTTATTGCAATCAAGTCATCACAGTCTTGTGTTGGTGGTGACTACAAATATTTCAGGTATGGTAACTCATGAGCAATCTGCCTAAAATGAAAAATATCAACAGATCTGGAGGCAGATAAATAGATCTGCTAACCACTCACTTTTATTGCGAACAGTAAAATGTAACCCTAGAAAATGGGAGGAAAGCGAGTTTCTTCTTTCATATACTTAAAGCATCTGGGAAAATCTCACTACTGGCACAAATGCAATCAGCCTGTGTATTGAACTTGTTCCCGGCCATGCGACAGGCAACATCAGCCAATAATGTGGGAGCAGATCAAGAGGATGCCCCCATCCCTCGAATGTTTTCTCTTTAAATGCAGAAGAAACTCAACAGTCCTCTGGCTGATTTCCTTAGATCGTTTAATCCTTTCACCACCAGTAGTTAGCATCTCTGGTACAGTTATAATCATTAGAAATTGATTGACTTGAACTGCTGGTCATAAAGAGTTGAAGTTTATAGCAGCCACTGAGGACTTGCTGAGTGGGGCGTGGTGGGTAACAATATTGCCAACCACTGGGGTACGGGCCATTTTTACGAGACCTCCGTAGTGGTGGTCATGGTTCAGTGGGGTCAGCAAGGGACATGGGGAACGTAGAAGGTGTGTGCCTATAACATGCGGCTGAGAGGTAAGGAGTTCATAGACCTGGAGCATTTCCCTGGTCTTTTAAAGCATTGTCTTCATTCTTAAGATACTAAAGCTCTTTTTTTTTTTTTTTTTTAACCCTGAAAAAATAAAAAATAATCTCAAATCCAGGAAAGATCCGATTTGAAACAGAAAAACCTGGGATTTGGGAGGGGAAATCCATTAAGAGACTATTTAAATGTAGGATTCTAAAAGATGGCTCATTTAAAACCCAGGAATTGAAGACGTATTAAATTATTTGTGCTACACGGTTCTTAATTTCAGCATTACTTTCATCCCGTTTTCAAATCCTCTGATTCTAAAAGACTTTTTGGGTGTTTGGCGCTGCAAAGTACATTATGTGACGGGAGAACATCCAAGAGCTGGTTCTCATTTTGTGAAATTCTCCAATGGCACTGCTCAAAGACACAACCTTCCAAACAAACGCTAGAAATTTTTTTTTGGGGGGGGGGCGTGTTTGGTTTTCACATCGTGATTGAGAAGTATTCTAAAAGTGTGAAGCGATTATTAAATTCTCCAGGTTCCCATGTAAAATAGCACTACTTTCAAAACAAAGGCAAATAACGTAAGTGAAAGATATTAAATTTCCTCTAAGACTGTAGCCACCACATTGACTTCGGGCCTTCAAAACAATTAGACATGGTGCCAAAGTGAATTGTAGCAACCACCCTACCGTTTGCTAGCTCAGTCCCATGACTTTTGTGGGGTCACACTCCGTGCCTGGCTCATGTGTGAACACGTAAGTCCCAGACAACAAATTCCTGCTTACTGTTGTCATTGACGAGTGTTTTGAGGGAATAAAACAGAAGTTGAAACTTAGAAACGTAAAACCCAAATTCGGTGTGTGGTCATATTCAATTTGGATGTTACCTATCAATGAGTCAGCAACATTTAAAAGTTGTGACTTCCCTATTAACAATTGGAGTTCCAACTTTTCTTGAAAAATTAGATGTGACGCCTGAGCCCAGGATCCTTGACTGCACCCACCAAGTGGAGGGGAGAGGCAGTACTCCTCAGGTGGGGCAGAGGCTCCGTGTTAATCATTCCACGTGATTCGCCATGCCCACCTTTCTTTTTTTAGCTATTGACATGTGCTACTAGGACAGGAATAATTGGTGTGGTTTATTCCAAACCTCACATCTCCAAAGATGGCCCAGTGCCCTAAGAAAGTACCAGCTACATAATTTGTCGGGCCCAGTGCAAAATGCAAATGTGGAACCTCTTGTCCAGTTAAGAATTTTGAGATAACAACAGCAGAACATTCTACCAAATGTGGGGCCCTGATAACCATGACCATGGGCCCTGTGTGACTGCACGAAGCCAGCACAGGACATCAGAACAGCTTCAGATCCAGGGTCGCCCTCTGGTTGCCCTCCCACAACTCAGACTGTGTTGCGTGGTTTTCCTGAAAGATTAAAATTTCTCAAAGAGTTCTGAAAGGACTTATTATTCCAGAAGGGATCGCAATGAGGAAATAAATTCCCAGAACATTCAAGTAAAAGAGTAGAGATAGCGTAAAGACATTGTTTGCTTGTTTGTTAGAAAGTTTTAAAGGTTAATTTTATTAAAAAACAAACAGGTTTAACTATAAAAGTAGTAAATACGTTAATAAAAATTCGGTAGAATAAAGCGTACAATGAAAACTTAAAACCATCCATCTCCCTCAGAGCTTCAGACTCATGTCCAATTTGCTCGTTACATATCCCTGTTACAGATCGGTTTTTACAAATCCTTCTATAAATTTTCTACTCACGTTCATTTAACACAAATGAGATCATACTATATTTAACATCTGAAACTTAAATAAAAAGTTTTAATATAACTTTGAGAACGTCCTATTATCAACACATGAGAATTATCTTAATCTCTTTAACTACTGCCTAGTATTCCATTTCACGGATGTATAAATTGGCTTAACCAAATCTGAAAGGTGAACATCGCACTGTTTCCATTATTTTGGTTTGTTGGTTTATCTTGCCATTTTACATACCTGATGTTAATCTAAATATGTCCTTTGCCTAAGATGATGTCCCTCTAGATCTTCACATGGGTCTTTTTTCCCATAACTCGGATTCTTGTTCAAATGTCACCTTCTCAGGTTGAACCTTCCTTGGTCATTCATTTTCTTCTTAATGTATTTCATAGGATTTCTTATTATCCGAAATTAAGTGAAATATGTGCTTATTTGTTCATACAAGTTGCATGAGGGCAAGGTTTTGTCTGCCTCATTCACTATCGTATGTATCCCTAGGAAAAACACTCATGCCTTGTCACATATGGGGACTCAGGAAATGTTTGTTTAAAAAAGCAAACCCTTACATTCTTTTCCTGTAGGAGAGAGTTATAAATGTGACAGCGCTAAACCAATGGCTCCATGCATTAAATTTTTTGCCGGATAGTGGCATATTGCTTTACCGAAGGTTGTATCAGTTCATACTCTCGCCAGCATTCCTGGCTCCTCTCATTCTAGTCAACATCGTTTTTAGAAATACTTTTTAATTTTCCGGAAGTTGTCTTATTTGCACTTCCTTAAGTATGTTAATGTTAATGGGCAGGGCTAGTTTCCTGTTATATGAGGTTTGGGAGGAGGGAGAAAATAGGGGACAGAAAAGTCTGCCACTGCATGGATCTGGGTGTTTGATGCCGCCATGCTTGTGCAATGGCTGCCTCCTCAGCCTGGAGAATTCATTAACCCTGCCGTACCTCTCGACATCCTGTTCATTCTTTCTTCAAGGACCTGTTCAAAGGCCATTTTCCCTAAGATAACTTTCTCCATCCCCTTTTCCCCATTTCATCTCGTCACAATTAATCACTCCAGTGTTCTCACAGCACATTACCTGATTTAGCCCGCCTTACCGACACCTGACTCCTTTATACAACACCCGGTCCTCGTGTGTTGGAAGAGTGTCATATCTGTAATACCTCCACATCTGAAGGTGTCTTCGAATGATGACACTTTCTCCCTTCAGAGAGTCCAGCTGACTTAGAAGTCCCCAGGCCTTCACTCTCCTTTTCCTGGAGCGTGCCTGCCTACCCTGGCCCTTGATGGCTTTGAGCACACTGTGAGATAAGCAGAACAAACACAGTAGCAGGTCAGCCCCAGTGTCAGAGCCCTCCAACTCTCCGGGGCACGGGGAGTCATTTTAAGCCCACCTGGGCTTTTGCCAATACTTTATCTGTGTCACTCATATCTCCTCAAAGTATGAGCAAACAAAACCACAGTGCTTTATCAGGAGCTGTAATTCCTTACATCTCTCTTATCACTTAAGATTACCCAATCCTACCAGAGCCTTAGGGATCTGTGGGGAGGATAACAGGACCCTTCTGGTAGCAAGTGGTCTTATCACCCTCACAGCCCTTGAAGGGTTGGGGAGGCTTTCATTTCCACCCTGGTATTTTTCCTGATAGGCTTTCCACATTTCTAAAAGCCCTGGCATTGTAACATGGTTTCATTGTTTTTAGGAAATTTCTTGCATCCAGAATTTCTTGCCTCCCAAATTTCTATGGCGTTCATGTCTGAAGCAAGTAAATAATAATACCTGTGATTTAGTATTTGTTTGCCATGTTTCAGATTCTGACATGATCTCATTTCACCTTCGCAACTACTCTGTGAGAAAGACACCAGTGCTGTTATATAAATCAGCAAGCTGAGTCTCAGGGCAGGGGAGTGATCCCTCCAAAGTCACACAGTTTTTAGTTGTTGGTGTACAAAGCTGAAACCAGGTCTACTACGGACCCCAGAGCCTAACGTGAGCGCGGTGCTAAGGAAAGACAGCACTGAGTGCTGCAGCCTTCGGAAACCTGGCTGCCACAGTTGGAATCTTGACTCTGCAACTAATTAGCTCTGTGATTTGGGCAAGTTATTTAACTTCCCTTTGCCTCAGTTCTTTAGCTATAAAATGAGACTAATACTAGTATCCATTTCATTGAATTAGGAAAAGAAAATGTGTGTGTGCATGCACACACATGCATGTGTACACTTGGATCAATTTCTACTCTATAAATGATGGCTATTAATAATTTTGTTTTCATTATAACCGCTGCCTCTCTGAAACAAAGCAAAGGAGAGTTGAAGCAATTATCTAGATGATTCATAAACTAAACATATGGAAGACAGGAGAAAGATGAAAGAAAAGAGAACAATGTTTGCTTGTCTAGTTGTCTTGTTTGTTCTTTTGTTCTTTGTTTTTCTGGAAGTATATCTAGTTCCCTTTTTCTTTAATAATAGAAGTTCATCCTTCTTTTGACTTTGTACCCTAAAATGTTCTTTACATTGAAAAATATTACAATACGTTGAAATGTAATTATTAACGGTCTTGTTCTTTCTCTTTTGTATCTCTCTCTCCCACATGCACCTACACATGCACACATAAAGGCACATATCTGCACATGGATGCACACACACACTCACACCTTTTGTTGGCATCTGAGCTCAGGCTATTGCACTCTCACGAGGGTTTGTGTGTGTGTATGTGTGTGTGTAATAGGAATCAATTCCTCACTTGTTATCACAGGTGCAGTGGCTTGTTTTTCATGAAGTTAAATATTTGTCTCACTCACAAACTCCTACACTCAGGGCTGGGAGGTATCATAAAAGTCACCTATTCCAACCACCCTTTCAATGTTTGAATCACCTCTTACAGCATCCTGGCTTGGTGGTAAAATAGCCTATATCTGAATATTCTGAATGACAGGATGCCCACTTGTTAGAGTCCGTAGTCAAAGATGACACTAATGCTAAATAACTCTTCCAGGCTAATAGGGAACATCTATTCGAATTAAACTTTAAAGCCACTTTTGGTAGCAAAAGCTATTTCAACATGTCTAACAAAGGGTTAATGTCCCTACTCTACCAAAAGAACTTAACAAATTGTAAGAAAATGACAAACTCCATCAGGAAAAATAGGTAAGGAATATAGTAAGTAATTTACAAAAGAAGAAATATCAGTGGCTAAAGAGTATGTGCAAGATATTCAGCCTTAATCATTATCAAATAGATGTCATAAAAGCAACAACGACAATTTTTTGTTAGCTTTCAGATTAGTAAAAATAAAATAAACTGAGGATACTCAGTGTTGAGTGTGAGGAAGGTGTGAATTGGGGGCAGGAGGAGTCTCTATCACAGCTACAGGTGTCGGAGGGGGGAGGCATAAACTGATAAAAATAACTTTTCTAAAAAGCAATTCAGCAGTACAGATCAATGTTAAAAATGTGCACAGTGACCCAGAAATCCCACTTGTGGGAATTTATCTGGAAGGTTTTTCTTCAGCCAATAAAGAGGTGCATATATTTATACTCATGTGTATATAGATTCATCACTGTGTTTTTGCGATATCAAAACATTGGGAATAATCTAAATGGATAGGTAATCATGGTAGAATTACACAGTTGTATACCGTAGAGCTATTTAAAAGGTTAAGTGTGTGTGTGTGTGTGTGTGTGTGTGTGTGTGTGTGTGTGTATCAAGAGGGAAAAATATTCAAGACATAGTTTGGAGTGAAATGCCATGTTACAAAACAGCTAAATAGTATCATTTTCATTAAATTTATATATGTAAATATCTTAGTCCTTAAACTCAAACCTGAAAGAAATGGTCATATATGTATTTGTATAGTATACGTGTATATGTGTATATATATCAGAATTATTGAGATATAATTCACGTATCATAAAATAAGCCATTTTAAAGCCTCCAGTTTAGCAGTTTCTGTCTTGCAACCATCAACACTGTCTAATTTCAGAAGATTTTCTAAATGACCTGCAAAGAAACACTGTGCCCATTAGCAGTTACGCTCCACTTTCCCACGCCCGGTCTCTGGCAAATGTTAATCTACTTCCAATCTCTGTGGATTTGCCTGTTCTGGACATTCCTTATAAATGGGATTTTTTTGTGACTGGCTTCTTTAACTTAGCATAATGTTTTCAAATTTCCTCTTTGTATTGTATTTGGAGCAATATTTTGTTCTTTTCTATGGCTGAATAATATTCCATGATATAGATGTACCGCATTTTGTTTTCCATTTATTCATTATAGGCATTTGGGATTGTTTCCAATTTGGGGCTATTAGAAATAATGCTTCTGTGAAAATTCATGTACAAGTTTTTGTGTGGACATATGTTTTCAGTTTTCTTGGGTGTATACCTAGGAGTGAGGTTGTCGGGTCAAACGGTAACCATGTTTAAGATTTTGAGGAACTTCCAAACTGTTTTTATAAAGCGACTCCACCATTTCACATTCCTCAGCAGCGATGAATGAGAGTTCCAATTTCTCTGCATCCCCTACACTTGTTGCTGTGTGTTTTCTTAAATATAGGCATCCTAATGGATACGGAATGGTTTTATATGTAAATATATTTAAATCATTACAAATCTGAATTCAAGTCTCTGTCCCTCCCCCTGCATTGGGATAAAATTTAAACTCTGTAATTCTTAGGGCCCCAGAATTGCATCAAGAGGGAAAGAATCAGAAAGCTTGGTTTAGGGCAGAGATGACCAGAAGAGAATGCTAAAGAAATGTAAGATAGAATAAGGTAAGAGGCAGGAAGAGTCTCTTTTTTTGATTCTAGATCACAGTGCCTCAAATTGATTTGCTCAGTGATCGAATTGCTGAACCTATTTCCCCCAAATATGCTTCTTTTAACTGTTATTTATAGCAATTCATTTTGAATGGGACGGTTTTAACAGATTTTAAATATTCTGTAAAGTTTCAGTTTTCATTCTGTCCGTACTGCAGTATTTTAAGGCATATTCTACTTGTAGATCGCTAGTGAGCATATTGTGGTTTAATTTTCTTGTGAAATATTTAATATTCACAAAATGCATTTTATTAGGAGCAAATTTCAATGTTTCAACTATACATTCAGTTCATGTTAACTACTTTCAGATCTTTCAGAAATAATTTTCCACTTTGCCATTGTTTTTGCATTTTTAGGTTTCTTTTGCCAGATTTTCAAATATTATGTTCCATTGCCTTTTTAGTTTATTTTTTGCTTTCATCAAACCTTTAGCACTCTTTGGATTTTAACTCGACTTATTTTTAATCTTTTTCTTTTTTATAATTCTGCAGTTATAGTTGATGTATATCAAAATTTGAAGTATAATCATATGAATCATCACAGTAATACTGTCAAGGGGGGCTTCATTTTTTTTTGAGCAGATTCACCCTTTTAAATCATATCTTTATAAAGCTCTTAATAACTCAATATATTACAAGTGTCTTATTAGAAACCTTTTTTTTTTTTTTTTGCACTTCATAAAATACAAGAATTACATAAAGTTTATTGCAGAACTCAGGCTTTGGTGGGAGTTTTTTTTTTTTTTTTTAAGTTTGAGCTTTAATTTGGTTTATTTTGGTTTTAGTTTGGGTTCAGCTCTGTCATTTTACTAAGTGGTTTTGCAGTAGACTTGTCGGACTGCCTTAGCTGAATGTCCATTTTATTTGCAATTCAAATTTCAGACTAGCCATTTCTGAAATGCTTGAAACACATGCAAAATACTCATTTTATTAAGCAGATTTTTGTAACCATATATTTAAAAAGGTATAAAATGCAATGTACATGCATTAACTTATTTAACCCCTCAATACCTCAAATAGCTAAAGGTTAATGATTAGGTATCCGGTATCTATCATATGAATTGCCCCAAATCTACCTTTTAGTAAACATTTCTGGGAAAAGCTGCAACTCTGCGTACAGTACTCTGGCATTCTTTAAATTAGACTTGTCTGAATATACTTCATTGAGCATGACCTGTTAGTGCCACCACAATCTATAGGGGCAGCGTGTTCTTCTTAGATAGTGTCTTCTCTGGAAATAAGTTGGTCAGTGACTAACCCAGAACAACGTAAAAATAAATCAATAAAAAAGTAAACCAAAATGAATTCCTTTAATCTCAAATAAAAAGATTTCCTTCAGGGTTGGATTTCAGCTTATGACTTTCTCATAATGGTAAAAGTTAGGATCTAGTCAACATTAAATTGGAAGATTCTAAATGAGGCTGTATACCAGGAAACTTTTCCCATACAGTGAGGTAATGAGGCTATTATCGACTTTGGGAACTATAGATTGTGCCTTTTAAAAACCGGAGGAAAATGAGGAAAGGAAAAAAAATGACTGTTTCTTAAAAACAAAACTAAGGTGTAAAAGACATGGCAGAAACCATGGAAGTAGAGAGAGTGTGGAAGAAAAGCAAGCACAAAGCAGAGAAGATAAATACTGTTGCAGGAAAACGCTGGCTCCGATTCCAAATTTCTGCCAACCATTGACGATCAAGGTAAGGCAACCCCCATGGAGTCTTTATTTGAGCTGAAAATCATGGGTAGATTTATGTACAGTAGCTAGGAGGAAAAAATGCACGAACCTGGGTATCATTCTTTGCTCAGCAGAGAGTCTGGCTTGATTCCACAGATACTTAGGGTGTTTGAGAATAAATAAGATGGGGGTAGCTTACAGATGAGAACAGAGAACTAAAACAAAGGCACACAATATACACACAAAAAGCTGGAAAATTGAAGGTAAAAATTAAGTAGAAGAAAATATATAAATCACAGAGTAAAGGAGGGCTAAGGGAAGACTCATCTTTCTTTTCTTCTCTTTCTTCTTAACATTCCTTCTCTCCTTCCCTCCTTCCATCATATCCTCTTTCCTTCTTTCCTTTTCTTTGTAAGACTTTTGTTTCTTAGGTTCACAGCACAAATGAGAGGATACAGAGATTTCCCATAATCCCCCGTCCCCACTCTTGCACAGCCTGCCCCATAGCATCCCCCACCAGGGTGGTGGGTGTTTTACAATCAATGAACTGACACAGTGTTATCACTCAAAGTCCATGGCTTACTTTAGGTTCATCCTTTATTTTGTGCATGGTTTGGACAAATGTTCAATGACATATATCCATCATTATAGTATCATACAGAACAGTTTTGCTGTCCTAAAACTCTTCTGTGCTCCACCTAGTCATACCCCCTGCCCCCACCCCTGGAAAATTGATTTTATTTACTATCTCTATAGTTTTGCCTTTTCCAGAATGTCATATAGTTGGAATTATACAGTATGTAGCCTTTTCAAATTGGCTTCTTTCACTCAGTAATATGCATGTAAGATTCCTCCATGTCTTTTCATGGCTTGATAGCTCATTTCTTTTTAACACTCAATAATATTCCATTGTCTGAGTGTACCACAGATAACTTATTCGTTCATCTACTAGTGGACATCTTGGTTGCTCCCAAGTTTTGGCAGTTATGAATAAAACTACCATAAACATTATGTGCAGGTTTTTGTGTAGACATAGTCTTCAGTTATTTTGGATAAATATCAAGGAGTGTGATTGCTGGGTTTTATGGTAAGGGTATGTTTAGTTTTGGAAGAAACTGCCAGACTGGATTCCAAATTGGCTGTACCAGTTTGCAGTTGCAACAGCAACGAATGAAGGTTCCTGTCAGTCTATGTCTTTGTCAGCATATGCTGTTAACATTTCATATTTTGTCCATTTTAATGGGTGTGTAGTGGCATTTTATTGTTAAACTCACTTGTTCTTAGTGATCCCGTGTTAGCTCCTAATAATCACTTCTCTTCAAAGTTATTCTTCTTTTCAAGGCAACTTTTAATAATTCATTGGAAAATATTAATGAAGATAAACATTACATTGGCTAGGCTAATAGTTCTTAAAATTTGTCTTTTTTCTTCTTTTTTTGGAAAGATAGAATAATATATCTTTATATTGTTATGGTATCTCTCCTCACCCCCATTATTTTTCAAAGACCTTCGATACTGGATTCATGAGCACACTTTCGAATACTTTGGGCATCCAAGGATATGATTCATTTCAGCCTGGAATTTGAATACTGTCACCATGGCCAGTTGCAATCATTGCTCCAAGCGTACGTTCCTCTTCTCTCAATAATATTTACTCTGTCTTTTTAGGGTGATGATTATGATACTGTAGTCAGCATATAAGTAAATCAGGAGTTAAGCAGTGTTGCTTTTATTAAACGCCTTTAAACTGGAATGATATTTAACCTAGTAGCAACCATGTGCCAGGAGAATGAATGCTGATGATAGGCGGCCTCTGTAGGTGTTCACTGGCTGGACATCGGGTTTCTTTTATCCCAAAGGAGATTAGGGGCCTCACTCTTTCTTTTTCACCTAACCAGGAACATAAGCCATTAGAGTTCGCCCCGTAATTAGTTCCGCGATACTGGTAGGAACCTGTCTGGGCTCTGGCTTATCTTTTTCTGCGTTTGTTTTTGATCCTACCATTAGATTGTTAGCTCCTTGAAAACCAAGCCTCTTTCTTGTACCACTTTGTGTCATCCTAGCTCATAGCCACCTGTTTGTTATTGATTATGTATATATCTGTAATATTTTTATTAGATAATTCTTCAAAGAAAAATCTAAGAATTTTTTTTTTTTGTAAATTGGTCACTGGAGCTTTTTTATTTGTTTAAATATCTGTTTATATAGAAGCATGTCTTTAATGATTGATTACCATTTTTCTCCATTTTACCAATATGCTCAAACTGCCCCAAGTGTCTTACAATTTCTACTTGATCAAATAATAATTTAAAAGTTTAAGTAGAAGCCCAGTATTGTATTTCATTATTTCTCTGGAAACTGATGCAGGGGAAAAGTCTGTATTTGAAGGTCATAATTATTCTCTGGTAGACATTCAATTCTTAAGGAGGTTTACTAAATACTTTAGACGCAGTTATGAACCTGGAGCTCAAAGAAAGATAGGGGATCAGAGAATCTAAGTAGAAAGGAAAAAAATACTCTCTAGATGAGAGGCTCAGCCTGCATCACATTTGTCTTACAGAAATGAATGGTTTTATGGATCCTGCATCTTAAGTCATCAGGCTTGGCCATCTGATGGGGCTCTGGCTGTTCCAGGGTGGGCCAGTGAATGAGACACCTGCTAATTTAGGGCCAGTGAATGAGACACCTGCTAATTTAAGTTCCAAAGGTCTCCCAAGTCATATTACAAATACATTCCTGGGGAATTTCATTGAGCTGTTTTTAAAGCAGTTTATGTGCAGCACAGTAATGGATAAACTAGCTATTTTGACACATTGCAAAAGAATGTTTTTGAAAAGAAAAACACTTCTAGTGAAAACAAATGAATGAGGGACATTTCATTGTAGCTGAACTCAGTGTTGATGTAGGTGTTTAAACAGTCAGTTCCCAACTCGCTATTTAAATACCTATATACTGAATTAGTTATTCACCAGGGGGAGATGTTGAAGAGAAGCAAAAATGATACAATTAAGTTACAAATATAGGAATACAGTCCAAAATATCCCAACTGTCCTCTTTTTCTTCTTTAACGAGTGTCATTATATTTTGATGTGTTTAATAATACAGCAGAGGTTAAATGAAACATGAAAAAGGGATGTACATTAAAATTGAGATAACTCTTCCTTCAGTGAAGTGGAACCCAGCAGATGTAGCAGCACACTGTAATTGCTGCCTGTTTCCTGTCAGTCTGATTAAGTTGCATTGTCCCAGCTCCAAGAGTAAGAATCAGTGGCTTCCCATAGGGCACAGCATGAGATGACGGGCGGAGGCAGTGGAATAACTACATGCACCTCCTGCTTCTCCTGGTAATAGTGTAGACATACAATATACATTGATGACATATAAAATCAATAGGCTGTGTAGTGGATTAGGAGCACACTGTAATCCATCTTCTCAAAGTTACATGCCAGGCGAGCCAAATAAACAATAACACCCTGAAATCTGAGGCTCCGTGGTCCGATCTACGAGTTCTAGAGCCAAGGGACGGGATGCTCGTTTTTAAAGAAACATATAGGTTTATAGATTCATCTAAATTTGATGACATTTGAGATCTGCCTGCTGCTTTTCATTCTCCCTCCAATCCCAACTGTGTACTGCGGTTTCCGAACTGACCAATCAATTGACAGATATTTATTGGGCACAAAAGGCTGTCCAACATTGTGCTAGGTAGGATTCACAGGGGAACGCTACCAGAAAGTTCATGATCCACTTGGGAGACAATACCAAACTAACATGGAACGATTAGAGAATGATTAAGAGATATTCCACGGGAGCAGGAGTTCAAGGAAGGGGCAGTTTGGTGGAGCCTGGAGTAGTAGGAACCGACTGTTGTGTGAATGGAACTTGAAATAGATGTTGGAGGGTGGGTGGGGTTTAAAACAGGAGAAGGGAAGAGCGAAGGCATACCAAGCTATGAAATCCAGGTGACCAAAAATGTCAGGGTTGAAATGGGCTTGAGAGAGCTCAAAGAGCTGTGTCTAACCGGAATGGATAATATGGTAATAAAGTTAAGTAGGAATTTTATTGTGTCAGCCCCTCGATAAAGGCTCCACCCTGCAGTGATCTTTCACTGTCTGCAGAAATAAATATAATAATGATAGCTATTAAGAGAAGCTTGCAAATTAATTTAGTTTTACTGAAAAGATCTCC
The DNA here is from genome assembly GCF_014176215.1 of Rousettus aegyptiacus. Lineage (NCBI taxonomy): Eukaryota > Metazoa > Chordata > Mammalia > Chiroptera > Pteropodidae > Rousettus > Rousettus aegyptiacus. Next base: position 81,139,797 of record NW_023416287.1, read on the forward strand.
GATGCGCATTTTCATATTTTGTTAACAAAAAGCACTGCTATAGAAGCGGTTGAAAATGATTTGGTAATTTGGTCCATATGAAATGATTTGACTACTTTTTTTCTGACTGTGTTAGAACACATGAGATGTGTTGATCTCATGTAAATATAGCCAACACCGACATATGGTAAGCAAACCGAAACATACTGTATCACGTTGGCTGTAAACAATTTGGACTCCTCACCTAAAAGGGGATATAAGGACATTCGGTTTTGCAACCTGCCCTCAATGTGCTTCCATAATAAGGTCTGAGAGAGGAGATGAGAATTGTAAGTAATTTAATGTAAATAATAAGTAAGAATATAAATAGTACTACTACATAGGGCTAAGAGGACAGCGTCTACAGAAATTCAGAGGGGAGAGGAATGACTTACAGCTGCCAGCAGACGATGTGTATCATTTCTTGTATGCAGGTTTGACTTCAGTTTGACTTCAAGTTCAAGTTCATACAGTGAGGCTGCACGTTTCACTTGGCAGCCCTGTAATAAGTTTTTGGATGTCAACAGAGCTTTGACTTAATAATTTGCAATTTATTGAGAAAATTTCAGACCTTGCAAAAGGAGGAGAGAGGAGTGATGAATCAGCCAGTCGATCAATTATTGCTAAGTATAAGCCCTTGAAATAATGTTGGAATAATTATGGTCCTTTATATGTCCAGAAAAGGAATACTTTTGTAACTGGTAGGCACAAACTGAATGAACTGAGATTGAATTAATCGAATTCATTCATATAGCAACTCAGACAGAAAGAAGCCAAGCCGTTTTAGATACTCTGAATGACTGACTATAAACCTGTCTCCCTGGATCTCATTGTTGTCCCAGCTCATCCTCCTCGAATATGACTGGAAGAATTCCAGGGACCCTTCAATAATTTCACATTCTACACTCTCAGGAAAATTCATCTGTGCTTATAAATGCAAAGCCACTGGCATTTTCCTTTTCCCTGGCCCCATGGCCAGCCTTGTGGTTCTCTGTCTTCTGTGTACCGCTCAGAAGTGAACTGATCTGATGGTCATGGTCAGGTGACCTGGGTTAGCGTCTCCTGCTATAAGGATGTTCTCTGCCCCTCCCTATGTCAGGCTCGACACTCCCTTTGAGGACAAATGGTTACCTCCCTCCCAAACACCAAAGCCGACTTAGATTTTTGGTTACCATCTTTATTCTTTAGCAGTGTGACATAAATTCTCAGTGGGAATGGTAGAACTGACGACTTCAACTGTTTTTGAAATCGCTCTTCCCCTCACACAACAGTGATTAGTCCTTGGACCAAGATGTTGTGATTCTACCGTTTCTTTAGTAGGATATACTTTCCTAAGTAATATCTTGGTTCTTCTTAAAAATAGACGTATGACAGAATAACATATAAATCATACCCACTGTTATTCACATAATGCTTTCTCCTTAATTATATAACATTTAGTATATAATTATATAACATTTATTAGGAGAGGCAAGTCGCTGTTTAAAAAGCAGTTTACTTGCCAAAGAAGAAAACACAAAAGCGTAATAAAAGTCGATGATACCTCATGTATCTAGCAGTGCTACACTTTGCATTAACTATAAAATATGTTAAACAGTATTTTTATTCTTTATGGATAACTTAATATCATTGACGTGACCATCTTGTAACAAAGTAGACTCCATTCTCACTACTGGAAAAAGTTGGGTGATTGGAAGTGTTGGAAACCTTTTGGGAAAGATTATAACATATTGGGGCCAAATTATGAAAAGCCTGGGTATCCTAGATTTTAGGACAACACATTTTTAAAAGTTGAAGAAATAATGCATTCTATGCCTTTGATGAAGTACCTAGAATAATGACTATTAACAGGGCAATAGATTTTGAAAGGGGAATCCTGATTCTAAAGTAAAAAATACTTAAAATGAAGAAATCAAGAGCATTTGATGGAATGTGGGTCACTTCAAGTTCAACCATAAAAGTCTGGGTGGCATCCTTGCTTTGACTCTGACTCCTGAGGTAACCTCAGTGCAGGGTTTCTCAGCATTGACATCATTGGCATTTTGGGCCAGGTAATTCTTCACTGTGGGCAGCTGTCCTGTACACTGTAGGGTGGTTGGCAGCGTCCTTGAATTCTGCCCACTGTGGGCTGTTAATACCCCCTCCTCCTAGGTATGATAACCAAAAGTATCTCCAAACGTTGCAGCGGGGGCAGGGTGGGGGGATCACCTAGTTAGGAAACACTGCTTTAGGCAAGTCAGCAAAATATATATATTTTAAGTACAGAACTGCTCTGCAATGATCATACTCCCAACTTGAGCAAACATTGCTGTCAGGAAACTAAAACTAAGAATTTGGGAAAGGTCACCCAATCACTTTAAATCTCTTCAAGTTTCCAACAAATTAAACGAATTTCACATGAAATCTCCATATCAGGTAGTAATCTTTGTGAAATGACAAAGAATGTGAAAAGAAAATGGTGTAAGCTACGGAACGGTAGGATCGACAAATGTCCCCAGCAGTTATATAGCGTACCATTAAACAGGTGGTTTAATTTAGAAAAGAAAATATAATCATAGGGACTACGATGCGTTTATGAGAACTAAGCAAGCAAACAACTTAATTTCTTTTTTATTTTTTCCTTTTGGATACATTACTAGTTCGGGGAGCGCGCAGGCGGAGCGCGCAGACGCCAGCTGGGCGTGCTGCAGTTGGGTTCTGACGCTAACCACCTGGAGCTGGCGTCAGTTCCCCTGCGTGCTCGGTCCTGCACAGGGCTGCCCTCACTTCACATGCAGCTGGGGTCCTCAGGGCACCCACACTTCTGGCAAACTGGCTACCAGTCCAGGAGGTTCCTATGACAATAAGTCACTGGAACTTTTCACAGAACTCAGGAAAGTGCAGTACTTACAATTACAATTTTCCTAGAAAGAATGCCCACAGGGAAGGGCAGGGAAGGAGCACGGGACTTCCACGCCCTCTCTGGAGGGAGGACCTATCACTCCCAGGGCACGAGTGTGTTCACAGCCAGGACGCTCCTCTGAGCTTTGTTTTATACTGGGGTTCGGGCATGATTGATTAAATTATTGGCCATGCAATTGAACTTCATCGCCAGTCTTCCTCCCTACCTTGGAAGTTGAGGAGGTTGAAAGCCTCAGCTTTCTAATCATAGGGTGACCAGCCCTCATCCTGAAGCTATCTAGGAGTCTATTGGCTAACAAAGACGGCCCCTATCACTCAGGAAATTCCAAGGGCTTTTGAAGCTCCCTGCCAGGAGCCTGGGACAAAGACCAGACAAATTCTTTATTATACTGTAGATATATGTAGATAGGGAGAACTGGGGAAATCTAAGCTATCTTGACTTTAGCAAGACAGCTCATAGAGATTCTTCCCATCTTGGTAGAAAGCATAGAAATATTGGCTATTTAATGTATAGGCAGCAGAATTGATAGTAGCTTAAATAATTATATCCAAAAGACATAATATAATTGATTAGCCTAGAGGAATAAAAATTAAATTAGGCCAAAGAACGGCTCACCTCCTATAAAATTTCCAGATGATATAAAACTAGGAGAGATAGCTAATGTTTTTAGAAAAAAACAAAAATTTAAAAGCCTTTCGCATGTAAAAACACAAAGGCTTGCGTTTCCGTAGATATTAAGGACTCAGGCTCCTTCTGCTCTACCATCTTTGTTTTTCATTCTCAAGATTACTTCATGGTCCACAATGACTTCCAGAGCTTGAACCATAGCATTCATATTCCATGCAGGAGGAAGGAAGAAGGAAAATGGAAAAATAGGTATACCTAATAGCTGCTTTAGTGCCCTTTAAAAAGCCTTCCACAGACTTTCACTTATAACTCATGGGCTTGAGAGAGCTTAGTCACTTAGCTGCAAGAGAAGCTAGAAAACATTTTTTTTTTTTTAGCTGAGTTCAGTGCTGTCCTACCTCCAAAACCAACCAACTAACCAACCAACCAAACAAACAAAAAAGCAAACAATGAACTGTACAATTGTAAAAGGCTAAAATAGGACAATAATTAACCAAGTGAAACTAACAAGATGGAATAAGTAAATTTGATTTTGTATTAAAGTGAGTTTAAAAATTATAACACATCTCACTTTCAGGTGTCGATGAAAAGTTTGTTAAATAAAATATTAGCAAATGTAATCTCGTAATGTAGTAAAGGTATAATACTTGTCAGAGTAGGGATTATTTCAAAATGCAAAGATCGTTTAATACTTAAGTCTAATTTGTCACTCCTCTCTACTCAGAACTTAGGTAAATTGGCTCCTCTTGGTCAATTTTTTTTCTTTTGGTTCTTTTTCTTCAAAATTAAAAGCAATATTTCAATGAGTATACAGACAGTGCTACAATAAACATTTTTTTTGTACATCTTTTAAGAGCATTCAGTTTTAATTTTAAAAAATAGAATTGGTAGGTGAAAGTAAAGGCACATTTTACATTTCGTTAAATCTGACAATTTGACTTTCAAGAAGACTGTCATTTCACAAGCAAGGCAGTGTGTAGGAGTGCCTGTTTGTTCATAACTTTGCCTAACACTGGTTATTCTCACATTAAAAAAAAACTTTGATAATAAGATAATGACAGAAAAGTAGAACTTCATTGTAGGTTTTTTTTTTTAACTAATAGTAAAATAAATTTTAGAAAACGTCATTGTAGTTTTGTTATTTTTTTATAAGTAAAATGATCATCTTTTGAAATCCTATTGGCTATTTTTATCTCTTCTACAAATTGTGTTTTTTTGTCTTTTCTCATTTTACTCTTTGTGATTTGGAGAAACACATTCTCCATTAAAGATATATTTTCTAGTTTGTTATTTACCTTTTAACATTGTCTTTAGAAACTTTTTCCATAGGGAAGTTTTAAATTTTTCATTTTTTAAATTTATTTAATTTTTTTTTCTTTTCTTTATGGCTTCCAGTCATAGTGTCATGTTACAAAAAGTCTTACCTGGAAATGTTTAATCCATTTTAGTTTTTGGCTTTGTGAGTGATATTAGATAGATATATAATTTTCCCCCTCAAAGTTTGAGTATTTTTCTAAAACTTGTAGATATGCTATGCTTACAATATATTAAATCTCTATTTATATTCATAAATTTTATCATAGACTTGTTGCACCTATATGAAGAAAATTATAAAATTTAACTGCAAAACAATTAGTAAAACTTGGATAAGTGCAGAGTTGCACCATAATTCCAAACTGAGAGAATCAATACTGCATAGGTTCCCATTATTCCAAAATTCATATAATATTTTTAGAATTTACAAGAAATAAGTATCCAACCAAAAAGAGTGAAAAAAGAAGCATTATGAAGGGAACTTGACTTACAGGATATTGAAATACATTATAAAGGCGGAATAAATAAAATAGCAAGGTGAGCTGTGCAAAAAGAGACAAAAAGAATAAAAAGCCAAGAAATGAATTGTAGTAGTCAGTAATTGATGAAAGAGCACTTCAAATCAGTGAAGAAAATACACATTTAAAATAAAAAGGGACGGGGTCTGCAATATTATGATCTAGTTATTTTGCTAAAAATATAGTGAAATCTTTATACCATAATCACGAGTGGCTTAGAGAGTTAAATGTAAAGCAAAACAATAATAAACTAGAAAAAAATTTTAAATGAGTGTATATTTTGTAGAAAATAATACTCTTTCTAAATAGGTAAGGGAAAAAAAAATCACAAAAGAAAGTTTCCATATTTTTCATTGTATAAGAGGTAAAACTTCCAAACATCAAAACACCATAAGCACAAATACAAAGCAGGTTACTAGCTGTGAAAATATTCTTATTATCTAAGGATTAATTAGATGCCTAATCAATAGTAAAATAGGCAAAAGATGTGACAGGACAATATAGGAAAACTGAGGATAAATGAAGACGAAATAAAGATGAAAATCCTCACTAATTAAAAGAATTCAAATTAATATAATAGATAATTTTTACCTAATTTTGCAAAGATTTAAAAATGATAATAGCACTGTTGGTGAGGTAGGCGAAACAACCATTTGTATGCTTCTAGTGAGGACGAATTGTTGCAGGCTTCCTGGAGGACAATATAGCAATAAATATCAAAAGTTTTAAATACATTTTTTATTTCTACCTAGTACTATTTTTAGCAAATCATTTCAAAGAAACAATCAAATATATTCAAGTTACATATATATAAACATATATAACTGTTTAAATTTCTTGCCATAGTATTATTTTTTAAAGTTATTATGAGGCATTTAAAAGACAAAAAAAGCATGAAGATTAGTGCAGTGAACATCCATGTACCTACCATTCATTTTCGATCTGTTGATAAAGAAATAAATCATTATCAATAGAGTTAAAACCTTTCATGCCTCCCTCTGCCAGTGCTTTCCACAAGTGAAGGTGGTGTCTGTACTATGATGGGGTATTGTTTAACTATGAACTTCCTACGTGTCTGAGTGAGAGGGAATTTATTAAATAAATTATGACATTTTGAAGCGGCAAAATATTATTTATGAAAATAATGAATTAAAAATGATTTTTACAACTATGATATAATACATATTATTGAACATTTAGAAAAATAGTCTCAACATGAAACAAAACTCTAAAATCACCCATAATTCCACTAAGCAGATGTAACCCTTATACTTTTGTTGGAGTCTGTTGTATCATCTTATCTTCTTTAAAAATAGTTACTTATTATTTAAAAATTAAATCACGTTATACATGTAGTCTTATAATTTTCTTTTCTTCTTAGAAATCCTTAAGATTTTCTTCTCATTTTACAAAATATTATTTTAAATATAATTTAACAGCTGTGTGTATTTTATTATATAGGCGAATATTTTTGATATTTTTTATCCCAGAATTTTTCCTCATTATGAATCTGCAGTAAATTTTTTTGTTGCTAAATCTTTGCTATACAGTGATGATTATTATGTAAACTCTTAGAAGTGGAATTTCTTGGTTTAAAATTCTAAACAAAAACAACATTTTTTAAGAGAATATTTAGTGACATGACATATTGTTAAGTAAAAAAGCAGATTACAAAATAATATATGCAGCATGTTTGCAAATGTTAAAAGATGTATGTGATGTGAAGAGACAAAAGAAATACAGCATATCGAAATGTTCGCAAGATATCTCTGGGCAGGTGGATAATAAGTTATTTTTATTTGCTTTATGCTTTTCTCTGTTGTCCAGTTTTTCTACAGTAAGCATTTACTACCTTATCTATCAGAAACAAAATAATAGTGTTTTAAAATAATTAAATAAATATTGAAAAATCACACAAGTGGAAGGTCTGGGGAATAACGGCTTCATAACTATCCTTGTGAAAAAGACCTGAGGGTCATAGTGAACCACAAGTTCAAAGGCAGCAAGTTATTAGAACAGTTTAAGAATAAAATGTCATATTATGTTGTCTAGAACAAAGCAAAATAGTCCTTTCATAGCCTACATCTATGGGACTACAAATGTCACACTGTATTCTGTAGACATGATATGTTGTGTTCAGATAAGGGGCACTAGGTTGTTACAAGGGGTTTGAAGCTGGTATAAATTACTGGGCCCAGCCATCTAGTAGGCATCAGGGGCTATTAATATTGTATGTCAATATAAATCTGCTCTTGCTGGGGATGCCTGAAAATAACATTAGGGTTCTAGCCCCCTTCTTGGCATCTTTCTCCATTGAGAGTGGAAGAAACTAGACGTCTAAACCATGGTGTTGAGAGAGGAATGGTGGACTCAAGTTGAATCAAGGCCAGCATTTAACTCCAAAGGAAGGCAGTCTGGGAAATAGGGGATACAGACTTTCAAGGGGGTGATTAGAGAGAGGCAAGTGACTGCACTGTGATCGTAGCTGACATACTATTTTGGAAGAGGTATTGAGACAGGGCTCAATCCCAGGCAAGAGTGAGTTACGTTTTCAGGGACTGGTAGGCATCCAGTCTTAGAGTCACACTATGGAACACAACAAGGTTTACACACCAGCAAAAATGCCCATGCCCAGGACCCATGCTAGTGTCATGGGCACAACTATGATAGCAAGAATGTAAAATCCCTGTATTTTTCATGTATCATCATTTTACCTAGAGGCAGAAAACTTAATTTGGTTAATTTGTGCTTATTGATCACTAATCAATTTCTTTTTATTCACTATAGGTCCCTTCTCAGGTAGTTTGAGGTTCTGTTCCTCTTCCATGCCTCATGGTGAGGATCCGCCTGGTTTTGCCCAGTCCCTCTCCCTGGGATAGAGCCATGCCCTATTAGTGGCCTCATGGTTGGCAGTCACTTGTGTGGCTCTGGAGTCCTAATTGCCCCCCAAATCCTCACCCCTTGTTCTACCCGATCATGAATTATTCTGCATACCCACTCATCCAAAGTCAGACCCTTGGGCAAATCCCACAGGAAGTACCTTATCCCGGATGTTACATCCTAGCTGAATAATCCTCATCTCCTCACCTCCTTGTCTACTCTGGGTGGCCTCTAGTAGATCCACAAGTCCTTCTTTACTGCTACACCTGTCCAATTGCTGTCTTATAATACAAGAACAGTATTGACATTCTATAGTATACTGGGCAATACCACAAAATCTGATTTCCTCCCTTCATTTCAGAAATTTTAGTAACATATTTGCAGAAAGATTTTGAAAGAATTAAAATGCCATTAGTATCTCAAAGTGATTTAAATTATTTTAAAGTGAAAGGAAAGGTAGAATGTAAAATTGGAATATCTTCTGGTACGGTTCATTATGAAAAAGAAACTCCAGAAATAACATGCGAAATGAAGCCACCTCGACAGGGGCAAATATCAAATTCTTTAAGGGGCAGACAAACTATGAGAACAGATGGGCAAACCGAAAACTTACCAAGTTTGTGAACTTTTCAAATAAGCTAACCAAATTACTGGCAGACGTGATTTGTGTCATATTAAAAGAGGGTGAGCTGACCAGAAGCGTATCTCAGAGAACACTGACAGTTATTTTAATGGAGGGAGAAAAATCTGGCATGAAAAAATAGAAAATTGGAGCCACTACTTACTCAGTAGCATTTGTTTACAATATGAGAGATATACAGAGAAAGAGATGTGTGTGTGCGTGCGTGTATGAGAGAGAGAGAGAGAGAGAGAGAGAGAGAGAGAGAGAGAGAGAGAGAGAGAGAGAGAGAGAGAGAGATTTTTTTCCTAAAATCATTCTTGCTCATAGTAGAGGCTTAACTAATTTTTGTTGAATGAACACAGTGTGTGTGTGTGTGTGTGTGTGTGTGTGTGTGTGTGTGTGTGTGTGGCGGGGGAGGGGGCGTAGTGTGAACTCCAGGTGCTCCAGATGGAATTTGTAGAAAAGTCCTCTCCTGCGCACATTAAGATCACTTAAACAGATCTTTCTTTGAAAGGGAACCTGTGTGTGGATGTGTGTGTAGGAACTTCTTAGGTTATATTCGCAGGGCTGGTCCTCAGCTGGCATATGCTCACTGGCCAAATCTGGTGCTTATGGTGATTGGTGTCTGTTCTGATTGGTTGGGACAAGTAGAACTGGCCGTTAACTGCTGTGACTAGCATCTCTGCATTTGCATCAACCAAAAGAGGTCACTGAGGCAGAGGCAGAGTAAATCAGCAGTGAAGGGATGGATATTAAATTGATGGTATTGAAAAAAAACTAACTATTTGAGGAGTGGGAGCGGGAAATCAGAACAACAAATTACAGAAGCAATACAAAGTTAAAAGTAAAATACTACTACTAATAAGAATCTATTATAAAATACAAATAGAAAAAATAGGTGATTCAGTTTCATGTAGAGCAACAGAAAACGAAGAAAACAATCACTAAGAAATGCTTGATACATTTATCTAAGTAAAAATTAAAAATTTTATATATCAAAAATCATGAACAAAATTAAAAGGCAAAGAGTAAAATGGGGGAAGACTCATTTGCCAATTACAAAAAAGGACTGATATAAAAGGTTCATATAAATAGGTTAAAAAAGCATTAAGGTCTCAAAAGAAAAATGGGCAAAGGACATTAATAGGTAATTCACAAAAGAGGAAATGGCTAATAAACATCTGAAAAAGCTGTTGATGACAGCAGTCCCAAATAAATACAAATAAAACAACAAAGCCTTTTTTAAATCTATCAAATTAGAAAAGATTTTTTTTTGGCAATGGCATTAGTCATTACTAGGGACATTAGAGAAAAATGGCATTTTTTTATATATTGCTGCTAGGACTGAAAATTGCTACAGCTACTCCTAAAAATCAATTTGACCATATATTTTAATAGCCTTAAAAAAGATTGATATATATGGATCTTGTAGTGTATCTTACAAAATTATAGAAATCTAGCCTACCAAAGAGTCTTAACCTCAAAGAATTATGCACACAGATTTTCATTTTAGCATAATTTACACTAGCAATAACTAGAATCCACATTCAACAAGAATTATGTTGTTATGATGTAAAATTAGGCAGTCATTAAAAATAAAGTGACAATTTTTTTGTGACATAGGAGAAAACAATTAATAAAAAAGCAGAATGTGAAATGTTATATATAATAGGTTCAAACCAAAGTTAAAAAAAGGAAGGTAAAAAGACTAGAAGGAAATCACCAAAATATTAACAGTGGTTAATTCCTATTGGTGGGATTCTTGGTTTCTTCTTTATTGTTTATTCTCTCATATCACTTATACTAAGTTGTCTACAATCAGCATATATTACTTTTATACTCAGAAAAAAATCATTTTAAAAGGAAATCTCTAGAATTAATCTAGCTTTTACCTGACAAAAAAACACCAGAGGAAAACATTTTGATGAATTGTTTTGCAATTCTTTTTAAGGCAGAATTTCACAGTTCTATTTAAACATAAGCCCCAAAGTAATAGCTATATTTTTGGCAGAGCAGTATTAAATAATAACTAGGCAAAAAATATGTATATGTAATTTTTGTAAACAATGGTTTAAAGATCTTGATTAAAAAATACCGAAGAATAAAATTTCCTTCACTCAATGTTTAAGCAAGAACACAAACATTTTTGTCTTATGTCATTGTTATTAACTAGTTTAAAAACTACGCAGGGCACTTTGCTTCAGCTTCCATTTTTTTGCAGTTGATGAATGTATTGTCCTTTGATCTCAAGATCAACAAAATTTATGATGTGGAGATCACTTGCTCCATGCTTTCCCAAATCATTCTCCTCCACCTTCTCTTGCTTTTATAGCTGTCTGTCCTCTCGGGTACATTCACAGACTAGTGAGAACCCATGTCTTTCCCCTAGAGCCAGCCCCAGGCAAAATTGTCGAAGAGCCGAAGAGCCGAAGTTGGTGGCACTTCCTTTCTCCAGCCCAGCGTATGGTGCATTCCCACCCTCTCAAAATCTGCTCTCACATACTTTAATCACACTACACTAAGCAACACTAACACTTTTGAGCATCTCCTATACACCAGGCATCCTGTTAAGGGCTTTCACCCATACTATTTCATTTTATCCTCACAATAACCTTGCAAAGGTTTATTTGCCTCGTTTTACAGATGAGGATGCTGAAGCCCTAAGAGGTTAAGAAAGTTGCCTGTGGTCACACAGCTAGCCATAAACAGTACAGTTCAAATTTACAGCCAGAGCTAATTCGAAAGCTGTGCATATTATCAATGGGTGGGGCCAATTCTTTGGACCTCAGAGACCTTTTCCATGTCTCTGAAAGTCGATCATACAGATAGTCTATTTCCCAACTAAAATTCAGATTACTCTTAAATTCAAAAGAGTCTAAAGCTTTTCAGTTTTCTCCCCAAATAACAGAAATTTTCTGAAGAATAAGGACATGTGCCTAATTATATCTAGTAGGTGTATCAGCTGAAAAGAACCTTACTAAATGAATTTGGGTACCATTCAGTTTCTCAAATTGTCACACCTTTTCTGAAACCACATAATAGATAACAAGAAAATTCACAGGCTTGTCTTTCTGTGAGCTTAACAGCATTTCCCCACTAATCTAAAGATCCTCCCAGAAGGTAATTAGTTTCCCAGCTTCCCTCTGTAACTAATAGAGATTTAAAAACACTAATTCTCAAGGAATTCTTCTTTACCCCTTAATCAATTCTAATTCTGCTCCTAACTAGCGATATGCCCTCAGGCAATTCACTTTGGGCCTCTGAGCTACAGGTTTCTCATTTGTAAAAGGAGAATTGGATTGAAAATCATACCCTTCTCCTAAGGTTGTGGGGAGAATTAAATGAGATCATGCAAGTCAAGTTTTTGATACACAGGGGGCTCAGGAAGGTGTACTTCCTTCCTTATTTCACTCCTTCCTCTGCTTTGCATATATAAAGATCAGTGTCCTAGAAGTTTTTTTGACCTTTCTCTCCAGGGCACTAAATTCCTTTCCTTGGCTCTTTTCTAAAGAGACCTTGTTTTTCAATCATGTACTTATTGCAACTTCTCTATTCCACATCACATTAAAAACGAGACCTAACAGGGTTTGGGTAAAGCCAGTAACTAATCTCTTTATCTTTTCCCTTTTTACTTACCCCTTCTACTAGAACTCAAAAAAAAAAAAAAAAAAAAAAATCCCTTCCCCAAAAGGATAACAACAAACGTAGAATGACAGAAAAACAATGCTCCCAAAGTTATCAAATAATTTTTCTTCAGTAGTCAAATAAAGAACAATGTTTGTCAAGAGGATGACTTAAAAATAAGTAAAAATCGAGGCTTTTCCTATGCAACTTCCTATTCATCATTTGTCAGCAGCAGCTCTTTGGCAAGGCGGTGGGGGGTCATTTGACACCTGGCCTGGGCTGTGTGAAAGCCTGGCCAATACCTAACATGTGGATCACAGAAATGTTTGTGGTGAATATGATATGAGGAGCTGAGAGACTGGGCTGTTTCCCACTTAGTAATATTTAATGGAAATACTTTTGCTGACTTGATTATAAGGAATTCTTCTTGGTGGCTAAAGAATTGGGGGCTAAAATCTTCCAGCTGGAGGAGAGCTGAAGCACCCACTTCATGATTTAAAGTTTAAGTAATATGAATTCTGTGTTCAGAAAACTTCCCCACGCACTCCCGTTAGTACATCCACTGATTTAGAAAATGCCAGGGGCCCTGGAAGTGTGATGTTTCTGATAGATTTTTTTTTTTTTTTAATTTGCTCAAGGCTCCAGACAGTTGGTGCTAAGTGTCTACAATTTAAAGTTTTACATATCTTCCTTCCTTAGGCTGTCATATGTCTACCTATCCGGTCCCGAACATCTCCCTACATAATCTCTCAGTGGACAATGACATTCCTCTGCTGGGAGATTTTTGCGAGCACGCACGTCCGCAGGGCGGTTCAAATTCCATCGCTCAGATTCTGTTCCCCGCAGGTCAGACGGTGCGGTTGGCTGGGCCAGCGTGATGTGCACAGCTGCCCCTCTCAGAGGCACGGAGCACAGGTGCTGAGTCGCCTGCCACCGAAGTCGCAGGGAAACTCTGCCACACTGATATGTGAGTTCCAGGCGTTTTAACCTCAGATGCTCGAACCCCGTGGGTAAAAAAAGTCTGCACCACGCGCAGAGCTGTTGTCACGATTAAAGCCCCTCTGTCCCTCTCCGGCCGGCCCCGCATTCACGCCGACGAGGTGGCTCGGATTTGCACCTCGCTGCAGAAGTCTCCGCTTGCTGCATCTTTACTAACATTCCGCGCGGTGTGGACGCGCTCGGCGGCGGCGGCGGCGGCGGCGGCGTCTCAGCCTGTCCCGCGTAGGCGGGGGGACGTCTCTGTCCCCTGCGGGCGACGGTGACCGCAGCCCCTTCGGCCCTCCGTGGGCGTCCCCCGGGAACCCCGCGCCCTCCTGGGGCGCCGCCGCGTCTGTCCTCGGCCGAGCGCGCCGCGATCTGCCCGCCCGTGGCACGCTGCGCGCGCGCCTCTCCGCCGCTGCGCCGCCCCGGGCGCCTTCCCGCCGGGTCCCGCGTCCGAGGGGACGCGGCGCCGGGGCCGCCCCGCCCGGGCCCGCGGCCCCGCCACGCCGCGCCTCCGCCCGGGCGCCGAGCCGCAGCTGCCTCGCCGGGCCTTGTCGCCGACCGCGCTGCAGCGCAACCAGAGGCGCCCCAAAGGCGCTGTCGCCTCGGCCGGCCCCGCGGCTTCGCTGAGCTTCAGCTGCCTCCCACCCCGCAGAAATCCGCATCCGATGGGATAGTTAGTTGATTATTCCCAGCGCTTTTCCCAGGTGTTCGGCTATCCCGGTTTTTAATTACTCTGCATTCTCTTATGATTCATCTCTTTCCTCTTTAGGGTTGCGGGCAGTTCAAAGTTTAGACTTGGAATATTAAAAAAGCGTTATTTACAGTCGTGTAAGGAGGGACAGGTGGGGATGGGGAACTGGATACTTAGTGAGTTTTTAATTTATGGACAAAAATCATTTCACCGTGTGACCTAGGCGCTTAATTTTCCTCTCTAAACCTCAGCTGTTTCGTCTAGAATATAAAATTTAAAACAATTATATCTCACTTGCCTTAAAGCAGAGAGTTGTTCAGATGACCTCATGATGTATCTTCTAGGGCTAAAATCTCTTTTGATTTTGTGATCTGTAGATCTGAAATTTAGGGTTGGAAATGCATCATTTCTTTAAAGTAGTGAATGAAGAGCATTTTCCGTGAAACAAGTAGCAAAAGCAGGGAGTCATTTTTCTCTCCCTCTCAGCAGTTGGGGGAGACTTGAGGTCTCCACACTCTAAATGCCAGTGTCATGAACACAGTCAGGAAGTAAGATATGTGAATTATCTGATCCTTCAGAATTCTTTGTGTTACTGATTCTCTCTACTAATATTGAGAATGCAAAGTTAATTATATATTTTGAGTTTTTTCTCCTCGTCTCACGTTTTCAATCCTAGAAAGAAGGGGGAGGGGAGCCACCAGTTCCCTTCTTTAAAATTAAAAAAAAAAAAAAAAAATCAATCCCATTGACCAATGTGGAAAATCAAAGACCCCAAATCCCTTCCATTACCCTCCACTGTGATTAAAATTGGAGTGTGCTGAAGAATTCTATTTCAAATTGCAAGGAAGCAGACTCCTCTTGCCCTTTTTACTTTGGGGACACACAGGGGCATGTTAGGGACATGCCCTTATAATGCCTGTTTTGATCCAGGAGTTTTAAGAGGCCACATCTTAAAACCAGATGAAACGGCTGAATGCTGACCTTAGGTGTGCCCAGTGTGAGGGATGTAGTGCAGAGTCTTCAAAAAGAATCCAGAGTATTTTTACAGGATGACTTACCTGTGCTTACTTTAGTGAGTCATTTTATACATGTTGTTGTTTTGACCCACCCTTTTTCTGGGATACAAGAGGCAACCTTCTGTGAGAGGGGGAGAAAGAGAAGGAAGATGTGTGAGCTCCCCCTGGTGCTCTCCTGCATTCAGGCCGACTGAAGAGAAATGCAAGGGAGCACGTCTACACACGCGTAAGGAAGAGGAAATTATCTGTATTATTTCCTTTTAAAGGTCCCACTTCCACGCAGATGGGCAGAACGTTGCAAATCAAGATCTCCAGGCTTTGGCCCTGGATTGCTTCTGTGTGCCCCTTTGCTGGTGTGGACCGGGCTTTCCTAGCTAATGCCATTTCTGTCCAGAGTTGAAAGAGGGATCCTTGCATTGTCAGGGGAGCACGTTTACAAAGCAAAATTTAAAGGGGCAACTTGATAGCTGTCCATGGATGGGGTTACTCTTGGAATCAAATTGGATTACTTTTTTTCCAGAGTTGTTCTCTTTGTTAGTCTACAGTTGTTCGTTTGACTGAAAAATTGTCACACAGATCTTGTTGTGCATGTAGGCATCACAAAGATGTCATGGGACTCTAGTATGAGCCCACTTGACCAGTGGGGCTTCTCATTCTGGACCATACCTCCCATTCCAAATAACACCCTGTATTTTTTAATGGCCTCTTTAACACTCAGGGTCAGAGACCTCTGTGGATTCTGGTCACCTGCAAAAGCTCTGGGGCACATTCCATGCAGTCTGCTAGGTAAATTCATTCCACCGGCCTTCAAAAACGTATCAAGAGCAGGACACATGTTGTTGGGCCTGCTCTCGCTCCGCACGGTCAGAGGACGAAAGGTGTATGAAACACAACCCCTGTGGAGACCTGGTCAAATCGGCCAAGGGCAAGGCGTCAGCATTATCATGGTTCTTTCGCCTCATAAGAAAGCGCAGAGCTTTTGTGTTGTGTAGTTGTGTGTGTGTGATTTCGGCTGAGTGGGAATCTTGTAAAGCCGAAAATGGATCTGAAGATCTCCATTCTCCCGTCGGCCTCTGGTGTGCTCCTTCGCTCTGAACTAAATCACAAAACTCTGAGGCCCGCTCAGAAGATCGGCATGTTTCGATGAACCTAGTTAATAATCTCCAATTGGTTTTGCTCTCTGGTTTTTATTTCTTCCATCGCGTGCTCGTTGTCCCTCTACCTCTTTGCCAGGCCATTCCGACCCCGTCGGCACTCCTCTCTCCATCCGTCCTTCCGGTATGTCCAGTTCATGACGTCTAGGCCGAGGCTTACCTCTTTCCTGACAGGTCTCACCTGTACAGATTGCTCCCTTTTCTAACTCTTGTTTGCATTTATCGTTCGCACCCCACCATGCACTCTCCTTATAGGGAGCCCCACACTCTGATTTGCAAAGACCTTGTGCGTGTGTTAACTCTTGGCTCCAGTTGGAAGCTTTTTGGAGAAAGGGTCATGGCTGTTGCTTGTTCTGTACCTTACACTACCAAAGTGTGCTGACATTTTCAGTACTTTGTTAAAGAAATCAATTGAAATAATGATCCTGAGGGATATTTTTATCCGAAAAAAATTTTAAGTGCCGTGCCTCTTAAAAGCAAAAATGTGAAATCAAGGAGCCGTTTTTAGGATTTTAATTTATGTATTAGTTGTGCTTTACCTCCGCCCCAAAAAGATTTAAGGTACGCTTAAAATATTATGAAAACTAGACAAGATTATTATTTCTGTTCCTGCAAGCTCTAAAATTGTATAGTTCCAGATCCCAATTTAAACAATGGAGAGGTTTTTATTTTATTATTTTTTTTTAAGATAAAAGGCATGCTTTATAATACCTCTCATTATCATGTGAAGAAAAAAATCACAGATAAAAAATTTCAAAAATATTTTTGCGTCTTCTTTGCATATCACACACACATACATACACACTCACACTAGAACTGTACTGGCAGTGAACATGGGTTGTTTAAAGTATAGCTATTCAACTGTCATATAAAGTGAAATCTATATTTTCTCTCCCTATATGACTATATATTTAACATCTCTATGCATATGTGTGTGCATACATATGTATATGTTATATACACACACTCCACGTTATTATTTCAAAGGGGATTTTGCTCCTTCTGGCTACCAGCAATAACTAGTCAATATTTACACTCTTGAATATCGATGATATCGTGCATACACAGGAAAGCTGTGGAAAACATCTCCATTTTCAAACAGAGTTTTAATTATTTGTAAAGACTTCAATTGTTCACTATCTAATGTCATGGATTGGTCCTCACAGTATGAAGTGCGACTGTCCAGGACCCCCACAGTATTATAAATAGGCTTCTAAAGCTGGGTTGATTGATGTTTGGCATAAAATGTTATTCCTCTGAGCACATATATTCCTTCTGTTCACTATTTTCATAGAAAAATACCAGGGCTGATTTTTTATTCAAATCTCCAATTTATGCAGGGTTTAAACCACTAAATACTTAAGCCTTTTTCAGATCTCCCCGCCGCCCCTTTTCTGTTAGGTAGGTAACTAAATCTTTTGTCTCAATACAAATAAGAATTGGAGATTTAACAGATTCCTGTGGGGGAGAGAAAGAGTTTATTAATTATATTGAGAATCAAATAATATGCTTCTTTGACATTAATGTTCCATCTTTCTTCACCCCAAGTATCCTATGGGACAACTTTAAAGCCTTTATCAAGGTCTAGATTACTGCATTTATGGTTCCTTAGAAGAAGGAATTTAATGAATGGCATTCTGAGTTGAAGAGAGAATTTGAGGTGTTTTAAGATTTAAGCTGCAACAGTGAAATAATTTTTTTTCAAAGTATGTCCTAGGGATTGTACTATAAAAGATTTTTTAAAAAAGCACAATAATATACATTTTTATGAGTTTTAATAAATTCTTAATACTGATGAAATGTAAATTTTTCCTTCATGACCCTTATCTGCATTTGACAGAGTCCTACAGAAAACTTTAAGTACCCCTTTAAAACAATTTACAAGATATTGTAGAGATTCCCAGCAATGAAAAATGATTAGTGATCTTCTTAAAAATTTTTATGTTGATAATATTAAACAAAGTTCCTTATTTGGAATGAACTGGCTTGGGCTGTCTCTATTGGTATCTTACTCAAGAGTACACATTTACTTTATAAGTTCTATATTAGAAACCTATTCGACTTGAGTACAAATCTGAAACTATTCTTGCCAAATGGAGTGCAGGAGGGTTAATAGTGACTAAGTACTTACTATATACTGGACACTGTACTAGGCACATTTCATGGATTATTGCACTGATCTTTAACAGATATATTATGGAGGAAGATACGTTATCATCATCACTCTTTTAAGCATGAGAAATTTGAGGCATACAGAGTTAAGGTAGTTTGCCTGAATTTACCTACAGTCTTAGGCGGCTAGAACAAAATATCATAGACCATGTGGCTTATAAACAACAGAAATTTATTTCTCACAGTTCTGGAAGCTGTGAAGTCCAAGATCAAGATGCCAGCAGATTAAGTGTCTGGTGAGAGTACTCTTTCTGGTGCATAGACAGTGCCTTCCAATTCTAACCTCACGTGGTAGTATGGGCAAGGAGCTTTCTCAGCTGATTTTTATAAGGGCACTAATCCCATTCATGAGGGCTCCACCATCATCACCTAATTACCTTCCAAAGGTGCTGACCCCTGCACTATGCTATTCTGCCTGCCTGTTTGGTGTGAACTAAACCCACTAAATGCGCATGACTTTGGAACAGGTGGGTCTCCATGCTTTGGATTAAACAAAGGCAGCATGAATTGAGGGCCTCAGAACTTGACCACCTTAGAACTTGACCCTAAACATCCTTGTTGGGGTCTTCGGAAACTCCACTTAGAATGTAATGTACTTATAGGAGTAGGGTCTTGAGTTAATGCGTGCATCCTCATTATTATTATTTTGTGACTTAGAATTACTAGAGTGAAGCTGGAGTCCAAATTCAGAGTCTGAATTTCTGGTGTCCTGAAGGGCACTTAACCTCACCTCTAAGAAAACCTTGCTTTATTTCCTAGGTTACTCTTACTGCAGACTCTGTTTTGTTTAGTTGGGCTTTTAATCTTTCCTCCTGGATCAGGCTGGACTGATCTGGTAACTGGGCTGGTGATTCACTGGTTTTCTAGGCCACTTAGGCTAGTGATATGCCTTATACTTCCAAGTCTTTAAACCAAATGATCCAAGGACTAGGTCCTATTCACCTATTGGCCAACTTCTCTGGTGCCAGCTGCCTCTCTGGAGTTCTATTTTCAGTTGCTCCTAGACCCTCCGTTACCACAATTTATCCATGACTGTGTGTTGGAAAGTAGACACTATTTCGTCTTGCTGGTGTCAGATCCGTCGTCCTCTCCATCAGATGCTGTATTCTGCAAGGACAAATTGCACTTCCCAGCTGCAGAAACTTACTAGTGGCTGCCTCCCTGCCCCAGTGAATAGTACAGGTCTAGATCGGGACACCCTCAGCTGGCTCTAATGGCAGGTTGGCTCATGCTTGGACATAAGACAGGGATAACTACTCCCCTACTCTCTGGCTTTGCCTAAAGTAAGATATTTTCTTTCATACTTAAAAGCTAAGTACTATGAACATAGGGTATAGTTATTATAAGAAAGTTACACAAGAATTTGGCCTTACATTTCTCTGAAATAACAAAATAATAGGAAGATGGTCTTGACCCAATTGGCAAAATTACAAATGTAACTGGGTGAAAGAAAAGCCAAAATGATAGTTGATAATTAAAAAGAACCAAGATTAAACTTCAGATGTCATATAACTAGCAGTGTTTTCTCTCCTCTTTCCACCCAAATATCTTTTTTTTTAAGCTCATTTTTTATCATAAATCTCAGTGATGATTTTTGTATTAAAGAACTACGTGGAATTTTTAACTAGGAATAAAATTCTCTGGTGTTGAATTTAATCCTTGAAATCAATCAACAAGTCTTTTAAAGTCCTTTAAATCATCACAAGATGAAAGGGCTCTTTTGGTTTAAAGCCAAAGGAATAATCCCATGTCTTGTGTGTGACTGAAAAGAATGATTGTAAGCAGTGATTCTGCTCTTAAGTAGATTATAGTGTCATTGCAGAGATAAAATCAAGACACGAGGCAATTAGAACAACCAAACAGTATGGCACTCCTAGTCTATGAATTTAAAGTAGAAAAAGACAATTGAGCAATGGAGTAAGTGCTTTGCAGAAAAGGATGGGTTCAAGGTAGTTGATATAAGGGAGCCATTAATGGTTTTATCCAAGGGAAAGACTTGAATGTGGGTTCCTTGAGGTTAGAGGTGTCTTAATCTCATTCTTAGCTCAAGTATAAGGCATACGTCATGGCACCTAGTAGGTGCTTAAGGAAAGTTTATTTAGTATGCAGATGGAATTTAAGTGGTGCAGAATATGAGTTGGAGAGATTAGAATCAAGGAGAAAAAAAAAAAAAGATGACAATCTCTTTGATGACCAGAAGTATGCTTTACTGTTTTTGTCAACCAGGACCTAAAATAGTTTCCAATATTGGGTAAGCTCTCAAAACATAGTCACTAAATTCAACAAATTAGTCTTACACATTAATCAAGTTCTCAAAACCTTTTAATGCTTCAAAAAAAAAGTAAAGTGGACTCTTAATTTAATGCAAAGAAATAGATCCCCTTTCTTGAGTGAAACCGATACATGATTATAAGCTCAGCTTTTGAGGGAAGTAGCAGAGTGGGAACACCCATGAGCATGGGAGTTAGACACATCACAGTAAGTAACTGGGCCACACTAATTGTACGTTATTAGTTCGGGGACCTTTGATAATGTCATTTTTCTCTGCGTCAGTTCTGTAACTCGAAAAACATGGATAACAGCATCTACTATCCAGGTGGATTACGGTAAGGATTTGCAATTGTAAAGCATCGTTAGAGACTCTAGTTCAGGACAGACCATTCGTAGATGCCCCTTTCACTTTCCTTTTTCCTCCAGAATTGCATCCAGTAAGAGCGTGGACACAGGTGACGCCAAGGTGTCCTGAAGGTCCTCGGCCGCGAGACTAGGGCGACGTTGGAGAATAAGCGCCAGCGTAGTGGGCGCCATCAGAGTGCACGTCAGAGCTCCGGCCCTGAGCACGAGGGAGCTCTGCTGGTGAGTGCAGACCGAAGAGCTCTGAGCGCTGACTTAGCCTCGCAGGTGGAATATCCATTGTTATGGCTTAAGAGGCAAAAAGAAAAAAAGACAGTAGTAGTAAAAAATACAAACGCACAAAAAAAGCCCTTCAATTTATGAACAATGAGAGGCAAAGGGACGAAAGAAATTACTATTGTTGGTCAATTATAATAATATGTACATGCTTTAGATTTTCGCGAAGTTATTTCATTATATGGAAACTGATGTGTTAACTAGTAAAAATGAGTCTTAATGAAACTTTAAGTGAGCCAGCTGTGTTCAGCTAAAAAGGAGTTCTTTTTCTTCCGCATGCAAGCAAGAGGAGTGAGTCTGTTTAATTAAGGAGAAAAGTGTTGGAAATTTGGGTGTGTTTTTACTACTGCAGTGGTGAAAGCAAGCCTACCAAAGAATTGAAAACTGAAGCCTGTGTATCTCTTGTAGGAGCTTCCATTCCATGTCTGCCAGGCTGGTCTCACAGGCAACAGTAGGCAGAACAATTGACTGAAGTCTAGGTAGAGGCCGTTGCCCCACACGGCCCACCTTTTCACTTCTGGGCTGTCTCTGTTCTCTTTCCCAGCCCTTGCCCTGAGTGCATAGTTGTACTGAGAGACCCTTTCATTGCAGCAGCTCCTAAGGCCCTATGGTGTACTGTGTATTGTTTCACCCTTGGCTGGTGTGGCCTCATTCTAGGAACAGCTGTGTAGGCTCCTTCTGGCCCAGGTGCCTCAATACAGTTCAGTAGGGCGTCAGCTTTTTTGGCCACTGCCCACATGCAGTCCCTCTATTCATCACTAAAATCACTTCTGTCTTAAAATCAGAGTCACAGAGTAATTTGCCAAGGCCGCATGGCATAACAGATAATAGCACTGGGATCAGAATACAGGTCTTGGGCTCCAAGAGATTTTTCTGCATACCAGTGGTCATCAGCCATGAGAGATGACTTCTCCATTTCTTGTCCCCACTAGGATGGCATATCATAATCTAGAGGAAGAGAGTATAGTTTGAAAAAACATGTTGAAATCATTCTAAGTACCTATTATTTTCACGACCAAACCACCAAAGGTAATACTGTTCAGAATCTTCCTGATTAATTGGTAAGGAAACGTTGTAGGTGGTGCTAGTGACCATGTGACATAGTGACCAGAGCTTCAGAGACATGAAGGAAAATGAGGTCTCAGAAATATCCCCTGGATTTGCCAGGCAGAAAGCAAATGGTGACCATTAAAAGCCTAGTTCAGTTCTGCAATGAGGATGGAAGCCATGTTGTAGAGATTAAGAAAAAAGTAGATAAGGAGAAAGTATTAGCTATGCATGAAACAGATGTGAAAGTGTGGAAAGAAATGGAAGTAGCGCTTTGGGCAGGATCGAGGCTCTGTCTCATGGCAGATTGCATTAGAGACCCAGCTTCTGTGTCCCTTAGTTCCAATTCCTGTCTCTCTCACTTAATGCAATATGTTATTTAGCAGTTTATACTAAAAAGGTAGAGAGATTGTATTTTAATTATTAATATATTAATATATTAATAAATGTATTTCTGTCTCTGAGGTAAATACATTTCTTTACTTGTATCCTGAGGACATGCCCTTGCTCTCTGCAACCATCACCCCTCCCTACCCGACCCTCCCACAGGACTAGACAGCTAGACGATGAATCATCCAAAACAAAGGCTGAACATATTTGAAAATCCTCCGGTCTTAGTAGAAGTCAGAAAGATTTTGATGCCTACTTGTTGAGCAAGTTTTTCTGCCTGCAAAGACTAATTTAGTTCAGAGATTAGATTATACATCTCCAAGGGCAGGGCAGAGGAGGGGAGAAAGTATCAGAAAAACGGAGAGCAGGAGAAGAAATCACAGGTCTCTACCAGGGAAGGCGCCATCTGTCCCCTAGTCGAGTAGGGTACATGGAAGTCACTTAGCACCTAGCTGTCCTCCTCATTGCCAGCTGGTCTTTGGACAATGCATTTGCTATGTTGCCATAGAGCTAGGTTTCTGTATTCCCCGAAACCCTGCCCAGGATTTATCTATTTTATCTATCTAGGTGGTTGGGGCCAAGGTGGTGATAACAAGAAAAGGAAGTCCCTCCTCCTTTCCAAGATGGTGCTAGGTAGAACTAGATTGAAATCTTCCAAGGGAAAAGGAAAGTGTGGAGTATCTTATTCTATCATGTATGTGTTTATGAATCTGTCTTCCCCACTACTGAGATATCCTGAAGGACAAGGATAATCTCATTTTCACTCTTGCATACTCAGCACCTGGAATACACAGCTTAATTAATGTTCGTTGAATGAATATGTGAGTGAATGGCTGATTGATGAATAAATAAAAGTGAAAACGTTTGGAAGTAGGAATCAGAAGAAGCCAAAGAGAGACAGAAGAGAGACTAAAAATGTTTGAAGAGGAAAGGATAAATATTTGAACCTCGTTGAGAGGTGATTGGGAAAGGAAAGACTGAAGGATAAATCCAAGTTTTTATAGAGCCTGAAAAAAAGGAATGAGGTAATAGGTGGTGAGTCCCCGAGATGTTGGGATGAAAAAAATATATTTTGCTGGCCATAGTTAACACTAAATTTGTCTTCTTTATAGTTTCATTTCTGATTGTAATTCATGCCCAGTAGAGTTGACAGGTAGGAAATCATCGAGGTGGTCTGAGAGTCTATAAAAGATAAAATCTTGCAGGAATATTTTAATTCTTTCAGTATTCATATTTAGAAAAGCATGATACTGTCATTATTAGATTATTCTCTTTATGATCTGAAAATAGAATTCTGCTGTAAGCCTATGTTTAAAGTGCTATATATAATTGTGTTCTTATGCGTTCAAG
Organism: Rousettus aegyptiacus; assembly: GCF_014176215.1. Classification (NCBI taxonomy): domain Eukaryota; kingdom Metazoa; phylum Chordata; class Mammalia; order Chiroptera; family Pteropodidae; genus Rousettus; species Rousettus aegyptiacus. The sequence goes on from NW_023416287.1 coordinate 81,164,016, forward strand.
TGGTTTCACATTTATCCATTGGTTTTTCACTCCGGTTCACTTATTCACTCATTAAGAGGTATGAACAAAGCCCCTGTTATGTGGAGATGCTTCGTGGGTGCTGAAGATCCAAAGAGGCTCCTGCCGAAGGAGTTCGCAGTCTAGCAAGGGAGACAGACACCTAAATGCATTTTTATGAGTCAACATGCAGCACCAGCACTGAAGCCTGAGTCATCGTTCTGAACCCTCCCTACCCTGTCCTGACACCTCTCAACACAAACCATCAGATTGACTGTCTGCTTAACCACCCAGGTTGCTTGCTCTTAGCCTGGACTCTCTGTCTAGAACCCCAGACTCTAGCAAGGATTGGAACTCTGAGGATCTGCTTGGTTCTTCTCAGTCTCTCTCCCCAGAGCTTAGATCCTTGCCTCCTCTCCAGCAAATATAGCTAAGCCCTATGTGTTCGATTGACCTCTGCCCCAATACCACTTTGTTCCAAGTGTTCCCCAACCCAAGTCTGATCTTGCCGCGACTTTTGCACATTGGCTAGCTTTGGACTACCTGACTACCCTCATTTAGGGCTGTTTGTGCCATTCGGGTCAGTTCTTCTTTTTCCTCCTCATTGTGGCTTTCCTCTCCTTTGTGCAGTGCCTTGTTCTGAGGTCTGCCAGCCTGTCTCAGGCCAAAGTCTGCTCAAGACAGCCCCTCCCACCTACCTCTGCCAGAACCCCTCTATTGTCATGGTCCTTGTGAAAACCTCTTTTGGCAGAGGAACATCCATTGGGCGCCCTTCAGAAAAGAGGAATGAGTTCTCGCTCCTGCCAGGGCTGGCCATTAGCAGATTTCACCATGAGAACTAGAGGAAGACTAGAGAGATAAGAAGAGACATATTACTCATCTGTTCACTGTACCACACAGAAGCCAAATGCTCTATACCCACTTCAAGGGAAAGTGTAAAACTGAGGGTTAAATAACTTGACAGAAGATATGCAATGTTAGTGAAAGAGATCGAAATGGAAATCGGTATTTCTCAATCTCTTATTTTATTCCCCAGACCATGTTAATAAATTTGACACACTTTTTGGCATGAGAGGATATTTCATTTGGAATTGGACAAGGTTTAATAAAAACGTTCTTTACATAATAGCACTCCTTAATTTAACTAAGCTTTAGGATTACTTTTGTTGTTAAACTGATTTGTCAAGTTGGCTCTCAATGTTGTATTTCTCTGCAAGAATAACCGTTTAAAATATATAAAGACGCCACACACACACACACACACACACACACAAACCCTCCAAACTGTTATATTTTGGAGGCAAGTGAGCTATTTTGAAATAAGAGTACTGCAATCTCAATTTCAAGCCTCGACTCTGTTAAAAATAATACATACATATGCAAAAATAAATTACATTATGGTAAACAGAATATCATTGAAAATTCGGATTTTTGAGCTGATGGAGAAAAGAATCGTGAATCATCAGTTCATCAAACATTAACATGAGCTCAAACAAATTTGGGTTGACTTTTCCATAGGTTTCCAATTGCTAGAGTAGTAGAAATTGTCAGATACAGAGAGAAAATGGGAGGAGCAGGCAGAGATACACTCCCAGTTTGGGATAAATGGCATCTTGCTGCTAAAACAAGCTTCACACGTTAGCCGGCAATCATTAGGCTGGTGACTTTTCTGATACCCGGGAGATGCTTGCACTAGGAATAAATTTCTATGTTGAAGCATTTGACAAGCCTTAGTTCCTGATGTCTCACACTCAAGCCTTACTTTATAGTCACATCTGTTAGTTTAAAGCATTTTTAGTTTATTGAAGAAGCCTTCACAAAGAAAAAACAGATGATGAAAATCTCATCTGTCAAAACTGTTATTAAAACCAGTAACAGTGTGAAATTTTGTTTAAATTGAAAGCATCATTTATTTTTATCAAACATTTTATAAACAATCACATTTGAGAAAGATTTGGGGGACCTGGAGAGCCCTCAACAAAATGCAGCTCATTATGTCGCTTCGTTGAATGTGTGGCTCAGAGATAGGCTGAGGCCGCTTCTCCTTATCTCTGGGAGAGACCAGAGGGGTGAAGAAATTACCCCTTGCCCTGATGAGGGAAAGTGAGCAGGAAAGGGGAGTAGGCCTCAACTGGAGGCTGGGAACCAGTGTTGTGGTGGCAGACACCCAGGGGCACCTTATCTGCCCTTTTCTGATGGATGAAGGTTGAGCGACAATAGCCTGTACCTCCCAAGTCCCAGAAAGGGCTTAGCGGGGCGGGGGGGGCGGGGGGAGGAAAGGAGAGAAAGCACATTTCATGGAAAGAATGAGCGAGGCTTCCTTTCTTTTCTTCTGTGCAGACAGTTGATTTCATGCTCAGATCTGCTACTGATATCAAAGGGTGTTTCACAGCCAGGAATGAAAGACAGCCTTACGAAGGGAAACAAGATGCACATCAAGTCCACTTAGTTGATTCTTCATTCAACCCAGATGTCTGGCAGCGTGGAGACAAAACATCCGACACTTTGCTATTGTGTAGACTCAACCTTAGAATATGCAAAAGATCCGGTTTCACGTTCTAACTGCCTCTCATACTTCTTTGACTGTTAGATATTAGCAGCTTTGAAAAAGAAAATGTGTCTTAAGGAAAGTAGAAGGGTGTAAATCTGAACGATTTACATTCAAGTAGTGACTTTTCTTTCCTTTCTTCAGGTGATGCTGTACTTCTTTTTGTCACACTATGAGATCTCCCCGTGGGGGCCACCGAAGATTTCTCACAGGGCATGAGGCACAGGAATGGGGTGCACAGAGGGTTAAGGGGCATCCCAGATCCTTGGTTTCCCTGTCTCTCTCTTTCTTAAAAGCTGGTTTTTCTAAGAATGTGTCATTTCTTCTCTTTCTCAATCTCGCCTTCCATTTGTAAAAGGAAACTTGTCTTTTACTCATCCTGGGTCTAGAGAATGCTGCTCTGGGTTGTAAACCTCTAAGGCTATCAAAGAGATGGCTGGGACCTTCGAAACCCAACAAAAAAAACAAGACCGCAGGCTGTTTCTCAACTGCCTATGTCCCTCAATTTCAAAAGGGAGAAGGTGAAAATTCTATGTTTACTTCCAAAATAGCATGTTATGTTTTCCAGAAGACAGATCATATATATATATATATATATATATATATATATATATATATATAATTTATCGTTTATACTTTCTTGACCATTTATTCAGGGTCGCCGGAAAAAACATTTTCATTAATTTTTGCCAGATGAGTATATACTGTAAATCTCTATTTTATTTTTAGCACAAGTGCAAATGTCTTGCCCCCTACTAACCTTTTTTCTGCTAATTTATTTATTTTTGCCATATACTTATTACAGGAATGTCTTATAGGTTCCTCTCTTAAAAGAAATTAACAACAAGAATTTATGCATCTTTTGTAAGCTCTGAACTTCCTGTGACCCAGTCCTTTTTTTTCCCATTGACTTGGTCTGAACCCTATATTGTTCTAGTCATGTGTTATATTCATCTATGGAAATAAAAACTAATTGGGAGAAAAAAGCCCTATTGCCATTAAAATATGCATTTCCAATAAGAAGTTTGTTACATTCAATAATTTTTAAATCAAACTTTATGATATATTTATGTTGTTGAATCAATTATGGGTTAATAACTGTAATGATAATTCATTCAGTCTAGAAAAATTTTGATAATAGTCTATAATTCATTTTATTTCATGAAATAAAAACGATTTAAACCTTTCAATTTATATACAAATTTTTATTGCAGAGAAGTATGATTAAATGATCGAAAGATTTTCAAGCATAAAATATACATCATTAAGATAAATTTCATGAGAAAAATGACATGGAAATATAAGATCTTGGAAGTAAAAAATATAAACTTTCTTACTGTCAAAGAAAAATTAGTGTATTTTGTAAATGTATAATGGTGAACATCAAATCAGGGCTCGGGGATTGAATGGCACACTTCAATGAGGGACTTGAGCCGAGTTAGTGAAAGACAACTACAAAGGTATGGGCAGGGTTATATGAAGCCTAGTTGGGGGTAAAAGTGAGTAGGAACAGCAAAGTCTAGAAGATGTAAAGGGAGGGAACATCAGCTCACTTTATCTCAGGAGAGAGCCTCCATGTGGTGGCTGTGGCCTTTGTGCAAGGTGGAGTAGATGTTTCTTTATACTTAAGAGTGTTTCTTACAGACAATATATCGTTAAGTCTTGATTTTTCATTCATTTAAGCTATCTATACCTTTTAATGATAGATTTTAGACCATTTATGTTTACTGTTATTATTAATATGGTCAAGTTAAAATCTACCGTCTTGCTATTTGTTTCTATTGGTTCCATCAATTTTTTTTATCCCTTTCCCCTTTTTCCCTGTCTTTTCTTGTTTATTTTTTAATGTTCCATTTTATTTCCACTACTGGCTTTTTAGCTGTACTTAGTGGTCACTCTGCAGTTTACAGTACATATCTTTCACTTATCACAGTCTACCTCTAAGTCGTATTATACTACTTCACATATAATACAACAATCTTACAACAGTTTATATCTGTCTCCCATCCCTTAGCTTTTGTTCTATTGTTGTCATACGTATTATTCATGTGTTATAAACTCCATAGTGAGTTTTCTTTCTGCTTTAAAGTCAATTATCTTTTAAGAAAATTTTTTTTAAAAAAAGGAAAAGATAGGTATTTATATTTTGCCACGAATGTATCATTTTTACTCTTCTTCATTCCTTTAAGTAGTCAGTTTCCACCTGGTATCATTTACCTTCTGCCTGAAAAACTTCTTTTAATATTTTTGTAGTAAAGGTCTACTTGTAAAATATTCTGTTTTTTTTCCCCTTAAAATCTATATTTACTATTATTTCTAAAATATATTGTGCCGTATATGGCAGTCAACAGTTTCTTCTTTCAGTGCATGATTTCATTTCTGCTTTACATATTTTCTGATAAGAAATATGCTGACAGTTTTCTCTTTTGTTCCTTTCTTTCACAGTGTGATATTTTTTTCTGTTATTTTCTTTTCACTGTTTTTCAATAATTTGATTGTGATATGTCTTGGCTCCCTCACCCTTTTTTACCGACCCTGCTTGTAATTTTTAAACTTCCTGGAGCTTTGAGTTTATAGATTTAACTAAATTTGGAAAAGTTTTGCCATTTTTTCTTCAAATAAAAATATTTTTTCTTATACCTCATTCTACTTGCCTTTCGGGGCTCCATTTGTACATATGTTAGACAGATTGATATTTCTTCTCAGGTCAGAGTTGTTTTGTTTTGTTTTGTTTCGTTTCCTTTTTTTGTGTTTGTTTCCCCTTCGGTGCTTTCTGTAGAATAATTTATATTGTTAAGTCATCAAGTTCATTGATTTGTTTGTTTGTTTGTTTACAGTGTCTACTGTCAATCTCATTCAATGAATTGTTCATTCAGATTTTGTACTTTTTATTTCTAGAAGTTATACTTCTTTTTTGTATCTCCTGTTTCTTTTCTTATTATGTACATTTTTTTTCTTTAAATCCTTGAGCATATTATGTACATTTATATTAGCCGTTTTAATGTCCCTATCTGTTAATCGTACCATCTATGTCATTTCTGGGTCTCTTTCTATTGTCTAGTTTTTTTTAGATATGAGACACATCTTTGTTTTTTGTTTTTTTTTTTTAATGCTCATAATATTTGATTTGATGAGAGACATTGTAAATTTATACTTCTGGGTACTAGATTTTGTTATATTCCTTTAAAGAAACTTAGCTTTGTTCAGGTGGGTAGCTAAGTCTTATAGATCAGTTGGGTCATTTCAAGGCTTCAAAACTTTTTTAGACCAAGTCAAGATTAGCCTATACTTTTACTAATTTAGGCTATTTTTTAAGGCCTGGTTTTTCTCGAGTCTCTACTTTCACTTTAACCAATGGGAAATAAAATTAATCCTGCCCCTATGTGAACTCTGGGAACTGTTTTATCTTACCACTCTCTGGTACATAATTATGTTTTTCCAGTTCTCTCCCAAACTTGTGGAGTTTTATCCTATACATACATAGATCAGTATTTAGCCAAACGCTGAAGACCCTTATTCAAATTTCTGGAGCTCTTTCTCTATGTAGCTTTTTCTTCTCAGATATCCTACCTTGCAAATTTTAGCTATATCTGCCACTGTGAAATGTAATTAATCTCTATCTTTTCAACTAGCAATGCTATGAAGCTCTGCTTGAGTTTCCTCTCCTTGGGCTCGAGGTTTGCAAATTACTTTTAGGCAGAATGCCAGTGCAGTTGAAGAACTTGTCCTATTTTTTCTTTTCTTTTTTTTTGGAGATTACAGTCCTGTGCTACAAATGTCTGATGTCTGAAAACAGTTTCGTTACATATTTTGTTCAGATTTTTGGTTGTTTATGGCAAGATAATAAATCTAGACCCTGATACTCCCTTATGGCTGGAAGCAAAGTCCTTGTGTCATCTTTGATTTCTCTTGTTTTCTTTGCTTACGTATCAATTGTTTCTGTTTCCTCCCAAGTCCTATCACAGCACCATCTCTCAACAGCCACCACCTTCCTGTCTCCATGGCCTTACTTTGGACCACGCTTATCTGTCTCCTGAATAATCGCAAAAGTCTTTAATCTAGTCTTCCGACCTCTAGACTCCATGTCTTAAATTCAACCATTACTCTATTTGCCAGAATGATTTTCCTGAAATTCTTCTAGTTGTGATTTTAAAACTTCTTTAAAAATTCAGTGGCTACACTTTGGTAGTAAAATAATTAAACACCTATTTACATTGATATTCAAGCAATTTTATGCTCTTCTCTTTTGCTTTCATCTGTCATTTCCTCTACCATTACTTCCCTTCAGTTTCCTTGCTGTGTAACCTTTTCTACTTATTTTTTTCTTCCTATTTTTGTGACCAAGGCAAAATTGTACGTCTTTTACAATACCCTCCTGTATCTCATTTCATAAAGTATTTAATCCCTCTCTGAATACTGAGAGTAAGTTTATTTATAATTTTCATGGCACCTTTACTTTGTACACCTTTACTGTAATCTTTTATGAATGTGCATAGACATCAAGTATTGATGATATGTACTGGGCAGTTTTTTTGTGTAATCTCCTGTAACAAATAATGGCAGTGAAGTTCATTGGCTTGGTGCCTAATAAAGCACTGCTGAAGAAATTATTGCTTATATTAACATCTTGATATTTAAAAGTCATCTGTCCTTCAGGTCTACCGCCTTGATTCCAGAACAAGAATCTAATGATAATCTCTCAACTGGGATAAGATTTAAAAGCAGCTCTTCTGTATCACAGTCTGTCTCATATCATTATTACCATTTGATATCACAGATCATATGTCATATTCCTAATTTGATATATTCAAGACAAATAATTCTATTTTTCATTCATACTTAGTGCCTATAGTTTTCCTTCTTTTATTTATGCTAATATTTTTGGTTTTAGATATGTATTTTTTCTTACTAGATTGTTTATACAAATAAGGCTTTTATCAGCCCTTTAGTATAGTACTCTGCATATACAATTAGAGGTAATACAATTACAAGAATTCTATTTTCTGAGACATACTTTGGTTTACTGAGCACGTATAATGATGTAATAAACAAATATAATATATTTATATAATTTATATATGTACATTATATATAATGTATGCCTTTAGATAGTGCTCAATATGTATGCATTATATATAAAAATTGAATGTAAAAAATACTGAGATTTTATTGACTATTACTTCTTTCATGTTAGAAGATAATAGAATATTAGCTCTAATATGTGTAGCCTATGTCTAATAGAGATACTTTAGTTTTAATGTCTCAAATTATGAGGATTCAATTATTGTGTCTAGAAAATACTTGTTTCTCTCAACCTCATTATCAAAACACTCTCTGCATACTTTGCCTAAAATTACCTTTTCTTCATTTTAATTATACAACTCCAAATCACTTTTCCTCATTAGTATTTGATAATTATAAGCAAAGAAGCAAATATAGGAACAAGAAATATGTGAGCAATCCAGTCATGTGTTTCCTTCTTCTTTTCATTAATAGCACTGGCTTCATTGAGAACAAGTGTATTTAATTTCAGTTCACTGAGTGACCACATCCATAATTGACGTTCATTTCCATTTCAGGCTGATTTCTTTCAAATTTGATTCAATATACATAATTTTTCTTAAAGCATATATGTCTACATTCCTTTAAACTTGTTTTTATCTAAGGAAGGGGTAAAGGAAATTAACATTCATTTTGAACCTCCTTTTGACACAGACTGTTTTGGGCGCTTGACACATATTATCTCATTCAATTCTCTCCACAATTCTGAGATGCTGGAATTATTATTCTCATTTTAAAGATGAAAAACTAATGGCCAGAAACCAACATGCCCCAGATTGTTTAATTAAGAAATGGCAGAGCAGGATTAAAATAAAACCATCCTCTTTTTTTATTTTTTAAATGATACTACATTGTTTATTTTTAGGCAAAGGTTTTGCAGATACCTCAACAGAGGCTACGAAGTTAATAATTTAAAAAGTCATTGGTTTATCTGTGGTGCCTTTATGTGAAATCCATGTGTTAAAATGTTTATCAGAACATGACACTTGAACATGCTCCATTCTAGAATTTTGTGATGTCTCTGAATTTGCTAAAGTATGAGGGTAGGCTTTAAGAGAAACATACCAAAATCACATTGTGAAATCTCTCCTTCCTTCCTTCCTTCCTTCCTTCCTTCCTTCCTTCCTTCCTTCCTTCCTTCCTTCCTTCCTTCCTTCCTTCCTTGCTTTGTACATTGGCTCTCAATTTCTTTCTTTATTTTTAAAGACAGTGATAAGTTAGTCTTAAAAGCCTAAACTAGGGGAAAACCATCTGTGCAGTTACTGTCACCCATGAGTGTGTTAGGTTCTGGGTGGCAATAATGGAGAACGTGATCACATTCATTTCCATGCCCTGCAATTTGGTTTCATCTAACATGCTACAGGTTTCCCCAGGAGTCTTGCTTAAGTGAGTTGTAACTTGCCCCTTTTGGAATTATTAAAACTCTAAGCATCCCAATGAGAGACTGTAAAGTGTGCAGTACGGTGACACTTGTGGTTGTTATCTTAGTGACAGCACTGTTCTAAGTGTGAAGCAGTAGATAGAAAGTTAGCAATGTGACCTAGATCAAGTAATTTGGTCCCCAATCTCAGCTTTCTCCTCCATACAGTAAAGGGGAAAACAACAAAATCACAAGCAAGTGTTCTTTTTTAAATGATTTTCCCCAAAGGTAAGAAGTAATAAATGAATATAATGAAAAAAATGTATAAATGATACGAAAAGAAACAATAAAAAAGAATTCTCCCATTTCAGTCTCTTAGCCCTTTTCCTTAGATGCAGCTGCTGTTAACAAATTTTGTGCATGTTGACACACATTTTCTGTGTCTTTACAACCAGGGTGTAGGTATATGTGTGTGAAATATAGTATACTCACTGTTCAGTTGAAATTTATTAAATAGCATACATCTTGTATATTTTTTTCATTATCACCATATTAAGATTTACCTCATTGTTTCTAATGATTACATAATATTTTTATTATGGATGTGCCATAATTTGTTTAATCAGTTTTCTATTAAAGGACATTTAAGTTTGTCACAATGAACATACTTGTGTATATGATATTGCAAGTATATGTAGGCAAAGAGGTATGTAGAATGGATTCTTAGAAATGAAATTACTAGTCCAAATTAATTTCAAAAATAATTTTTGGATAATGCATAAAACTGATTTTTTAAGACATAATAACTTTGGAGAAAATTATACAAATTTATAAAAATTCAAGCAATAAACAAGAACATAAAAAAAGCAAAAATTATTCCTATTCAATTGAGAAATTAACATTTTTTTACATTAGGTTAATACCATAATGAATGTTATTAAAGCTTATGTAGAACGAAAGCTAGATAGATACAATTTTATTAAAGAGGACCATGATATTTATGCTATTTAAAAAGATTATTACATTTAATTTTTATTTGGATCTAACAGAATAAAAAGAAACAGGTAAAACTGAAAGAAACTTTCAATTTTAGAGAAATATTTTATATTGCCACAGGAGGTATTAGTTTCTAAAAGTTCTCTCTAAAATTAAAAAGAAAGATTCCCAAAATATCAAGGAGGAAATCTATTCTTTTACAATATTCCACTCTGCCAGCCCAGAGACACCCAACTGTGGAATTTGTTAATTATAAAATCTTTGCTAATGTATATAAATTTTACAGTCTAGTCTCTAATCATCATTACCTCAGTTTTTGTCATGTTCCTATATTTAATGAGTTCAGGACTTGTTATTTTTTTAAAGCCCCAACTTTCTCTTTTTGAGTTCTTTAGTTTGTTTCATTGCTTGAGTACCTGTATCTAATTGAAATTGTATTTTCAAGAAGGGCCAAATTACTATTTTTTCTAGGTGCTTGAATGATTGTGAAAACATGATTCAGCTGTTTTTATAGACAAGAAACAACTTGGTTGAGTATAATATTCTCGGGTCCCATTTTCCTTCAGGGTTTTTTAGACATTACTGTCTTTCAGAATAGAGGGCTACAGTGGAAATTGCCTGATTTCTCCCTTTATTTTGCATCACAAAAGTTACTTGCTTTTGCTGTGTATGTGCCTGAAGATTTATTTTTTTCACATTAAAATTTAAAAATTTAATTTCATACGTTGATATAATTTTTCTTCTCTCAAATTTTCTTGGAGTATGGTATATGTTTATGATCTACATATTCTTCATTCCAAGAAAATTTTTCTTACGATGTGTTTTATAATGCTTTTCTTTTTCATCTGTAAAAATTTTCTCATTCAGCATTAATTATTTTATGTTGAATCTCTTTTTTTGGTCCTTCATATCTATTTTATTTTTTCTAGCACTTTAATCTCTGTTTCATCTGTAGTTTATCTGCAGTTTTTCCTACCAGTAATTTGATTTTCAGGCATGTATATTGTTCTCTTGCCATTCTGAACATTTCTCTTAAAAATGTAATCCTATTTTTTGGTTAATTTCCCCCTCAATCCTGTAAGTTCTCTTTAACTTTTATTTTGTATGTTTTATTATATTCTTCCTCCCCCAGTTCTTATTGAAATTAATTTTTTTTAGGTTGTTTTCTTCCTTTCATTGTGTTTCCCACCCCCGTTTGGAGTTTTAAATGTCCTACTCACTCTGCCTACTAGAGATGGTGCCTGTCTTTTTCAATACTGGAATTCCACAGGGGAGTGCATTTATCATGGGTTTTTATTCCCACCATTTCCCCAGGCTGTTTACTTACCCCCTCAATATGCTTGTCTCTAAACTGAGGATATTCATGTGATTTTTTGAATTTTGTCTCCTTGTGCTTCCCCCCACCCTCAGTTCTATTTGTGGGCAGTGAGTATGATGATGGGTGGCCAAGAGTAGCATCGGCATCTTTTATTTGTTTCATTGGTGAGAGTGTTTTGAAGATTGTGGAAGGAAGTTGTTATTCTTTCCTTGACTATTCACTGCTGATACAAGATTTTTAAAACTTTGTTGTAAGAGTTGTTACAATTCATACAGATACGAGCGGGGAATGTTTTCATCTGCCGTTGCCTTTTATGTAAAAATACTCTCCATTTTAATATGGGGAATTATCCTCCAAACTGGTAGTACCACTCCACGAAATGAGACTGTGTACGTCCAAACTACTGACTTTTAAAATCTTTGCCAATTAGATATGTAATGATGTTCTTTCATTATTTTACTATGCAGCTTTTATTTATATATATATATATATATATAAAATTCGAGTGGAAACTCATTTTATTATTGATTTATAAGAGCTCTTTATCTATTACGGGAAATATCTTTGCGAGTATTTTCCCCAGTTTATCTTTTTTGACTTTGAATATATCGTTTTTGTTTGTTTTTTAATTTCTAATTTTTATGGAGCCAAATATTACATTTCCCTTATATTTCTGAGTTTTGTGACTTGTTGAGAAAGACCTTACTCAGTCCTAGATTTAAAAAAAAAAAACTCCTGGAGCTGAAAAATACAGATTCCTGATCTCCTCATCCCCCACCCTCACTTCCCACACACACACACCCTGTACACAAACAGGCCACTAAGCCAGAATTAATGGACAAGGGGCTTGGTATGTGAGTTTAAAAAGCTTTTCCCAGCTAAGACTTATTGGATCTTGATGGTCTCTACCGTGCTTTCCAAATGTGAGGTGCTTTGACTGTAAACAATGCTTCACAAATAGCAAAATAACAAATATTTTGTGAGGACAGAACCACAGGCATTAATTTAACCCTTTTCCTGTATAGGAAAAAAAAAGTGCAGCTCATATAGGAATACTACATTTCCTAGGATTTGACATTTTCAGTGATGGAACTACCAAAACCAGAATGCTATAAATAGAATGATGTCATTTGTTTCCAAAGACTGTCGATATACTAGAGTGACGTGAAAATTGTAATGAAAGCGAGATATTTCATGGCAAACTTTGCAGATAAGGTTAGGACTGTAATATGTAAGTTAATTTGCCACAAATGGGAAAGAGTTAAAAAAATAAAAAAGTTACATTTCTAGTTCAGGACTTTATAAGATATGAAGATTTATAAGATATAATTTGTTACCACCTTTTAGAGAAAAATGTTAAAATATAATAATCTCCCTTGTTGGAGGACTTTATTGAAATCAGAAAATAGAGATGATTGCCACTCTTTAAAGCAGAAGAACAAATGCTCCTTCATGATATCAAGAACCAGTTGCATGAAGCAAGAATGGGTTATTTAAAAATTCAGCCCAAGAGAACAGTATAGTGGTTACCAGAGGAATGGGGGGTGAGGGGATAGGGAGAGGAAGGGGGTCAAATATATGGTGACAGAAGGAGACTTGACGTTGGGTGGTGAACTCACAATGCGATATACAGATGATGTATTATAGAATAGTACATTTGAAACCTATTTAATTTTATTAACCAATGTCACCCCAATAAATTCAATAATAAAAAAGTGTTATCGCTAGGTTGGAAGCCATGCAGATCAAAGAAACTAGAAAGGGAAGAAGTGGGGAAAATAAATATTTCGTAGAGCTTATTGTCAGTGTTACCTCAGAAACACATTTTCTCAAAGGAAAAAAAAACAAAGGCTTGATTAAATTGTTACGGACATGGGCCATCCCGTCTTCTTAAGTGGTTCCATTAGAAAATCCTATCGTTACAGAGGATGTTTTGTAGACAGGACATCTTTTCTGTTCAAAACGATGAGGGAGAGGACATGTAGCCAAGTGAACTTATCCAAGTGGCAGAACATTCGCATATAAAATAATTTATAGTTCACCGTAAATGTTAAATCTACGCGTACAATGCTGAGTCATGAATTCAGCCGTTGTTAATTTTCCGTTGCAATACATGGTGGGAAACAGCTATTAAAAGTACTAGCGTCACTATTTATTCAAAGATTCCACATCACCAGAATAAATTGCCTGAGAGGAAACATTTTGTTCATAATGATTCGGAATACAGGGCTCAAAGTTTCAGGCACTGAGTGTTTAGCTTTATAATAAGGAAGCATTCATAATAAATGTGTGATGTTTGTTAGTGCTAAAGATACAGCTAAATGTTTCATGAAAGAGCTATTGTGCATTTGATTTTACAATAAACAGTTAAAACTCCTGGAGTAGATTTGATGCAAGTGGAATGTTTGCTTAATTTTAGCAAAGAGAAATGCTGTAAATAATTCACAGGTTAATTCGACTCAATATTTTTCCTGGCCTGTGAGATATATGAACCTACTTTTTTTTTTTCCATATAGGTTTGCCCTCTTGTTCGGGTAGCTGTTCTTTATGGTTTGCAATTCAACTCTGGGGTCAATTGGAAAATAAATTCAGAAGCTCAACTGATGGAAATGTATGTGATAGGTCAGAAAGAATCTTGCGCCTTCTCTACGTAGTAGTCTCAGAGGTGCCACCTGCCACCTCCTTGAGAAAGACAATGAAAGAGAGGAGAAGTGAGAGGGCTGTACTTGAATGGTGCCCATTCCTTTTCCTCAGTGGCAAAGGTCTCTGCTTCTGCCTATCTCTCCAACAAACCAAAAGTAAGTAGATGAGAAGTTAAAGCAAGGCAAAACAAAACAAAACAAAACGCCATGAAAATATGGCAACTTTGGACCATGATACCATGATATAGTTTGAGCATTACTAACTTGAACTGTGATGCTCAGAGCCATTCTTAGGACTGCACAGGGCTTTGTGCCCGGTCTCCTGGCAATTATGTTAAGGAAAATCAGGTTCCAAAGAACATCAGGGCAAGAAAGGAAAAGGGAGAAAAATGGAAGGGGAAAATCCAACCATTTTTCTTAGTGATACTAAGGGCTTTATAGAGCTTTATAGTTGCCAAAGTCACCTTCTTACCCACCAACTTCCTTTGAAAATAATTCTTGGCTAATTTCCTTGACCACTTTTACTTAACTTATTAGGAATCTGAATTTGTTTCCATTTTTAGTGATTGTCAAACTATAATGAGGTTCTTAATTCTTTTCTTTCCTTGATTTGTTATTGATATTTCTTTAGAACGCAGCAAAGCAAATATTATTTTACAATTGGCTAGAGATAACTGATTCACTAAGTGCAATTTTAGTCCACAGATGTTTTCCTTTCAAGTATGAGTTGTGTTGAAGTAGGCTTCTGAGAGGGTAATTACTAGGCCTTATTCTTCCTCCCTTCCTCCCCAACCACAAGCACAAAAGGAAAAATAGTTCCCAAGGCTGCGAGAAGGAAATAGCCTCAACTGAGTGATAAATCTCCTTAAATCAGAAAAGGAAAAACAGTTTTGTAGAAAGATATCTATATCAAGAGTATTAAACCCTTCCTTATCTGCCTTCATGTGTCTGAGGTGAAGAAAGGTGTACTAAAAGTGTGTTTCCTCACTGAGCGCGCTGTAGATAGGACGCAGTTATCCAAGCTCTAGCAGCCAGGGGTTGTGAATCCTGGTATTGGCTCCACCAATGAGCTAGTGAAGTTGGACCTTTTCTCCTTCAGTTTCTTTATGCAGACGCTGGTAAGAAGTGATTCTCAAATCCTTTAGCTTTAATCTCCTCTTGTCGAAGCTGAGTGTTTTCTGAGGTGCAGCAGAAATGGGCTGGAGTCGAACTATGAGGTTAGAGGAGAAGAAAATTTGCCCCTTGTCATGGGAACAAGGAGATGATCTCTTCACCCAGATGTGAATCTGAGAGGGAAGTTTTCTGAGGAGGGAAGTCTGGGGAGGGGAATTTTCTCTAACAAACAGAGCCTGGAAAGAATAGTTATTAACTGTGGCTCCTCCATCGTCGACTACTATGCCATCTTTGATGCCAACATGCCTCCCTGGTGAGCTGAGGACTTCAGGGAGCATGAAGACTCTGCAGAGTGTTTTAATGTACCCCGGAGGGCCTCTGCTATTTCACTTACTACCAAATATTCTGTTAAAGTGTCAATATAGGTGTCATGATACCGTCATGGTGATACTATGTCATGTCATACCAGAGACTTACACAGACCACGGACCATGGGATGATTCCTGGGCGCTTTCACCCTCCAGGTTCCATTGTCCTGGAGAAATGGCCCTCAACTTTGTTGATCTGCAGACCACTTCAGCTTGGCCAGGCCACCCTTTGTGTGCCCAACTCTCCTCCAAACCATAAATGACAAACACACAGAACTCTCTCTCTCACAGTCTTGACTCTTAATTACCAGAGTAGAATCAGCTAAGCAACTCGTCAGAGCAAGACCAAATCCATCAGAGTAAATGGGAAGAAGAGGATGTTTGAAATGAGAAGGCAAAGAAGAATGCAACGAGTCAATTATTTTATGCCAGGAACCAAAATATAGGTATTAGTATTTCAGAAACAATTAGGATTTCAAGAGTCCTGCTATGTGGAGGACCCTCGGGAAGACTTTTTGAAAACTCTCCCCTTGAGGCAAGTTATTTGTCCAGACAGGGTCACCTGCAGCTGTTTCTTTTCTTTTTTCTCTCAGTAGCCAGAACCTTGGGTTCAGAACCAGTTTAGAGGCTCACACACATCTTTCCGAGTCACTGCTTTCTAAGACAACACTCCGATTTTCCTTGGAGCATGTCCATTTGGGCATTGACCAGAGTGGAACCTATTTAGCTTGTAAAACCTGACAGTTTCATAGCCAAAGGTGGGTTAGGCAGTAGTTCATCAAAGTTCAAATCATGATAAGAGATCCGGCATGAAATGAGAGGCTGGGCTTGCCATAAAGGGAGGTATTATTTTGGGAAAGGTTGGCATGTTTATGATTCTTGAGGCTATGTGAACTCAGTTTTTCCCCTTAAACATCTGCCACAGGTGCTGGGGAAACACTGCTTGTATTTTTGTATGAACATGGTGTAAATAATGTCCACTTTCAATAAACCTTTAAAACCAAAACAGCTGCCGTTCGGGTCTTAAAAACAACTTGTGACTTCCCGTAAGTCTGAGTGACCTTATCGCCGTTCTCTATTGAAAACCGTCACCCTGCCCCCCCACCCTCACCTTGGGTCTATAGCCCTGTTAAGTTCATAGCCCTTGACTGTGTTTTTCACGAATACATGGCAGTGGCTTTAAGAAATAAATAAACCACTCGTCCTCGATTTTGGGAGGAAGTGCTGAAGCTGGAGCATGTACCACTGTCCTGGTGAAAACACCCTCTGCTTTGTGTTTTTTAAAAAATCTTTTTAAAACTCTGGTACTCAGGGCCTTTTAAAAATGTGTGTGACTGTCTTTTCTATGTTGTTTGTTATAAGTACGAATCATAGCAGCTAGGGCTTTATCTTCTAAATTCCGTGATTTCTGAAGATTTGACCTAGGGCAAGGAAACAGTCTATATATAAAGCCTACACGTGTAATAAATATTAAGTTTGGGTTTGTAGGCATTTTTGTCACGTTTTCTTTCTTAACCACACAGGATTTTGGTTTTTGCAACTCCATAGGACTCAAAGGCTGAGAAAAGCTTTTGCTTTTCAGTAGGTCCTTCTTGTGTCCAAATTGCTGGCTGGTGGCATCCAAGAGACAGTGGGTCTCTATTCTCACTTTTAATGCAAAGAGTATAATTTACCTCTTTTTAAAGATTTTATTTTTAAAGATAAGATCTGGAGCAGAAAATAAACCAGAACACTTTTGTGTATCATGTGATTTTTTGTGTGGATGTATCAGGACTCAATAGCTTCTTGATTAAGTCAGTGAGTGAAACCTTGTTTACTTGGATCACTAGTTTGCCTGGTCAGGATCTCTGGGTTAGGGGATCATGCCTACCTGAAGTAATTCTCCTTCACTCCCATCCCCCAGGAGACACTTGGCAGTGTGGCTGGTGGTTATAACACAAGGTAAGGGTGCTACAGGCATCTAATGGGTAGAGGCAAGGGATGCTGCTCTATGTCCTGCAATGCACGGGGCGGCCCTTTGCAGCAAAGAATCATCTTATTACAATATTACGACAATAGTCTCCTCTTCTCAGTTTCTCTTTTGACTGTTTGAGTTACTCGAGGTCAACTGTGGTCCAAAAACATTAAATGGAAAATTCCAGAGATAAGCAAGTCACGGCTTTTAAATTTCACAGCATTCTGAGTAGCAGGGACCAGGACATGAGTCATCCGCTCATGCGGCATCTCCACGTTGTAGGTGCTCGCCGTCCTCTAGTCACTTAGTAGCCATTTTGGTTATCGGATCGACTGTCATAGTATCAAGGTGCTTGTGTTCGAGTCACCCTGATTTTATCTACTAATGGCCTCAAACCGCAAGAGTAGCGATGCTGCCAATTGAGATATGCCACAGGGAAGCCGTACGGTGCTTCCTGTAAATGAAGAGGTGAGTACAGTACAATATATTTCCAGAGACCACATCCACGCGATTTTTATTACGGTATATAGTTAACGATAGTTTTATTATTAGTTATTATTGTTCATCTCGTACTGTGCCTAATTTATAAATTAAACTGTGTGTGTGGATAGGAAAAGGCAGTACAGAGAAGGTCGATCCTATCCAGGGTTTCCACTGGTGGTCTTAGAAAATATCCGCCATGGATCGTGGGGGTGAGGTTGGGGGGCTGAAGTTGAGAAATTATGAGAGAAGAAGTGACAGCGAAGTAAACAGGTTTAAGGGCCAAGAGCTAAAGAGGGCCTAAGAGAACAAGATTTCAGTCTCAAATGCCAGCTACTAGCTCATCACCAGGCAAGAAAGTGATTCCTTCTCGGGACACCAAGGTGGAGTCTTACACAGTGGGAGACTTGGGCACACAGCCGCAGTGGGGAGCCCAGTTCTGTTGGTCTTTCAATGAAGTTATTTGTTTGTTTGTTTCTTTACATTTTCTTATTGTTGTTTTTTATGTTAATTATTTTCAAAATGTGTTTTATCTAATAATCTGATTGAACTCTCTCATTTTAATATTATTCCACTGCTGCTTTTGGATTTTTGATGAATAATCATATATTGTTCACAGATAATGAAATTTCATCTTTTTAATTTTATTATTGATATCGCTTGCTCCTCATGTCTTATTGTCTTAGCTGGTACCTAGTGCATAGTACCCCATTGTAGTAGTCATGGCAGGCATTCTTGCCTTATTCCTGAGTGGGAGTGAATCTGATGTTCACCATCAAGTTTATGATAGCTGTAGGTTGCTGACTAATGAAGTTAAGGAAGTTTTTTCTACACTTAGAAAAAATAATAGAATGTGGCCGTATAACATATCAGCATAGATTGAGCTAATTGTTATTATTAATCTTTAATTTATTGCGGTGCTAAATTGCATTTTTGTTTTATTTCAAATCATCCTCATGATTCTGGTTTAAACTTTTCTTGGTCTACTTTGTTTTATATTTTACCACTGGACTAGATTCAATTTAGTACTATGCTATTTAGGACTTTTTGCATTTACATTTATTAGCTAGACAGATGCATAGTTTTCTTTCCTGTACTCTCAATTTTGATATTGTGATGTCTTAATTATTTGATTTTCCTTTGCTGTGAAATATAGTGAATAATAGAAATTATCTAGTTTTTGGAGGATGAATAACACACAAGAGGAAGGGACTTAATCTTTGACTAAATTTTTGATTTATTTTCTAGTTATTGATCAAGTCAGCTTTTCTTAAACCTTTTTAGACTCAGTGCAAGCTCAAAGAGTTTGCATTGTCTTAGAAAATTATCCATTTCATCTATGTTTTTAAGTATTTTTCAATAAACCCTATATAGTGTTCTTTTAAAGTTTTAAAATTTATTATGCCTATAATTAAGCCCCTTTTCTCATTTTTGATATTTTTTATGTTTTCTTTTTTCCTGATATGATTTGCTGTACTTACTCTTCAAGTAACAATCTTTTACTTTTATCAACTCAATATTTTTTTTCCTGTTTTAATATCTCTATCTGTATACCCACATCTGATTTTTACGTTGATTTTTCTTTTCTTCTTCTTCTTCTTCTTCTTCTTCTTCTTCTTCTTCTTCTTCTTCTTCTTCTTCTTCTTCTTCTTCTTCTTCTTCTTCTTGAGTTTTATTGGTTTGTTATGTAGCTTTTAGAATATGTGCTCAGTTCACTGTCTTTTTTTCTCTTTTTTTTGTTCGGTTCACTTTCACTCCTTTCTTGCTTTCCATGAAATCTCAAGTGCTCCTAAATTTTTATGTGTAGTGCTCTCAGCATTATCATTTTGTAAATTGTATGTAATATAAATTATAAATTTATTTTAATTGAATATTAATTGGAAAATGTTTGTAAATTTCCATTGGATAGATTTTAATTTGGCCATTTTTTGTTGTTAATGTTTAGTTTTATTGCATCATAGCTATCTAATATGGTTTGCATGATTTCTACAATTAAAAAAATCTTTTGAGAAGATTTTTTTGCTAATATATCATCAGTGTTATAAATGTTCCATGGGAATTTGAAAAAGATGTTTATTCTGTTTCTTTCGTTATAAAGTTCTCCATTTATTAAATCCAGTGTGTTAATTGTGCTATCGAACTCTTCTTTTTGGTATGATTTTTTCTATCAATTCTGAGAGAGAGACATTAAAATTTCCCATTATGATATTAAATTTGTTAATTGCTTTTAGGATTTCTATCAGATTTTTTAAATGTAATTTGATAGTGTTAGATGTACTGAGTTTATACCTACTTTATTGATTCTACTCTCTGTTTTATTTCATACTTCCTGCCTTGACGAACTGTAATGTTGCCACTCCTGCTTTATATTGTTAGCATTCGCTACTATGTCTTTGTCCGTCCCTTTATATTTGATTTTTCTCAAACATTTTGTTCTAGGCGTATCTCTTGGAAACAGATATACCTAGATTTGGCTTGAAGAAAAAACTGATCTGAAATTCTGTCTTTGAATTGAGAAATTTATCTGTTGCTATTTACTAGGAAAGTGGAAACATTTGGTCTCACTCTGACATCCCTGGTTGGCTTCCTGTTTTTATGTAAATTAGTTTTTACCCTTTCCTGTAGTGATTGCGTTTTCTTTACTGTTATTTTTTTTGTTTGTTTACTGGTTTGAAGATTATATATGCTACTCCTATTCATCTAGAGCTTATGCTTATTTTTAATAACATATTTGAACATATTCTCTTTTATCGGTTTCTAACATTAGCTGGTATCTCTCACCTCTTCCTGAAGCAAAACAAGACTGAAAGTTTTCCCTCCCCTTTTGTCTATTCTGTTTCCTCCTCTGTGTCGATGGAAATTTTATTTCAACTTTATATTTGATCTATTTTATATCTTATCCCTGTTTTATGAGGAATTATTGCTTACTAATCAAATTAAGCTTAAAAGCACCATTATGAATAATTGTTTTGATCTAAGCATAGGTTTTGTGCTATCCTTAACTTATTTCTTGAATCTAATGCCTTTCTCCTTATCAAATTTGTTTTTAATTTTTCTGGTACAAATTATTGAATAAGTTTTTTAAAAGAATGGTAAATTTTTCTGAGTCCATGAATATCTGTCATTGGCTTTATTGAGTTATTGGGTTTGGGAATTGAGTGCTTTATACATTGCCTATAATATAAATTATAATCCCTGTAAAATGATAATAAAAAAAGATCCCAAATCCTTTTCCTTCTAAACTGTGACAATATTCCTCCACTATATTTGAGGATACTAATTTTGATTATTTTTTTGAGTAAAAGAGTAAAAAACATTACAATCACTTATTCAGTTGTCTAACTACTTATGTTTTAGGCACAATATTATTCTACAAGAATTCAGAGAAGGTAACACTGATTTATAAATGAATATTTGTGGGAGGAAGAGGAATCGAGTAAGTGAATTTGCTTAGGATAGTCTTTGCAGAGGAAACATTTAAACTGAATAGTGACATGAAAACAGAAATTTCCTACCTAGAGATTTTATAATCTTACCTACTCCCTATTCTGGTTCTTATATTAAAATGTTAGATAGAATTAGATTAGGTAAATCTAGAGTAGATTAGAAATACATAGATTTCGGAATGAATAGATTTTCCCCCAAATATCAATTAATATTATTCTCGTTTACGTATCTAAAATATATACTCTTCACTTGTCCCAGGTTTCCTGGAACAGAGGTTGGTAAACTAAAGTCTGCCACCTGTTTTTGTAAATAAAGTTTTATTGGAACAGCTATGCTCATTCATTTGCTTGTCGTCTATGCTTCTTTCATGTTACAGCAGCAGAGTTGGGTAGTTAAAAGACACCGCATACATGGCTCACATTGTCTAAAATATTTTCTGTCTGGCTCTTTACAGAAAATGTTTGCTGACCACTGCTCTAGGACATTCATCAGCATAAATGACCACGGCTCACAACAGTGTTCCTACAAGCCAACTGCAAAGTTTGACTTCCGTAGGGTGGCCAATGACTATATCGATACAAAAACCCAGTTCAAAAACTCAGTTCTCCGATATTTTACATTAAAAGAAGTTGAAGCTTATCTCTCAGTCATGTGAAAATTTTAAGAGTAACTCACCCTTTAAGTTATTTCCCTCTTTCATTTTTGCTTCTCATGTTCTAGTTGTGCAATTCGGCACTGTGATTTTTATGTCTTTGCGTGATGTGAGGGAAGCTGGTGTATTTGCTAATGCGCTGTCGTGTGGGCTTGGGCTGTTGATTGCTTTTGGCCTAGGTGCTGTGCAGAGCTCCAAGGTTTGGCTTGGTGAGCGCTGCCTGGCAAAACGGAAACATTTTGTGAAATTTCACAAATGTCGCACACACCCGCACACACATAGTTTAAATTGCAAAATTCTCCCCGTTGGCACACAATTTCCCCCAGGTTTTTGCTCCTCATAATACATCTTTAACTGTCTTTAGCCCTCCAGGATCACTCTAGCAGGCTGGTTTGCTTTTGCTTTGATAAAACTCACACTCAAAAGTCCTAGGTTTCTATAGGCGGTCCCTATTGGATTCTCTTTCTCAAAACTTTAACATAATCGTCTACTCCTAAAAGAAAGCAACTTTATTTCAACCTTGCTTCCCTCAGAAAGAGAGCCCTGATTTATTTCCCAGTGAAAACCATTTTCAAGATGTGTTCCATAGAAAATGACCTCTCAGCTTCACTATGCTAAACCGAGTGAAACAGGGAGTCGAAATCAGAGAAAAACTGGGCACAGTTATTTATTTATTTATTTATTTATTGCGTGCATGAATTAAAGCATCAAAGAAACTACAACAAGAGCATTTTATCTCAACAAAAACACTCCTTGGTGTATTTTGGTTCTTTCCTTTCGTGGGTAGCTAAGAACACTTTACAAACGAGTTATTGACTTTAGAATGAGGGGACAGATATTTATTGTCACTGGGTCACAAATGACATTAACCCACGGAGAGGTAAGCTTTTACTTAAGGTCTTTGAAGATGTCAGTAGGGGCCAGGCGGCTTTAATTTTGTGCTTGGTGTATCTGTTTTGAACGTTCTGCCAATTTTAGGATATGTTTCTAGTTTGAGAAAATTTTTCCAGTTTGACTCTCCAAATGTGTATCTTTCACTGGGCTTTGAGCTCTGCTTTACTGTTTCCTGGCACTTTACTTCCTGAAACATTATTTCTACTAATGACCCCTCACTCTCATCCCTCAGCTTGACTGCAGGGTCCTCGCCCCTATAAGCTGCATCCTGGCATCTTTGACTAGAGAGGCTAGGCAGCCCCACGCAGTCGTAGTGCTCGTCTAGGTTTGGACCGTTCAGGGTAATGGTAATTGGGAAGCCCTCTACATCCAAGGCATGCAAGTGCAACTGGGCCAAATGGGACAGCATCACTCACCCTGTGTGAAACATGTATTTACTGGAGAGCAGACAGTGTACTTGAGACACTCTAAAGAGAAAAATTTAGTGTCTTTATTTTGTCAGTTGGCCTCAACTATGAAGGGAAGAACCTAAATATTTCACCCAATCATTTAAACAGTACTTTGAGGTAATACTCAGTGTTCTGGGATAATTGCTCAGGATGTCTCATGGAAATGTAAGAGTTAAAAGTTCGTGCTCCAGAGTCAGACTGTCGAGGTTTAAACCATGATTTTGCCACTGAGAAGCTCTCTGACCTTGGACAAATTGCATAGCCAGCCACTCTGTGCCTCTGTTTCCTCATGGGTAAATTAGAAAAAAAAAAATCTACCTCTCTGCTGTCCACTTTGATAGCCACTAGCCACACATGCCTATTTAAATTTAAATCAGAAGTAATTAAAATGGAATGAGAGTAACAATTCATTTCTTCAGTTGCACTAGCCACATTTCAAGGATTCAATCATCACATGTAGCTAGTGGCTACTGTATTAGGGAGCACAGAGTAGAATATTTTTATCATAAAGTTCTATTGGACAGCACTGGTCTACATCATAGAGTTATAATGAGTAGTAAATGAGCTAATACATCTACAGTACTTAGAACAATGCCTGGCATGTAGAAAGATTACAATATATTTATCATCATTATCCTCATTGTGTCTATCCTTCTTTCCCTTCCCAAGTCCTCTTCAAATAGAAGAAGGGTAAGATCATGCTTTCCCAGTTACTAGTTTTCGTACCAATTCTTTATTTCCTGTACCATCTTGTAAGTTTCCAGGTGACAAGATTTCTTCTTTTTCAAAGAGAGACGTCATTGTAGAATGGCTGTCACTGAGGGCTGTAGAGACAGACTGCCTGTTTTGAATCCAAGTTCTGCTCCCTTTAATAGCTGTGAGACTTTAGGCAAATTATTCACTCTTTCTGTGTTTCAGTTTCTGCATATGTGAAATGAGGATAAAATATAGAATGGAATCGCTCGAAGGCCGTTGGGAAGATTAAAGGAATTAACATAAATATTCAGAATGGGACCTGACATGGTAAGTGTTCAGAAAGTATTACCTCTCATTAATAATATGATTTCTGCCCCGTTCTCAACTCCTCTTCAAAACAGCACTGGAATCTACTGGGGAAGTGTTTGGCTCGCTCAGTCTCCTGGTGTGGAGAAGTGTCAGAGTCCTCCAGCTCTTCTGGTCTTTGGGCCAATGTCCCTTTGTCCTTCTGCTTGCTTTTGGGAATGGGATTGGTGGTTGATTTGATTTGTGGTTCAGTGGGTCTCAGCTCACTTAGAGATCTACAGCCCTTACTGGCTCACATGCCCTTTCCTTGGCTCTCGCTGGTGCTATAGACCTATTGCATCACTTCCATAGCTTCCTTTTGGTTTCGAGTTGGGCAGTTCCTCCCAGCCTTTGCTGCAAGGTCTCTGTCTATTTCGTCATGCCTGATCCCTGGGTGTTACACTCTTCTTCGCTAAGCTTTCAGCCCCCTTTGGAAGAGCTTCAGGAGCTTCGGAGCTCCATGCACACTGGATCCTCAGGTTGATTTTGAGGTTCCTATACTATAAGTAGATCTAAAACAGGAAAGAGGCCAAAAACTCCTGCCCTCAGTACTCTCTTCAATTTATTTAGCATACTATCTCCTCCCCATAGTGATTTCAGTTGGAAATTATTCCCATCCCACCCTGTCAGTCGGTCTCGACCCATGTGGATCCTTTTAGAGGATGAGGTCAACCAGGGCAGGCCTTAGGAGAAATGAGATTTCTCACCCAAACATTCCTTAAAACTGACAGCCATTCTAAAGTGACTTGAGGAGACTTTGGGTCATCATCTCCATTCTGGGCCTGGAGATTCCTTGTTAGTGACTCCACTACCCATTGCTTAGTCATGACTTGAGGTTGGAACCTGGCTTTGGGCATGTGTATCCAGATATAGCAAATGACCTTGTGTCCATATTGCCTATCCTTACCTGGCAACTGAGACTCTGAATTAGTGTGGTGTATATCCTTGCTGATGCTGTGCTGATGAGGTGTTTTTGTTTTTGTAGACTCTAAGAAGGTAGATCTAAAAGCAATCATACTCTAAAAGTGCTGTTGACATTTATATATAAAGACTATGATATATAAATACAACTGGGCCAAAAATATAATATTCAGGTAAAATTTGGACATCTTATCTATAATATCAAAAGTTGAGCTTTTTCAAATAAAGCCACAAGTAATTGAGATAAAAAATAAAAGTGATTCTCCCCAGGAATAATATATATTCATTTTCCCCTCATAGCTTATAATGTCAGATATTGAATCATCAGTTTAGAGTCCAGTGTATCGCTCAGAAAGGGAAAGTTGTCATTCCTTCCTTTCCCTTTCTTAAATGGGAATTTGCATAATATTTAAGATTTGAGGGCATTGCCATGGAAGAATAATATGTCCTCAGGTATGCAAAAATATTATTAGATGATGATGAGCACTTGATGAATAATTTTCCGGAGGGTTGTTTATAATTACTCTGGTAATAATAATTATAGATCCAAAAGCAAAAAAAAAAAAAAAAAAAAAGCAAGCCTATTAGATTTAAGAATAAGAGGTTAAGTCTCATAGAAAAGTGATCACTTTTAGTGGTTGCTCGGAAAATGTTGAAATGACTAAAGGAACATATGGGGAACTACCAGCAGACCAATTCATGTGTTGCAGCTATTTAACTGAATTACAAATGCAAAATGCATTCTTTTCCCAGTTTCATTCCATTTAAACCCAAATGGCTATGTGAAATGGTGTCATACACCTGGTGAAAAGCTTTGCTTTTTAAAAATCTTATCGTCTCACCAAAGCGCCTGGTATTGAACCAACAACAACATTCTTTCTTTATTTTTTAAACAAGTTTAACTATTTTTCAGAATATTCATTTCTCTTCTCGTGAAAAATCTAAGCATCAAAAGAAATTTAATTTAGCCCCTTTTCCCCTATTATGTTTCTGTTGACATCAATGATGATGCTAGTCATTGTTAGGAAAGGAATGAAGAGATTTCCCCCTTTTCTCCCCCCCCCACCCCGATCAATCCTGGGGGAAAAAAGGAGTGAAAAAAATATTTTCTTGTTGCTGTTAAAAGTGGAAAACTATGTTGTAAAACAGTAAGAAGCTCTCTTCCAAACTGCTAAGAGAATGTAACCAAGAACGATCAAACCCACAAATTGTCAACTTTAAATTCGACTTGAGAGTGCAAGGTGAAGAAAAACAGAAATAACACTTAGTTGAGGCAGAAAAATTGTTCTTATAAAAACAAATTAAAAATAATATTTGATGGATTTGGGAACACAGGCTATATATAATTACAACGAATTATATAAATTGGACATTGAAATCCGTTGGTCCTTGAGCCACATCTGGTACCCAGTTGTGTTATATTTGGTTTACCCAATATTCAAAAAAATTCTTATTACCTACCAACATTTAAAAATTGGGAGCATTCACATAAAAATTCAACTTCCCCAGTTCTTTTGAAAATAAGAATTTGGCAGCATTAGGCCTGTATTTCTGCAAAGTAGGAACTGAGACCAACTGCCTGCTTTAGGTGGGGTGTGTATTTTACAGTTTACCCCATCCCCACGATCCCTATCGCCTTAAGATGGGCTTGTTTCTCTAATTATTGTTAGCTGGCCAGTCTTGTTGGTCTTCTGAGCTCACAACTCTCCTAGGAGTAAGTGTATCAATTCACCTGCCATAATGTGATTATGATTTCTATAAAATGTAAGGCCATGATTGTGAGATTGATTCAGCACTGGAGCCAGCTTGCAGCCAGACGCAGGGAGTGTGAGTGGTTTGGAGTGTGATCCTTTATGTCCTGCCGTGCTTGGGTGCACTGGGTAGCTGTTGTCTGCTCTGACTTAAATATCAGTCACATTGACTTTGGCTTCCTGTGACTGGCCAGTGCTTTCAGGACAGAGGCAGCAGTTCCAGAAATATTTTGAATAGTGTTGCCTGTTGGTTGGCTTGAGCTGGGGGATTCTCATGCTGGGAGGCCCTGGGAGGAAGCACACAGAGGTGGTAGAATTTATCTCCCGAAGGAGGTTCCAACTTCTCCACAGCCTCTGGGCTGCATCCATGCAGCTTTGGAGAAAGGCCTGAGCAGTTCTGATGCTGAGCCTTTCACCTGGGCTGCCTCTCCCTTCGGGTGTCTGAGACGGCTCTTAAGGCCAAACTCAAGTGACTAAGACGTCAAGATTTATATAGATAGAGAGGTATGTAAAGTTAATCTTTATTTTCTGTAAGTGAATCTTTCTTATTTTGAATTACCTTCAGTGATTCATATTTTAAATTATTTTTGATAGATTTAAACAATCCAATAATGTTATTTGATGGCTCTATTAACAATTTACTTCCGGACTCCATGCAGCCCCAGGTGACCTTTTAAGCAAAAGCACTTAATTACTTCCTACAACCTAAGGGAATGTGAAATTATAAATACAACTAGACTACTAAAGCACATGTTTCGTTCATAATTTGTCTCTTCTGCTTATTTCCATCATGCAATGGATAGTTTAGATAAAGTAGGGAAACATGGAGAACAAAGGAATACTTTAACAGCATCACTTGAGTCAACATTTAAATAAGATTTATTAATTTATTCTTAGTACAAAATTTGAAAGATGATGAAATGCGTGATGGAGTCCAACTTTATAATGTGGCTCCTTTATTTATTTGAAGAATTATAGATTTCCAGAATGTAAGACACTCTAATAGTAGATAAACATTACTGTGGAATTGCCCACTATTTATATTATCTGTATCCCTAGCCAATAATATGCAGAACTAAGAGGTGGCTAATTAGTATTATGAATTCACTGGTACATAACAAGAGAGTTTACTCATGTACTTTACCATTTTAAGCATCAATCTTTCAATTACAGCGTATGACTAGTTTGTTATGGGAATTCAAGGGCATAAAAGGTTCAGGTTTATTATTTTTTTAAAGTGATTTTTGAATGGAGAGAATTCCAAAAGTTGAATGTTTTTTTAAAAAAATCAAAAAAAACAAAAAACCTAAGTCAGAAATACTGCATTTTCATGACCTTTTCCTTCATGAGTAACTCAGAAAATTTGATTCGAACTTTCCAAAATAAATTTTTCTTTGGCTTGAGACTAAAGCACAATAATTTTCAGTTCAAAAGGAGATCTTGGTGGGCATTTTTTTTTTTTTGACAACCTGAGAAAGGAAAGAAATTAGGGCCCCAAATAGAGTACTAGCTGTTGGCTTAATTAGGGAGCAGGGAATGCGGGGCCATAATTAGTGGAAACGATGCACCCACATCATCCATGTCGTTTAGCTGGTAAACTTTTGACTCTCCCTTCCGAGAAAAACAGAGATGTGTGTTCTGAACTGAAAGATTCCTACTGGTGTCATTAAGCATGCCATACAGCTATGATTTGTCTGTGGGGAGGAAAGTGACATGGGAGAGTAACCTGGAATGTATGTTTTGCATCATGAGTGAATGCCCAGAGCGAAAGGTGGAAAGGAAAGGTCTACGGAAGACGGGGGACGGCAGAGGAAGACAGGTGAGGACCGAGAGAGATGTCTACGCACTCCAGTTCCAAAAGCAAGGCTTCATAGAGGGATGAGAATGTAGGGGAGTGACACAGAAGAGCGAGTTTTCTGGAAGCTCTGTGAAGAAAGGGGAAAAAAACAAAACTTGGAAAATGTTACAAGCATTCTGTTCATGTTGTGTCACTTAGTGTAGGCTTGTCTCCCCAGCCCACTAGTCTGGAACAAAAGTCAGTCTCAAACATAACAACAGACACTGGGGAGCTCTCCAACAAAAGATCACCTCCCAAAGAACAGGGTGCCACTGAGGACTGCGCGCCAGCCTGGGGAAACAGATATCATGGAGGAACACAGGGGACCGTAGTGTCTCCTCTCTGCCTCTGAATAAACTGCTAACAGACCAAGAACTGTGCTGGGAGGGGAGAAGACCCCAAAACTGAACTGCAGGTGGTTTTGAGAAGCACCGGGCACCTCTTCTGCCACATGGGGCTGGCTGCAGGCTATGAGAACACCCCATTCCTGATGTAGTCCCAGGGAGAGCAGGCTTGGGACTCAGATCTACAGGCAGATTGGGGAGCCTCTGGTTTTCTCCTGGGGCGTGGAGCAAACACAGAGGGCCCACATGGAAGAAAGTTAAAGCGGTTCATTATCTCTTCAACTTTACACCATTTCCTCAAAACTGCTCCCCAACAATGGACAAAGGGGAAAGCGATTTGGCCTCCACTGACCACACGGCATGAGTTGTAACAGAAGGTGTGTCACCATCCCATAGCTTGGCTCCTTTACCATTCTTCCCTTCTATCAGTTTCCATGGACGTACTCTACTGAGTGAGTGTCTGCCCGTTGCTGGAGCCCCTGACAGAAATTGATAGTAGACAGATAGTGCTTGATCTTTGACCTTGAGAAGGTCACTAACTAGTGTGAGAAAAAAATAATTTTGATATAAAGTATTAACTGGAGGAATAGAGGCCTGCCTGGGGAGCCCTGGGCTCAGAGAAGAGGCCTTTAGCCCAGCCAGCCTGGTGGGGAGGCAGTGACTCATGAAATTGGCAAGTGATGAGAGGGGGTGGGGAGTCCAGCTGTTGCTAAAAAAATGGTTACTTAACCCTTCATTTCACCAATGCTAATGTTTTAGCCTCCTCCTTCACATGCCTCTGTTTTGAGTCAATCAAAATCTTGGAGTTGGCACTGACTATGTGATTAATCCCATCCCAGATTCACTGGAGATGACCCATTCTCATCACCCAAGCCAGAAGCCACAGATATCCTGACCCCTCCTTTTCCTTCACTCCACACCAACTGGTGAGCCAATTAGACATCGAGTCTTGACCCTACCTGCAAACATCTTTGGAATTGGCCCGATCTGTTATCTTCACTTTTCCCAGCTCTCATCTTCTCTACTTACACAATCGTATCAGCCTCCTATGTAAAATCGGGCTCCACTCACTCCTGTTAACCATAGACATGAAAGCGATCTTTCTAGATTGAAAATCTTATCATGTTATTCCGCTCCTCAAAATCCATCAATGGTTTTCTACTACAAACAGAATAAAACCTCAACTCTTTAGCATGATTTTAAAGAGTCATTTACAAGATATGTGACCAGATAGCATTAGAGAAGGTATCCAGATGGCAAAAAACCAGGTGAAAAGATATTCAGTATTATTAGTCATTGTGAGATGCAAATTAAAACCACAGTGAGATACCACTACACAACTATTTGAATAGCTAAAATTTAAAAGGTTCATCATATCAAGTGTTGGCAAGAATGTGGAGGAAATGGAGCTCTCATACGCTCATAAGAAGGTGAAACGGTACAACCACTTTGGAAAAGTGTTAGGTAGCTTCTTATAACATTAAACATACATTTGTCATGTGACACACCTATTCCATTCCTAGGTAACATACCTAAAAAGAAATGAAAGCATGTGTCCAGAAAAAGACTTACAAGCAAAAGTTCATAGTGACTTAATTTATAAGAAGAAGAAGCTGGAAATCATCCAAATGTTTGTCAGTGGTGAATGGGCAAACAAATTGTATATTCGTTTGGTGGAATAGAGCAATAAAAGAGCATAAACTATGGATACATACAACATACATGGCCGTCTTCTCCCTGCGTTTTCACGTGGACTTCCTTCTGCGTGTGTCTCTGTCCACGTTCCCATTTTTTTATAAGAGCACAGGTCATATTGTTTTAGGGTCTACCTTAAGGGCCTCATTTTAATTTAATTATCACTTTAAAGACCCAGTCTTCAAATACAGTACATTCTGAGGTACAAGGAGTTAAGACTTCAACATATGAAAATTGGGGAAACACTATTCATCCCATTATATTGTATGATTCTATTTATAAAGAATTCAAACCAATCTACAGCATCAGAATAACAGGAAGTGTCAGGGGGAGCCAGGATGGAGCTTTGTTGGGAGTTACAAGAGAACTTTGGGGGGTAACTAATATGTTCATTATCTTGACATGGTGATGGTTTCACAGGTGTATACGTATGTCGGAACTTCTTGGTTTGCACACTTTAAATATGCACAGTCTGCTTTATGTCAATGATACATTAATAAAACTGTTGTTGTTGTTGTTGTTGTTGTTGTTGTTGTTGTTGTTTTTTAAATGCCCTTTGTCATCTTACCTTCCCATTCATCTCCAGTTCTAGGTCTGGCTACACCTTTTTAGGCACCATGCACCCTAGTTGTGACATTTTTTTTAAAATAATATTTTTTTTTTATTTTTCAATTATAGTTGGCATACAATATTATATTAGTTTCAGGTAAAATGACATAGCGATTAGACATCCATGCAACTCATGAAGTTACCACCCCACTAATCTAGTACCCATTTGACATGGCACATAGTTATAATATTATTGACTATATTCTCTCTTCCGTACTTTATACCTCTATGACTGTTTTATAACTATCATTCTGTACTTCTTACTCTCTTCTCCCTTTTTCACCTACCTGCTCAACCCCCTCCCCCATCTGGTAACCCTCAAAATTTTCTCTGTATCTATGAGTTTGTTTCTCTTTTTTGTTGTTTTCTATTTTGTCCTTTAGATTCCACATGGCATTTGTTTTTCTCTAGCTGAGCTACTCCATGCAGCACAGTACCCTCTAGGTCTAGCTGTTTACTTTCAATCTGTGTATCTTTTAATCTGAAGTAAGTCTCTTATAGAAAGCATTTGTAAAAGTTGTTTTCTTATCCTTTTAGTCATCCTATCTTTTGATTGGAGCACTTAATTCTTTTTTCATATGAAGACCTTCTTGACAGATATGTAGTTATTGCTATTCTTTATTCATATTTTTGATACATATTTATTTCTTCTTAAAGAAGTTCCTCCAACATTTTCTGTAATACTGGCTTGGTGGTGATGAAATCCTTTAGCCTTTTCTTGTCTGGGAAGTTCTTTCTCTGTCCTTCAATGCTAAATGATAGCTTTGCTGGGTAGAGTAATCTTGGTTGTGAGTCCTTGCTTTTCATCACTTTGAGTTTTTTGTGCCAGGCCTTTCTGGACTGCAAAATTTCTCTTGAGAATTAGGCTGACAGTCTTATGGGAGCTCCCTTGTGGGTAACTAATTGCTTGTCTCTTGCTTATTTTAAGATTCTCTTTTCATATTTAACCTTTAGCATTTTAATTACGATGTGTCTTGGTGTGGGCCTCTTTGGGTTCATCTTGTTTGGGACTCTGTGCTGCCAGGGTTTGTATGTCTATTTCCTTCACCAGGTTTCAGAAGTTTTCAGTCATTATTTCTTGAAATAGGTTTTCAATTCCTTGATCTCTCTTCCCCTTCTGGTGCCCCTATGATGATAATGTCGTTGCACTTGACTTTGGCCTAGAAGCCCCTTAAACCGTTCTCGTTTTTTAAGAATCTTTTTTCTTGTTGATGTTCTGACTGGGTTTCATCCACTCTCTCATCCTCTAAATCCCCGATTTAATCATCCGCTTCATCCAATCTGCTGATTCCCTCTAATGTCCTTTTCATCTCAGATATTATATTCTTCACTTCCGACTTGTTCCCCTTTATGTTCTCCATCTCCAATTTTATGCTTTTCATCTCTTTGTTAAAGTTCTCCCTGAGTACATTTACTCTTGCCCAAGGTTCCTTATAACCAGTGAACTATGCATCTGGTAAATTGCTTGTTTAGTTCTTTTTCTGGAGCCTTGTTCTTATCTTTCTTGTGGGATATGTTTCTTTGTTTTCCCATTTTGGCTGCCTCCCTGTGTTTGTTTCTATGTATTAGGTAGGACTTGTAGGTCTCCTGGTCTTAGTAGAGTGGCCTTATGTAGTAGTTGCGCTGTGGGGCCCAGTGGCAGTGGTGACCTGAGGGAGGTGCTCAAAGTGTGTCCCTCGTGTGAGTTGTTTGTGCCCTCCTGTTGTGGTTGAGTCTCAGTTGCTGTTTGCATGCCGATGGGAGAGATTGACACTTGGGCTGACTGGCTGTGAGGACTGGCCAGTGAACCCAGTCTGCCCTTCGGGTGTGTCCTCAGATGTAGCTCTGGGCGGTTCTCCAGCTCCATAGCTGGTCAAAGCAGGCCACTGCGTGTGCCGGCTGAAGGGCCTCCTGGGAGGGGCACAGCTGCAGACCAAGTTTAGCTGCAGCCCATGCACTTTGAGGGCCACCTGGTAAGAAGTACCAAGCCATCCACAGATGGCTGCCACCCATGCTGGGCTTATAGGGGCCTCGAGAGGCCAACCCAGGAACCGAGGCTGGCTGCTGCTAATGCCAGGCTTGGGGCTGCTCAGCAACAGGTATGGGGCACACCAAGGCCAGATGCTGCTTCTTTGGGTTTTGTGAGCCCTGGAGAGACTTTAGGAAAGATCTAGGCCATTTCTGTGGAATAAACCACTGGAAATAGCTTAGGGACCCGGAAGTTGGGAGACGTAGAGTCCCAGGGAATCCCCTAAGCAGGGCCACCTGATTGATGGAGACTCAGATATGGTGGCACCTGTATCTGCAGGCTGGGAGAGGTAAGGGCTCAGCCAAAGAACAGTGGATACTCCAGCATTTCTGTCCAAGAAAAAGCCTTCTGTTCAGCCCTCACCTTGATGTCCAGCAACTCAGTGTCTCCCTGTGTGTCGCCGGGTTTCCTGTAGCAGCTGCTCCAGCACTGGAGCTCAGAGTAAGTGAGTCTGTCACTGAGTAGATCTACGTGGGGCCTTTTGGGAGGACCGTCTGTACTCCCAAATTCCTCCGTCTCACTTTGCCACAAGCTCCACTGGTTTTCACAGCCAGAGGTTGTGGGGACTTCTCTTCTTGGCACTGGAGCCCTGGGCTGGGGAGCCAGTATAGGGCCGGGTCCCCTCATTCCCTGGGGTACGTAAGAGGCTCTGCCACCAGGATAACCCTCCTGGTTCTCCACTGCCACATGTGGTTGTGGGACAGGCCGGTTTCACATCTTCACCCCTGGTACCAGACTTGAGAGGTGTAGGATTCTGTTCAGCCAGACCTCAGGCAACTCCCAGGGATGCTTGCTCTGTAGTTTCATTATAATCGTTGTGAGATCATGAGAGGAATGAGCACAGCGTCTACCTTCTATGTCATTTTGATTGGTCTCTTCCAAATTCTTGCAGTTATTTGAATATTGCAGACTTTCTCATACCACCAAACAAATGCTGTTTCCTCGGCCACGACACCCTTCTTCCTTTCCTGCTTAGTGATTGTAACTGAGATACTGCTTAACAGACAGCAGCCATTTTCAGGTTGAGCTAACTGTCCATCCTTCCTGCTTCCATAGCTTTGCTATAGCACATATAACATTGGCTTTTGACTGTTTATTTTCTTCTTTGCATCCTATTAGATTAAAATTCCTTTTGAGGTTAAAAATTTTGTTTTCATATCTTTTTTAAAAATAACTTTTTTTTTATTTCAGAATAATTTTAGACTTATAAAAAATAGCACAGAGAATTCCCATAAACCACTTAGTTTCCCTTATGGTTAGCATTTTACATTACTTTGTCAAAACTAAGTAGCCAACACTGGTACATTACTGTTAATTAAATATCAGATTTTATTTGGATTTCATGGGTCTTTCCATTCATGTCCTTTTGTTTCAGGAACCAGGGCACAGGTATTATGTTCTACCTTGTTGATTTTCCCAATGCTCAGCTAGCTAATAACGTCCTTCCTTTATTCAGATAATAATAGTGCCTAACCATTATTCCCTTGCTTCTGCCCCATCCCTGGTTATCTCTCTGGCATAATTTTTAAAATTATGTTTCTTCTGGATCATCGGGTATGACTCAAACCTTTGTTGAAAATTCAAATGAAGGCTTATGAAAGTCTAAATACCATAGTCTATCAAATAACTCAGAATAATAGTAACAAGAAAGAGAAATCCTTTGTGAAATATCTTTAAAATTGTCTCCATTTGGTGAACTCTGACCATGAATTAGGCTCCTGTGTCTGCAGCAGAGACATCTTCCAACTGAGCTCAAGTACCTAGCTGACAGTAGCTACTTCCACTTGGGTGTCTAATAGATATCTTCCCAATAATAATATCAATCTTTCCACTCTGCAGATCTCTCACCCCAAATTTATGTAAATAAATGGCACCAGTATCTACTCAAATGCTTAAGCTCCAGCCCTAGGAATCGGCCTTGATTACTCTATGTCAAAACCGTTCATTAATCATAAAGTCTGTATAGTCAAAATATACTCCAAAGTCACCTCCCTCTCCATTTCCACTGCCATGTCATGCGTCCAAACCCTATGTCCTCTGGCCTGGATTATTTACCACCTTCTGTCTCCCCGCATCCTCTAAGAGGCTTACCTGCAGTCCATCCCTTTAGGGCAGGTCGTACAGTGTAAGTCAGATTGTGTCACTCTGCCTGTATAAAGCCTTTCGAACTTCCTATTCACAGCAATTTCTCTCTACTCTCCCTCCAAATCAAAGAGTAAAATTCATCTATTTCTATTCCTCTAATAACAATGCATATAGACCACCATCCATTTTGGCTCAAGCCAAAGGGGGCTCAAACCCATCGCTTCATCCAAATTTGAACTTCAGACAGTTCAACCCTAGATCTGCCCCAAGGCCATTGTGTCTGCTGGTCCTTCCCCCTGATATCTGGGTAGCTGCCTCTTTCTCAACGTGTAGGTCTCTGAACAAATGCCTTCCCTTCTGAGAGGCCTTCCCCTACTTTCTCTTACCTAACCCTAGTCACAGTCTCATTATCCTATTTATCTTCTTTGTAAAACTTAGCAGTTTCTGTAATTATACATTTATTGGCTCGTGTGTTTATCAGCTGTCTTATCCTGATACACAGAATCACCCCCAGGGCAGACACCTTGTCTACCTCTTTCCATTGCTATATCCCTAGCACTTAACAATAGTTCCTGGCACATAGACTGTGCTAAAAAAATATTCATTGACTGCCGTTGGACTTGGCACTTACATGTATTATCTCCTTTCATCTTCAGAACAATTCTATGAGGCAGCTGCTTTTATTATCATCTTGTAAGTGGGGAAACTGAAGCTTAGAGAAGTTAAGTAATAGGCTCAAGGTGACAAGACTATTAAGTGGAAAAGGACTCACATCTAAGTCTATTAGCCTGAAACCTGTGCTCTCAACCCCCTCGTGCTTCTCAACAACACACTTCAAGTAGTGCGGCATTCACACCTTTGCTCATGCTGCCCCATTGCCCTAGATTTTCTTTTCCTACCCTATTCCCAGCATCTCTGCATGGCCACTTGTACCCATTCTCCATGGCTCAATTCCATGGCTCAATTCCTTACTTTCCCATGAGTCTTTCTTGATTCCTCCCAGCTAAAATCATGCTCTCACTCTGTGGTCTGCATTTCTTATGACATAAGCCATGTTTTACCTTTTTTATTGTTATTTAGTGCATATTTTGCCTCCTCTCCTAGATTGGACAGCACTCAGCTCCAGAGACCCTCTCTGCTCACAGTGTCTATTGGTAATTGCTCACTAAATATTGATTGACATTCATTAGTTCGACAAATACTTATTGACAATCTACTGTATTCCCACTTTTGTAAGCACTAGGGATACAATAGAAAATAAAACAGAACAAACTTTCTGCCTTCCTGAACCTTAAATTCTAATGGGGGACAGACAATAAGCAAGATAATCAATGCATACTACATAGTGTAGATAGAAGTGTTAAGGAAAAAAAATATCCAGCCAAGAAGGAACGCATGAAGTGCTGACAACTAGATTTTCAGATGTCATATCTCCCAATGAGTAACCATAGAGATCAATAATAGAGCTGATAGGAAAAGGAGCAGGAGGGATGGCGGGCACCTGATACTCTGTTTATATAATAACAGGATGATAATGTTTTGCTAGCTGGACAGGGCAAGAGGGCTATTATGCTGAAAGAGAGCCGAGAACATCAAGTGGTAAGGATAACCTCACCATGAAAAGAAGCAGACATGGCTCATCTGTTTGAACATTTCCTTGGAAGACAGCTACTTGGGTTACATCTCCACAGAAAAGTAGTTCTCCTGGACCAGCTGTGCAATCACCAAATAATTTGAGGAAGCTAAGGCACTTTAGAACAGGATTTCCAGCCAGCTTCTGCCCCCAGCACTGTTCTTTCTTACTACTCTTTGTGTATTTTTTTAAGCACCGGCTGGCCCAGGAGAAACTTAATTTGCTATTGGGAGAGTTAGTGCAAATTAGCATTCTGACCAGTTAGATTGTGCTATTAAACGTTGTCATGTGAAGAGGGCTATTTAGTACACATGTCAGGGGGTGCTGGGCAGACACTGGTGCCTGGATCCTTGGAATCACCAAGCTCAGGTGGCGCACTGTGCCAGATCCCCACCTTATTTTGCTGTTAATCATTTTCTGGCATTCTTCCACTAATGACTTTCTTTAGAAAATGGGAAATAAATTGGACTCAGAAACATAAATGACAGCCCAGATTGTCATTGCTTTCACAGCCCACATAACATTCTACGATTCTATATATTTCGCGTGCAAAGAATTATCCTGGTTGAGCCCAGGACCCAGTTTAGGCATTCAGTTCTTTCACCTTTTTTACCAAGAACCCGAGCTCATACGGGTTCTTTATTGAAATCTTCATTAGGTCTAGTTATGCCCTCCTATTTTTCTAAATGCCACAGTTAAAATGATAAAATGAAATAATAGGTGTGGAAACAAAATCATGCCATCCCTCCTTTATGATGCTTTCTTTCTCTCTCTACCTTAGCAACTATTCATTGTAGTACATTTGGAAATACAATATGTCATAAAGAAGGAAATAGAAATTAGCCACTGTCCCTTTACCTAATAAAAAGCACTTTGGATGTATGTATAATACAGTTTGTATTCTTTGGATAGTTTGTAGTTTATTTAGATGATAAATTGCTTTCCATTCTGATTTATTTTAATATATATAATATATACATATATAAATAAACTATTTCTTCTATTAGAGTGAAGCTCTTTGAAAGACAAATTAATTTCCTACAACTAATATTGTATGCTATTTAATTTATACAAGGGGTTGAAATTGCTAATTAATACTGAATATCCTTTCTCCTCTTCCTCCTCAATAAAGAACAGTGTTCAATGGCAGTGAGCCTACTTATAAAAGAAAAAAACCATTATATTTTCCATCTTGACTTATAGGTAGGGGGGTCATTAAAAAATATGTAGAAGTCCTTGTTTAGAGATTCTGGGAAAGTTCCTTAAAAAGGCCTAGGTAGCAGGCATCTACTTTTGGTTTCTTCCTTTTTTTTTTTTTTTTTTCCTCATTGTACCTGACATTTGAATGTGTTGGCTGGAGCTCCAGCAGCTATTTTGGGACCATGAGAGAAATTCCAAGCAAACCGAAGGGTCTTTGGCCCTGATATTCCGCACCATTTGCTGAACCAACATCAAAATTGTTGATCCAGACTCTAAGTTACATGACAGAAATACACCCTTGTGTGTTTGATGCACTCTATTGCAATCTGCAGCCAGCAGCTGAACTTCCAAACTTACACCATCATACTACTTTATTTTTTTTAAAAAAAGGATTTGAGAGGACCACTAATTCCTCTGGATACATTGCTGTATTCTCAAAAGCAGCAAGCACTGTGTGTCTTCCCTGGTGATAGGTATTCTATAAATGTGTGTTAAATGAACTCTGAAGAGGTTAAATTCATCCCTACCATTAACACCATCTTCCTCCAGTACTTATATCATTTTCCCAACCCCAAGTGATCGCTTTTATTTTTTTCAAGTAGAAAATTTTAATAGTTCAAATCTATAAAAGGCATTCATTCTGGGAAATGGCCAGCTAAACTATTTTTTTTATTTCAGGATAGCCTTCCTTTGGTAGGTTCTGTTTTGTTTCTCATATTTTTTATGTTCATTAGGTGTCTACGCCATAAAAATAATACTTTAGAATGGTTCAGCATGTAACTTAGCAGGAGCTCATTAACTCCTTTGTTCTCATTTTACCCACATCCTGGCAAGGTATAAAAATAGTGTAAATGGCTTAAGTTCTAAAAATAAGATTGAGATAAGAACAAAATCTCTTGCCTCCATTGCTAACTAGACTCTTTTCTCAAGAGATGTCAAAGATTTCATCTAGCGTGCCTCTCTACTCAGTTGGTGCAACATGGTGGGCTATCTGGAATACTGTGCTAAGTAAGATTCTGAAGCCACATTAAGCTTAGCAGGCAAAAGGGCAGTAATTGGTTTAGCAATGCCTGTTATAGTCAGGAGGAGTGAACAAAGAGTTGTCTGTAGCAACCCATGTACTTTACATTTGCCATCTCACATCTATTCCAAAATAGAGTTATTTATACACCACACACACACACACACACACACACACACACACACGGCCAAAGGTATCTTTTATTAGGATTAGCTCAATTCTAGACTTTCTCTGCCAATCTTTTTCCGCTCATTTAGATGTAGTTTAATTTCTGTATTCATATAATGTATATATACATGCAATATATTTATACACATAAACATATATTTATGCTACTGTCTATTTTTCTGATTCCCAATTAGATGAGGTTTCTTAGGGTAAATCATGCATCTATTTTAAGTCTGTTTTTTTATAGAACTACTGGAATTACAATATGGTCACACTGGTGCCAGGGTAAAATTTTTGATGACAATATGCTTCTGAATTAGTTGGATAGTGTTTGGTGTGGTATAGTTTATGTTTTATCCTGCCTAGGAGGGAGGAGATGCTAAATGGCTTCTTTAAGCCCCTTTCAAGTAATCAAGTTATATGATGGCATAGACCAGGGTTCAGCATACCTTTTCTGGAAGGACCAGAGAGTAAATGTATTAGACTTTGCAAGTCATGTGGAAAGCAGATTTGACCCCTCAGTCTAGTTTGCTGACCCCACACTAGGAGGGAACTAAGAAACTGAGATGGTGCCCTACAGGGGACTTGCATGAACTTCAGTTTTTCTCTGCATATCATCATATGATGTAATTATCTGTGACATAATGATGACGATGATGATGACGATGACGATGATGATGATGATGATGATCCCTATCTTAGAGGGGTGTTGTGAGAATTAAATAACCTGATTATGGGTGCATCAGAATGGTACCATATCTGGCTGAGAAGGGAACACTTCACTTGGTTATTTGGATGTTTTATCCCCAGCTGCAGGGAAAGATGGGTGGAGCCTGTGAGGCGGCAGACCTGGTTGGGCTGGGAACTAACAGAGCAAACACCTGTTTAAGGAGTAGGTGGCTGCTCAGCTCCAGACCACTGTTGTCATGTTGGAAGGGACTCTTCTTATCATCAGGTCTTCTGAGTTTCAGAAGATAGAAATGTGCATTTCAAGTAAAATTTTCCAATTTTTAAATTTTCACAAACTATTTAAATTTTTTTTTTTTTTTAATTGTGGGAGGTAAAAGCAATCCAAGTATATGGACTGGATCAGGAAGTACCAATGTGTGACTTTTGGTACACTATTCCCAGCGTCCGGGTATTAATAAATAAATAGCACAGCTCAGGGACATGGAAGTGGGCTAACATCAACATCCAGCCAGGTTTCACGTACTCAGTGCTAAAGTGCCACGCACTCTAATACTTCATTTAATCATCGGAACAACTCGATGTATATGCGTGACACATACCAATGAGTGTGTGCTCTGTTCCAGGCACTGTACTGCACACAGGGCATCTAGCAGTAAATGAGACAGAAAAAACAATCCGGCCTCATGGAACTTTTATTCCATGAGATCAGTAGGTTCAGAATAATATATGTGGAGGTAACAGAATTGAAGGAAATGATTCTAGGGCAGAACCATTTACTCCTAAAGGTGAAACGGGTGACGATGATCAGCAAACATGAAGAATTACAACAGGAAGACTACATTTTAGCTACATAGAAAAGTCACTCGGTATCTGTGCTCTGGCTTTACTGAGGATAAATGAGAGGAAGCCTGGTATGTTTTAAGGGCAGCAGTGTAAGTTAGGTACCATGAAGAACTTCCCGACAGCATGGTTGTGAGATGGAAACAGGTGGCTGAAGTTGATTGAAAACTGTCTCCCGCTGGACAACTTTAGGAATGGGATAGTTGACATTCATCCAAACGTATAGTCTCTCTTGGAGGTAGGGAGCTGGACTGGAGCCAGGGGCCTGAGTATCTCAGTGAAAAGATTTGTAGTTTCTAAATTTCTTACTTTGGCCTGGGGAGTCATCACGTTTAAAATTCTATAATAACTTCGTGCTTAGAAAGATCTCTTCTTCCATAGATCAAGCTACCTAGATGAGCTCATGTAAGGAATGCATTTTTTAATTTTAGCACTTTCTATAAATGGGTTTTCTAAACCGTAAGCTGAAGTTGTTACCACGACGGGGAACATGGAGATAATTTTTCATTCTTTCATGCTATGCTGAATGTCAGCAGTAGAAGCTCCTAAAAATAATCATACCTTGTATTTATATAGCACCTTTCCCGGAGGTTCTCAAACTGCTTTGCAGACATCATGTAATTAATCCCTATAAAGCATCTCGAAGACAGTAGTATAACATGAAGTTAATATTTGTCTTTCATACAAAGGTTATGCATCTTATACTTACATATTATATTGTACTTACATATTGTATTGAACTCCAAACCAGACATAGAGTTCGCTGACCAAAACCACTTCCTGATTATTGCATCGTACGGTCTGACTTGCAGGAGAGATGAAGCACATAAACCGCAGTATTCAGAAAGGTAAGTGTAGACGAATAAGGGGAATCCATGCTGAGGCTGCTGGGAGTTTGTGAAGGTTTAATTTATTTCTAGAGTTCACGGGGGAGCCATTATAAGAGTATGAGAAGGGGACATGGAAAGAAGATTCTAACATCACTGAAAAACAATATTTGTGGCTTATTTGGATGATTGGAGGTAAATGAGGGAGAACAGGTTTGGAATGAGTTAGGCAATACTGTTGATTTATTACTGTTTCTGTGCTGGGTCTCCCCTTTCTCAGCCTTCTTCTCCCCACTGTGGCACGCAGCTTCTCCTTGAGATAGTCTTGTCTTCGTCTTTCTCAACTCATCCCTTCTGCACTTTTAGAAAAGAATTATTCTGCAGTCAGCTATTGACACTTTAGTGTAAACTTAAGCTGGGACATCCTTTGCCAAAAATTTTAGCTCTTGAAACTTCATCTCATTAATATATATACA
Organism: Rousettus aegyptiacus; assembly: GCF_014176215.1. NCBI lineage: Eukaryota > Metazoa > Chordata > Mammalia > Chiroptera > Pteropodidae > Rousettus > Rousettus aegyptiacus. The sequence goes on from NW_023416287.1 coordinate 81,206,441, forward strand.
AACTCTTAGAATAGCACCAGGCACATAATACATGTTTATGTAAGTCATTATTATTATTATTATTTGCAAAAATATCAAGCATGCTTGGGAATGATAATATACTGAATTCCTTGCAAATGTTTGTGCATCCTTGAAATCAGATTTTATATGTAGCTTTTAACTCCATCCTGCAAAAAACTGGTCCTGGCAATGGATATAGCAAAAAACAAACAAACAGCAACAATAACAACAACAACAACAACACACACACACACACACACACACACACACGAAAAGAAAAAAGAAAAAAAGAAAATCTGTCACCTTGGCCCTACCAGGTGGCTAGAGAATTGATAGAAGAAAAAGAGAAGAAGGTCAAATCTGAGGAGCTCTGCTGGGAAGGAAGGGGGTGCTGTGTGTTGTGCTAAATTGGACAGAAAGGGGAAAAGGCAGAAAAACTCTGGAGAAGACCCCAGGGTCCCAGCTTGGAGGGGTGGGCATTCAAATGCTGCAGAGTACAATATGCAGGTTTAGAAAGGGAAAATGTTTACATAGGCTCCAGCTTGTGCCCAGCCCAGCAGGCTGCCTGCAGGTTTACAGCTGAACATTACCATCATGGCACTGTCTCCTCTGGAGTGGCCAACAGGAGGGAATGGCCAGGGACGTTCCCGCCAGCCCAGAGGTTCTGGTGCCCCCCTTGAGTGTTTTCAAATTGGCAAGAGCAGGCTGGTGATTTGCTACCAGCCAACTCAATCTTCCATGCTCATGGACCCAAAATTTAGCATTTGTACTAGTTCCAAAATTCTTCTCACTGACTCTGATAAGCCCTTTCAAATAAGCTTGAAGACTTAGCACCAAATCCACTTTTAGATGTGAACTAGGCCTTGAGGAGTCCCAGACTGTAAGCCTGAGGTATCTTGTCTGTTTTTAGTTGATTCTTCCCACACCTAACCTAGTCTTGGCTTACCCTGAAAAGAAGATGTTCTTGAGAAAAGGCCCAAGGCCATGGAATTCTGCCCTTGGCCCTAAAGCAGAAGCCTTAAATGAGGTATTCAAAACAACCTTTGATGCATTAATTCTGCCATCAGTAACCACCTATGATTCAAGGCCACCCAAGAATACAATGGACAAGGTTCTTTCATAAATATTAGCTGCAAGAAAAAAATATTTTCTTCTAAAAGTTAACCAATTTTTTAAACAAAAGGAAAATCACCTTGAATATTTCATTAGAAAATGGATATTTCAAAGACATTTTTTAAACTATTAGGATTTGCCTATGATGTGATGGATACTCATATTAGTGTATACTATACCCATATTAGTGTGTGTTCAAAATGGGTGAAGCAAAGTTGAATGTTTGGTCTTCTTAAGAGAACATGAATTCTGCTGTTTTCCGGGAAATGTATATATATATATATTTTTAACTCAATAATGGAAAAGGGGGCCCTGGCCCTGTTTGGAGTAGGTCGAAGTTAAATAATCTGTGTGTTGTTTTGCTTCTATTAGAATGAGAATTTCTTGAAAGTTACATTAGCGAGGGGTGTTCTGGGTGTAAGTGACAGAAACACATTTTAAACCAGCCTGAGCAAAAAAGGGACTTTATTGGCTCAACTGGGAAGTCTAAGATATGGACAGTCCCCAAGCTTTTCTGGATTAGGGAGTACAAACGATGCTTTCTCAAGCATCAGGCTCTCCCATTCTGAAATCTGTTTTCTTCTGTGTTGGATTTTTCTTAGGTGGGTTCTCTCTACCTTTGGGCAAGGATGGCTTCCAGCTGCTGCAGGCCTCTGTCAATCTTGCTGCTTAGTTATTAGGCTCAGTCTAGTTTGGTAACTGAGTTCATGGGGAGAAATGATCAGACAGGGTCTGCAGTTTGGATGTCTAGGGCAGAGGCAAGGATGAGAGGAGAGACTTGATTCAAGAAGGCCACTCTGAATTTTTTCTAGGGACTGATACCAAACTCAGATTCCACGATCCATCATTAAAGCCATTCCCTTATCAACATTCTTCACCCCCCCCCCTTGCCCTTCTCCCTCCGTCACTTACGGTCCTTGTAAACACAGACCCTCGTACTCTTAGATCATTATCCATTCCCATGTTATGAGGGAACAGGCTGATACTTAAGGCTCAAGAAATCATGAGCAAGAACGCAGCACATCCCAAGAAGAAGCAAGGTTTCTATTTCCACAAGAAGGGGTGGGCTCCTTGGTATCTGGATCAGAAGAGGTCCACTGCAAGGGAAGAAGCCGACCTGTGCATTTTATAGTCTCCCCAGCACCTGCCCACGTGGGTGGCAGCCTGATCTTTGTGTATGGAATGTGAGTCCTAGATAGTCTTATCTTCTTCAAATGTTTTGATTCTCTAGCAAGATTAGGTTCAGCCTGTGTAAAGTGGGAAAATCAGGTGGCTTTTTCTAGATAGTCACCAACCTGATGCTTTATCCCGTTCCTGTATATATTTTGATATGAACCGAGAGTGGCTATCTTAGAACATGATCTCAGTATTTTGACATTTTAACCTTGGAGTCTGTAGCAGAAACTACATTCACTTCTTTTTTACCTAGTAAGAGTTTGTTTGTTTGTTTGTTTTCTGGGTGCATGGCTATACAAAATAGAGACTATATTTTCAAGTCTCCTTGACAGATAGGTGCAGCCATTTAAATTTGAATTATAAATGGAACTTAGGCGTGCACCTCTGGATCATACCCTTAGGGACGAGACATGTTCTCCCTTTCCCCTTTCCCTGTTGCAAAGGCTGGAATTTAGATATAGTGATGCTCCATCTTGAGTGATGCAGCGGACCACAAAGCCTTAAAGATGACCAAACAACAGAAGAGAAGGAGCCTGGAGCCCTGATGCCATAGACTCCATAGCTGCTGCTGATCTCAGCCTCCTAGAGCAGAGCCACCTCTTAGCGGAGATTACAGAGACAAGTAAATGTGAAATAAGGATAATCTTTTGTCTTGCTCAAGCCACTGGTATTTTGGGTTTCTCTCACATGAGCTAAGCCTGTATCCTAACTAAAACAGCGCCACAGAAGCATTCATAGGAACATTTGGATCAAGCAATCCAGAAGGTGCAACAGTAAGAACTGGGCTAAAGTCTAAGAGAACTTAGATCATCTCAAATAATTACTATCATGACATTCAGGAGAAAAAAAAAAACATAGTTTAAAAAATAGAAAGTGATACAAATAATTAATTGAACAGTCTGTAAGTGTGGCATTTACAATGCATTATCGAAATAAAAAACTTAAGAAATTTTTGAGATGGAAGGAATAGAAAAGTTAATCTGGTCCCATCACCTGGCCCAGTCGCCTCATTTTAGAGCTGGGTTTCTCAGTCTTGGTACTATTGATACTATTGATATTTCAGGCTGGATAATTCTTGGTGGTAGGTGGCTATCTTGTGCATTATAAGATGTTTAACAGTAACCTTGGCCTCTATCCACTGGGTGCCAGTAGTAGACATTTGTCATCCCCACCTCAATCATGACAATCAAAAATGTCTCGAGACATTGCCAAATGTCCTCTGGGGTGGAGTGGGAGGGCAAATCTGCTGCCAACTGAAAGCACTATTTTAGAAGTCAAGAAAATGAGATCTCACAAGCAAAAGTGAGATTTCTTCTGTACGTTGCTCTATTAACAAGTTTGAAACATACAAGTTATTTATAATATTGATTTAGAACTTGAGAAAACATTAAAATGAAAATACTTAAAATGAAATAATAACAATAGCTGATATGTGTGAAAGTCACACTTCGTAGGCATTATCTTATTTAATCTTAACTATAACTCTAGGGTTCCCCCATTTTAAAGTTGAGGGAACATCAACTTGAAAGCATCTTGCCATGTTGAATCAAATCATTAGGTCAACAGAAAGAAGCAGAATATGTATGTTTGGATAAATTCCCATTTTCTTTAATCAACTTACATATTTTCTTTATTCAATAAAAATTTATGGAATGCCAGCTGCATCTATATTATTGAAGGATAAAAAATGAAAAGGTAAAAATATGGTTTATTGCCAGACCCAGGTATAAAGTTTATATGTATTAATTCTTTGGTTCCTTATAGTAAAGCTAGGATATCAGTCCTCTTACTAGGATCATATTATAGATGAGGAAATGGAGGCATCAGATGTTTAGGTAAATTGCTTAAAGAGACATAAGACAGTGAGCAGTAAAACAAGATTTTAAATCCAGGCAGTTAGACTCTGTATTAGTTTCTAAGGTCTTCCATAACAAAGGAACACAAATAGGGTGGCTTAAAACAGGGAATTTATTGTCTCATAGTTCTGGAGGCCAAAAGTCAGAAATCAGGGTATCAGCAGAGACCTATTTTCTCTGAAATTGGTGAGAGAATCCTCCCTTACATCTTTCTAGTTCCTAGCGGCTTCTGGCAATCCTTGGCATTCCTTGGTTTTCAGCTGCTTACTTGCAATCTCTGCCTTTATCATCACATGCCATTCTCCCTGTGTGTCTCTGCCTTACAAGCAGTTATATTGGACTAGGGGCCTATTCAAGTATGAACTATCATGACTAATTAGATCTACAATGACCCTATACCAAATAAGTTCATATTATAAGGAACTGGGGGTTAGGACTTCAAATATATCTTTTTTGGGAGATACCATTCAACCCACAACCACCCTGAACCACCATGCCATAGTGCCTCACTGTAAGTAAGATGGAATCCATGTCACTGGATGCTCACAGGAGCACAGGAAATAAGGCTTGTACACACACGATAGCAACCATACGAACTAGAATCATCTGATCACAGTCACGAGAGATAAAAAACAAAGAGCCACGGAAATTCAAAGAAGGTGGACAAATTTCACTGGGGCTGTGGAAGGGGGAGCAATGGATAGGATTTAGCCAGGGGAAATCGGACACAAGTGTATACACACAAAGAAGGTCATGGAGCTGGGATTTAAAAGGAGAAGGTAGAGAAAAGACCATATGCAGACATGAAACGGACAGAAATTCTTGAGTTGTTTGGATGTGGGAGACAGAAAGCCAAGAAGACTTTGAAACTTGGGGCCCCAGAGACAATGCAGTGCCCTGAATAGAAATGGGGGAATTCACGGGCCAGTATAGGGTGATCAACCATCCTGGTTTTCCTGGGATGGGGAGTTCCCTAGAAGGCAAGACTTTTAATGCTAAAACCAGGACAGCCCCAGTCAAATGTCCTGAGATGACCTATTCACTCTAGGGGAGCGATAAGTTTTACTTTTATTTCATTTAAGTATGCTACTAAATTGATTACCACATGTAAATTACTACCAAATTTAGTATTAAGGCTAAGTCATACTAGATTTAGACTTCTAAAACCTAAAACTAGGACAATTATTTCAAAAATATCTTTCAGCTCTATGAATCACCTTTCCCACTTATATCAACAAGGTCAAAGAATGGTGAAAGGCACAATGAAAGAATTCGTTTTTGGAAATCAGCGTACCGGAAGTCCCCTGCCTGGTGTATTTCGCAATTAAAAGTTGCAGTAAAATCAGTGTTCTCTTGCTTGGGAGTAAAAAGACTTGCAAGATTTTGACAACACTTTTCTCCCTTCGTTGTGAGCAGTTCTTTGATCTCAGAGTGGGTCGTATGAAACTCACTCTGAGAGTATCCACTAACCTCAGTATGTACCCTCAGCATTTGCCAAATGGCTTGAGTCATCAGCTCCCTGTTCACACAGAAACCAAGAAGATGTGTTGGAAGAGCTCCTGATTTCTCAGGCTTTTCCAGAATCTTATTTTAGATAGTAAGAAGTAATTTTTCAGTGCAGTGCACATGAAATTAAGCATGCAACTGCTATTATTAATGGGACTAGTGCATCTCATCGCCCCCCCCCACCCCCCCCCCCCCCGCGGATGGTAACACATACACATGTGGGAGGCTGAGGCTGTGCTACAGTTGTTCTATCAGAATTATAAAATCTGTAATCTGTCTCTTGAGATAAATGTGCAGTTTATTTTCTCGGGGAAGGAAAACTGAGTATCTCAAAGGGCTTTCTCAAAAGAATCTCTTTCCTGTGGTAAGTGTTTGAGTATCTTTTCTTTTCTTTTCTTTTTTTCAATATCTCCATTGCACTAGAATGTGCTGAAAAAATACCCACAGTATTTTCTTTCGTAATGTCATGAATTCAGTGTTGACCAAATTCCATACATCACCTCACAAGTCTTGAGAAGTGAATACCCTCTGTTTATTTATAAATTGCCATGTTATCGTGGCAAGAAAAGCTCCTTCATGCTGCTTTCGTTACATTTCTCGACGAAATGGGGAGATACCTGTTTTTCTAGAGGTGTAACTGTTTGGGTCTTTGATGCCTGAATTTTGACTAGAAAAATTTTTTGACTTTTTTTTTTTTTTTAAATCTTAAACCAGGACTGGAAACCATTAGTGCCCAGTGAATATTTCTGGTGACCTCATCTGCTCTCACCCAACCTTGGTTGTTTCAGTTTTGGGCAGTTTAAAATTTCAGTAGGCAATCTGGATCAGTTATAGTGAACAAATGACATGGAATAAAAAAGAGAAGAATCAAGAGATGGCAGCTCTTATGAGAAAGAAGCCAGTGAAATGATCTGGCATAAAAGAATGTCAGTGACCAGACGGGATGGTACCACCTGTTATTTAGAAAGGGCGCTTACTTATATCCCATTGAGAATTATGTGGGTTTCTCTTGGCAAAATTATTGATCATGGCTGGAAGCCTACAGGTGAAAGCTATTACTCAAACTATGAACTTCAGGAACTCTTCCAGCTTAATCATCTGGGTGGGTTTAGCTACTAGATCTTTTTGCTGGGGACAGATCCACCATCCAATGCTATTATTAACATTGCTTGCAGCAAAGTTCTTCTGTTTTGTTTTCTATGTATTCCAAACTGACAATAAGTACGACCGACATCAGCTTAGGATGTAGGAAAAAGATGTAGAACTGAAACAGATATTTCTTTCTAACCCCAAGAGGCTATGAAAACTCTTAAGGTGTTTGGTTGCCCCTATTTTTCCTCATAAAAAGAATTTTTTTCTTCTATATTCTCAGTTTCCTTTGGGGAAGAATCTAAACTTTGAACTATACTTGACGAGGGAGTAAAATCCACTGGCCACCTCTCTCTCCAGCTACTACTGATGATTTTGCAGCCATTCAGTTACTTCTCTCCGAGCTTGAAAAAGCTGCCCGCTTTGGAGTTGGGTTTCATGTGCCACCCCACTTTGTATTTTCAATGTCACTTTTAACAGACATGAAGACCATGAAGTCAAATGGAAAACTGGGTGCTCCACGTGATGCCGGTGCTCTACATACACATAATCCTTGTCCTCCGTGGCATAAATTACATCTGCATCTCTGCCAGAGGGGAGACTGCAAGAGCCAAGCGGAGGGGGCACTAATCCACCTGTCACACTGTCCCTGTAACTCTTCCAGCATACTTACAGCACACGGCCATTTTGAAAGCACTTAGTACAGAAAGACACTTGTTTCTTATAAATGCGTATTTAGATGTAGGAGAAAGTAACATCTACTTTTAAAAAATAACTGAGCCCAATATCCTATGTACTTCTACCATGCAAGCAGGCAACGGCTGCAGGAGGTGGGGGAAGGAGAAAAATATTTAAAATAAATTAGTAAAACAACAGTCCTCTGGGGACTTTCACTCTGCCTTCAGTGTGTGAAACAAAGCACCTTAAAGGCTTAGTTTTATATACATACAAGTTATTTAATTCCCAGGGACACTGTTCTCGTTATCAAGAATGTGTACATGTGTGTATTTTTTTTTCCTTTGAGAACTTTCTTTATTGAAGGTTTGTGCAAGGGTTCAGCGGAAATTATGCGGCATCTTTTCTCAGAGAGAGCTGCATTAATGTGCCAATGCCCTTTATTTAAGGCACTTTAAAATTCTGACGTGCCTTTTAAAAAGTATGAGTTGTGTTGGGAAAGTCTAATCACCGTTCTGCATGAATGGAAATGTGCTATTTTTGCAAGGGTAGTGCTGGAGTCAGGTTTTAGCATAAGGGTGTCTCTAAAGTACAGATGTCCGAAGACATTGGTCCGTTCTGATGCCCAAATCAACCAGCTAGAAATGTTACTTCTGCCAAAATTACTCAGAGGAACTTTTCAACTAATCATCACTTAAGCAATTGGGGACTGAAAACTCTTAACACCGCAGGGAATATTTAGAATTAATTCTGCAGAAACCCAGCTTTGAGGGCAAACTCTCTGCACTCTGGAGCATGCATCCACCCCACAAGATTATGCTCTGTGCCTGTAATGACTTCATACAGATTTTTTAGAAGTCTCTTGGGATACTATCGTTTTGGTTTGCTGATCTAATCCATTTCCCTTTCTTCTCTATCACGCACTCACCCTTCTCTCTCTGGATGCCTCTCTTTGGATCCCTTCCCATTCCAATCAGTGTGTCCTTTTTAAAAGTGTTTCATTAAGGTTGAAGTTCCAAGGACATCACTTCCCCTCTTTGAATGAATAAAATGTGCCTTCTTTTTTAAATGCAAACTGCTTGTGCCCTGACTGTACAATCAAAACAACGGGAAATACACCCAGTGCACTCAGGCAAAATTGGTGTGTGAGTCTCTTGGAAATATCTAGTAACAGGTGCAGTCAGATAGGCTGGCAAGGCATTCTGGTTTCATAACAATTACTAATAAGAAAATAAACGTTAGGTATGCATTATTAAAATATTTTCGTAATTTTTTTCTACTAAAAAATTCCCACAAAACCTATCTAGTAACCAGTTCTAGAGCATTCAAACCCATAATAGTAATAAAAAAATATCTGACTTCATCTCTCTCAGTTTAAGCACTCTTTTGTCTATTTTAATGAAATCTGCATATAGATTTTGTTCTTGTAGAAGGAAAATATATACAATTTTTACCCAAATCTTTGAAAATTTATGTTATCTGTCAAGTCAGTAGGAGATTTTTCGTATCTGTGGCTTTTGAGGATTATATATAATCACATTAATTATGTGCATCCATATCCTAAAGGAATGTCAATTATAATAAACCAGTTGGCACACATACGTTTTTCCCTTTTTAATAAAGGAAAACATTTGCCAATTATTTGGAGGTTTTTAGTTTCTAAGAATATGGGTTCTAGATAGTGTTAGGGCTGACTCAAATGCACTTTGGTAAGGAAGCTGCTTTGCAATTCTTAGAGATTGTGAAAGCATCAAGTAGGAAGTTTCCATTTTTAATTTGTCTTCATGCGGTCAGAAACATATATACATATAGAAATCTGGTAATTTAATGTTATTGGCTATCTTTGTGCCATTTTGTATAGAACCTGAAAAGAAAAGGAAAGAGTTTCCTTTTGTAACCAAGAGAAGAGCATATTATATTCAGAATCTAATAAATTTTTTCCTTAGGTTTTGGATCTCTATGTATGAATTTAGTGAACAAGTTTAGCTGTCTCCAAAGCTGAAATGTCAGGTTTTGTAAAAAAAAATAAGAAGGGTGGCTGTATCATAATGATTTTTATAAGTTGAAACCAATAGAATATTTTGGGGTGGGATGCAGAGTATAAGTACCTGAAGTAGATCAGGAGAGTGAGTTGGGAAGGAAAAAATGGATAAATATGAAAGTAGGGGGCAAGGAGAAAATCTATGTGCTTCAGCGAAAATGTTGAAGAGCCTTAGATTCTAATGAATGTATTGAATTAACTGCACAGAAATGCGAAGATGTATTTGCTGGAATGGAGTCTTAATTCGACACACTCTATAGGATTTCTAGAGATTAAGGTTGAGAAAACTTAAAAACTACATGGGTCCAGAGATCATCAATGCACAAAAATAGGAAAAGGACTACGGGTGAGAGGAAACAATCAATTCTGATCCCACTTTCAGAGAGAGAGGAAAAAAAGACCAAACAATTGCTTCAATTCTTTCTGTTCATAAAAGCTCTCATCACTCCCTACTTTATACCTAAATGTTCATATTCAATTTAAATTCTAAGAAACCAGAGCTGTAGTGAACTAGCTCATTAGCAGGGGATGGGAACAAACTCTCTTTAAGCCAGTCACTTGATAGGTTTGGAATAAAACAAGTTGAAAAATTACTCTCTTCTCAAAACATTTTAGTAACTCCAAAGCATCGAGAATTAAAACTGTTGCAGTCTGTGTGTTTGTTTGTGTGTGTGTATGTGTGTGTGTGTGTGTGTGTGTGTGTGTGTGTGTGTGCACGTGTATGTCCTTTTGTATGAGAGAGAGAGAGAGAGAGAGAGAGAGAGAGAGAGAGAGAGAGAGAGAGAGAGAGAGAGAGAGAGACCAGTGAAGCAGAGGACTGGGAAAGAGAAGAGAGAGAAGGGAGTTGTCAACATGAATGAAATTAAAGAAAGATTTCCCCAAGGAGCATATATATTCACATATTAAAGAACATATGTGAAACTATATAAATGGAACATAAGTATTTCCAGCCATGGAATTAAAAACACACACATATTGTATATACATGTGTATATGTGTGTGTTTTATATTTTTTTTCGTAGTTTTTTGGAAGGAAAAAGGAAACAAGTGCTATTTTACTAATCATATCATCATACTCACAACCACTAGCCCCAAGTCTTCTGATCACACCTGTTAGCCTTGTTAGCTCTTCATAACCCACATTGCTCAGCCTGCTTCTATGCATAACAACGTTAATCATAATGAAATGAAATATTTTGATTCTATTAATTTCTTATACAGTGTGTCTTCCAGAGTTCTTACCAGTGCTAGGACATCAGAGTACTGCTTGTGTGCTAAATTTTGCTCCCTCTGCTGGCTGCCTCTCAGGGAATGGTAAAACTACTGGCTCATACATAAACAAGGAATATTATTTGCAAAAATACGCGTGTGCACGCACGCACGCACACACACACAGAGTTATCCTTAGGGAAACAGTACCTTTGCATTGAGGGTTAGCTCTGTTACTCTTCTGGAATTGCCAATCTAAGCACCACTGGCATTACATTTCCTACCCAGAATTCCATGGTCACTGATGAGGAAAAAAAAAAAAAAAGGCCTGGGGTAGGGATGGGGGCAGAAAGTGGAGTGGGAGAGGGGTGTTGTGGTATGTCTAAGGCTTAGTTAAGTATACAGCCCCTACCTACCTCATGAGCTTATTTCATTTGATGATATCTGTTAATTCCCGAAGGGGAGTGGGAAAGCTTTATCCTGTGAGTGTTCCCTAGCATTAAAGCAATTCGATACAAATAAATATGTCATATGTGGTTCCATAGGACTAATTGGGCATGAGACAGGATCATGGGGCTAGTTAAAAATCATGTCCTTCCAAGGGAGTCTAGACGTTCAGTGGTGAACACGCAATGCAGAATACGGATGATGTATTATAGGACTGTACACTTGAAACAATGTTATCGACCAGTGTCGCCCTAATAAACTTAAAAAAATAAAAAGCATGTCTTTTATTAGAATCCCTAGATTCGTGAAAATATAAGGTTATTTATACAGAATATGTAGTTAAAAAGAATGAGTTAATTTTTCAAAATGAGTTAGAAAATTTGAAAAAAATTAGGAGAATCCTGGAAATCTATACTATACAAGTTTTCATTTAAAAAGGCATTTTATTTAGTAATAAAACTAGGTCATTAGGTACTTAAAATTCCAAACACATTTTCTCTACAAATCTAAACATTAGAAAAAAAACTAAGCAATTGTGTAGAGATTTTAATAAGTGGATAGATTAGGTTAACCTAATATAAAATATGTTTTTGTCTTGAAGTTAGAAAAAATTGTCTTTCTTTTTCGGATACACAAAATGATTTCTTGCCTTTTGTGAAAATATTAAGGGAGCTGAATCTTAGCTATAAACTTGGAATCATTAGGAGATTTTTAAAAAAAAAAAAAAAGCAAGGAAGGAAAGTAAACCTTGGAAGAGAAACATGTTATCTAATGTATAAATCAAGTTAAGTTCTTTAATAAATCTTAATATGCTTTATCATATAACATAAAATTTTAGTTTTTCCTCCTCCCTTAATCATTTTCCTGGGGGGAGGAGGGAGGGAAAGCCACAACCAAAAGATAATGAGAATAAAAGAAATGAGTATATAAAAATCTGAATAAATGGGAATTTATACTTTATTTAATGTCAATCTGCTCCAGTTTTTATGTTTGTTATGTGTACTTGCATATATGCTAGCATCGGCATTTAATGAATTGTTTGGTATCAAAATATACTCTCTTGCCTTTCAAATTCATGCAGACCTTACTTGTCCTTCAAAAAGGAAAACATCCTATTTTGGTTAATGGGTTTAAAAAAAAAAAAACAAAAGTAAATTGTGATAGCAATTAGGCTTCTCAGTGAGCATGCTCAGTGGGTCTCTCATGGTTGCTAGGCAACCAGCTGAAGGTGTGTGGCAAAGAGGGCCCCAAATGTAAAAACATAAGCACCTTTGGATTAGGTTTCACCTAGTGTAGAAGCCCATGTTCATTTATTTAATTAACTGTGGGATATCCTTAGATGATTTTCATGGATTCCCTTTCCACATTTTGGGGGAAAGGGTTGGGAGTAAGGAAGGGATACAGAATGGGGGATCCAACAGGATAGGTTCAAGAACCATAGTGAGCGCTTCCAGAAAGAGCACTGTGTTTGAATCGGGTTGCATTTTTATAGTGTGCGCGTATGACAATTTATTTTTCATTGCGGGAGCCGCAGTTAGCGCTTAACCGCTTAGGGCGCTCTGGCTGATCAGTACGTCCCGGCACAATTCGAATCCCACCCCGCATCAGCGTCATAGTGTACATCCAACATTTAAGCCTTAAAAAAAAAAAAAATCCGTTTTCACCTACTAGAGTCATAGAAAGGAAATTCCCAGTTAAGCCACAATGTTAAATACGGATTGCAGCCCGTATTCAAAAGCCCATTCGCACACCCCGGGGTTCTGCTGAAGAAGCACTTACAGTAGTTCAGAGAATGGTGTGGTGAAGTAAAAATGAATCAACTTTTAGAAACCACACAAATGCTTCGTCTTTGGTGAGAACAGTGCCATCTTCATCAGCACCTCTAAGTAGCAACCCGACCAAACACCTGGTTCGGTCCACAGCGACAGCTCACTGTCTCTCCAGTGGTAACAATTTAGAGGCATGATGCTAAACAAGATATATACATGATGTCAAATATTGGCTGCACACATCTAAGCCAATCACTTCTAAATAAATTAACCATGGCACTGCCTAATACGATCCACCTGCTTTCTTCCTTGCGTTGTTCCAGACCCTACCTGAACCCCCCTTTGATTAAATGTCAAAAGCTTGCCTTGTGCCTACAGATTTCACTGAAGGCGGATAACAGAAAGGTTCCTCCTGTGACTCCATAAAACTGAAATAAATTCCACTGGCATCTTGTAAATTTTTATTTTCTACAATGACTGCAGGCCCCATCTGCGGCCCAGCTGTTATTAGAACGGAAAGCGTTGGCCCTTCTGCATTACAAAACAGCATAGAACAGTAATTGCCAGTGGAAGAGATTAAGTGTAGACACTAAAAATGTTTACTCGCAATGAATATGCATAACGATGGGTAGGAAACAGCACTGGAAGATTAAAAAGAGAGAAGGGTTTGTTTACAAGGCTGGGAAAAAAAAAAAAAAGAGTGGAATGTCAGTTGGCCCCGAGCCTGAAATAGGAACGAAAAACCTTTGGGCAAGGCATTAGGGAGAAAAACAGATGGTTTGTGAACCTTTTATTAGATAGAAAAATCATTAATCAAGCCCAGGCTGGAAATGGCAGGGTTTTTGGTAGTTCATATTTTAGTTTATTTTTTCTTAAAGTGGCAGTATACTTTTTTTTTTTTTTCGGTCTTTTTGGGACAGTCGTCTATGGATCTTATGTCAATAAGGCGCTGCTTTTGTACAGCATTCCACGCGAAAGCCAGCTTCACTTTTGGTTAGTGTGAGCACTGATTTGTTATACAGAGAAATTCCTCCAAAGGGTTTCGCATTTCAGCACCTGTTTTGCCTGTATAGCAATTAAAAAAAAAAAAAAATTGCAGCATGGAACATTTTTTTTTCATTCATGTGCCATTCCTTTGCTTTTGAAACCTGGGAAGAATACGGAAAAGAGGAAACTCTTGCATGTGAGGCCTCGCTGACTAGATTGATTCACAGCAGCTTAAGCAAAATATATAGGAACAATTACAATAATTACAAACTGATTCATCTCCTGAGAGGGAATCCATGCCATTTCACTGGAAAAGCCATCAAGAGCGTGTAAGGGTATCATTTGAAACTGTACCTCCATAAAGCCAGTCTGTGGCCATTGGGCTTGAAGAGGTTGTATTTTACAGTTTTTTAAATATAATGGTTGTGAACATCTCTGAGAAGGGCATGTCCTAGAGATATTAACAAAATTCCAGAATTAATGGTGCAAAGCCTATCATCTGCTACTAACCAATCATCAAACCCTAGGAAAGGCCCTATGCCAGGGGCATTATTGTTTAAACGAAATGCGTAAAACATTAAAACACTCTCCTAAGTACACGATGTGTTTGTGTTCGTAGACATGTACATATGTGCATATGCTTGTAGATGTCTATGTACACACACTTGTGTGTATGTATGTTCAAGACTGGAAACACTATCAAACCTCAGGAATGGGATGGCAGGGTAGGGGAATATAAGAATTCAGGAACCTATGGTCAGACTCAGGATTAAGCTCAATATCACAGTCCTGAAGTTGCCATGGTCTGCGTTATGTTTGGAGCTGATAGATCATTTCTACTTTAGAAAGCTCCTTTTAAGCTTACATGTAGCGTGCACTTGTTCCTACTTTCTTGTATTTAGTGTTGGATTGGGGATGGACTTCATCTGGGTTGTCACTCCTAGAGCAAAGCATTATTGAAGCAGGACTTTGGTGAACATGCAGTGAGTGATTTCTTTTTAAGGAATTTGAAAGTATTTGAAAAGTTTCTCATTCATGTTTTTACTCTTGGAGTGGATAATCTTTTTTTTTTTTTTTAATAACTTTTATTCGGAAGGCAAGCTATTCTTTGACAAAAGGTTCTCAAAGATAAACCATTTGTTTCCTCTCCTTATTTTCTATGAGAGGAATTGTGGAAGTCGAGTCCAAAAAACACCTGCAATGCCATCTGATAATTTCTCTGACATTACAGCTCTCTTCCACATTAAGGAAATGAAGCCTGTTGAGATGGTCATATTAAAACAAAAAGAATGAGGAGAAGGCTTTTTGACTGCAGGTCTCTGTTCTGATATCATTACTAACTCCCTATAATGATCATTCTCCTGAAAACCTAAGCTTCATTCCTTCCCTTTCCTTTTCTCCTAGTTTCCTTAATGGACATATTTATCTTCATGCAATTCGTTTGGAGTTAAAGTCATTGTCAATAAAGAATGCCAAAGAGGAACAAGACCAGCAGTGACTTTATGCACAGATTCTAAAACTGCTCCAACCTACCTCTGTGTCCTGGGCTGACTTATTACAGAAACAGAAGTTCAAAGATGTGGCTGACATGCTCCTTTAAAAACACTTTTACAACACTGTTAACATTTTCTGTTTTCTGACATTCTTTTTCTAAAGAGATGCTTAAAGCAAAAAAGGTTTCCTGCCACAAAAATGACATTAATATTTCGTAAATCAAGAACTAGATAATGTTTTGGCTGCTGCAGAGACGTTTACCTTATGTCGTTTATCTAAATGCTTTTCGATTAAAACATGACACAATTTTTGGACTGGCTTTAACCGGAAAAAACAATTCCAAGAACTTTCTTATTTCAGAGCCTGAAATTCTTTAGTATATTTCTCACCAGAATTTACTGTGGAGCATATAGCCTTTCAGCTCATTGAAAACGACTTCCCAAATAATAAATCTTTCCAACCATCATTTGTGTGCACTAAATCAAATAATTTACTAAAAGTCAAGAAGACATCTTCAAATAAAAATCAGATAAACATGTTTGTAAACTTTTGAGTTAACTGCAGTGTCAACAACTCTGTTTCCAAAGATAAAATATTTTCTACATTGACCTATTAAAGAAGTGATATGTTTAAATAATATATATATATATATATATATTGTATCAAAAAGAGCAAAAAAAAAAGAGAGAGAGAAAGCTTTATAGGTAATAAAGTTCTCTTGGATGAGCATCTATTGGAGGAAGTATTAAAATCAGAAAAGTGATAATAAATTTTAAAGCTTTTTACTTATGTAAAAAATATGAGGAGGAATACGGCATTGTGCCATAGGGTAAAAGTATACTTTTCTGATATTATATATATTTGTTTCTTACAAAGTTGCATATAACAAGCATTTTCTCTCTAATCTACTATTATTTTATCTATGGTTAATACATTTTTTTTTCTTTTAAAACCTTAAGAATTTTGCCAATTGATTTTGTCATGTTTAGATTTTGGGAAGGAAAACACACTTATGGAACAGCGATTTCAAAACATCGAGGATAATAAGTTACAAAAAAAAAATAGCCTTAAGATTCTGCCATAAACCATTCAACAGCAAATGGAAGACTACAATTAAGGCCAAGCTGCTTCTCTGGGGAATACTAAAGAACAATTTCTTTTCCGACTGTGATCACCACAGAACTGCCCACAGAGTTCCTAAGTCCTGGACTAATAACTCTGAAATGAACTTCCTGCAGGAGATGACCCCTCTCAAAGTTGTGTGGGGCTGACACAGGCTGTGGCCTAGAGAAAGGGGGAGAGGAGCAGGATCTGGAAGGAGAATGCACAATGGCTGCAGAAGGAAGAGTAGTTAGGATTGCTAGCCTTGCATATGTTATGGCACACCATTAATAACAATGATCAGAAGAAAGAGGATGTCTTAACAGCTGCATTAAATTATTATGGAAATTGGCATTTTAAAATGAATTCAGGGTGAGACAATAACAAAAGAGCTGTTATGGGTGGAACGGGTCATATTGTAAGGCCAGATGATAATTCTCAAAGGTAGAGTAGCTGTGATCAGGCAGAGATTCTTCTTTCTTTTTTAAATTTATATTTATACAATTTATAGAAAGATGGTCTTCACCACAAGACCTCAGCTAAGTAAGATGCTTTAACAAGATTGTGTTCTCCGGAAGATAAAGGGAATATTTAATACCATAAAAAGATGTGAATTTCCTTATAAGAAGACCCAGGTGAAAGACTGCAATTGTTTGTACTTCCAATTTAACAATAATTAAATATTATTAAACTCCAATTTTGAAATGAAATTTTTTTCATGGAAGCAAAAGATTTTGAGAATCTGATTCTGATGCAAACATTTTGTATTAATAAAAAATTAAAGTATAAATGAGGGACTGCTTTATCTTTTAATGGAAAAAAAGGAAAGATAAATAATTTGGAATTGGCTAACATTGGTATCTTTGATTTTTAAGATATTTTCTGTTTTTTCTATCAATAATTATTAATCCATTAATCTTTTTTATCTGTGTTAAAAAAGTCATGATTAAGTAATTTTACTGAAGTTATACAATTGATGTTTTTATAAATTGTCAGAGTATCTGATGAAAAGTGGAAAAAAAGGTCTTGCAATGTAGTGGATGTTTGTCTCTGCAAACCAGATATCCAAAAGACTGGCTGACTATTTCACTTGTATGAACGTTTGGGTCCGTGGTGTAGATCTAACCTGGATTTCTTTAATTACTACCGAGAAGCTGTGAAAGGTCTCTTCTTCAAAACTTTAGAATGGGGAACAAATGCTTCATAATTGGTTATTAGTGGCGCAAGCAAAACATAATCTTCCATGAAACACTTAACATGTAAGCCTTATGCAGGAAGAGCTTTATCAGGATAAGTTAAACTTTTCCTCTTTAAGTCAGTAAGATACTTTACTGTTTCTTTTGATCCTTGATATGGACTTCAAATGGACACCACCTGTTGACAGAAGGCAAATGGCATTTTTAATTTGAATGACCTTTATTTTGAGCCCATTTTGAGAGAGGAAGACTTATCCAGTTCTATTTTGGCAACCGTTATATCCAGTTTGGATGCCTCCATGTACTATGAGCTTGTTGAGTGCTATCTCCCAGTCATTACTATTAGAAATCTACCTTCTGGGTTAGTCAAGGGGAAACCCTCCCAGGAACATTCCTGAGGACCAGTTGTCATAGTCTTTGTGACTGCTAGCCATCCCGATATTATCTGTGGCACAGAAAAAAGACCCTCTGGTACAATGAACTTTAGAAGCCAGCCCTATGTTCCCTACTATGTCCTCTGTCCTGATTATCCCCAAATTCTTGCACATTTTTAACATGCAAGCCAGTAAGGACATACATTGCTGCAATGAACTCAATAATTTTGCATTCTCATGAATCTGTAAGTTTAATTTTGCAAGTTTCCATGAGCAGAGTTTTGATAAACACTTAGCTTTTCATCAGTATTTTTTAGTCTTGGCTACATATTGAAAATAATCTGTGAATTTGCATTTTAGAACATAGTCAAATGTAGAGGCGATCTGAACGAGAAAATCTGAGGATGAAACCCATACTCCTGCGTTTTAATAAAGTGCTACTGGTCATTCTAATGCACAGCCAGGCTTCAGAACTACTACCTTATGTGGCCCCAGAACCAGATGTATACGCAGCGTTAAAATATGGGAGGGCGAAACTTTTTTGGTGCTCTCACTCACCAGTTGACCTTGAAACACTTGTGAGGTAAATGGTATACCATTAGTCAGAAAGAATAAATACACTTTCAGGAGTGCCCAGTAAATTCAAGCTCCTGAAACAAGAGCCTCATTGTCAGAATATAGATGAGTATTTAACAAATATAGTGGGGATTTCCAAAATGACTTTGCAATATGTCCAAACAGCTTTGTGCTGTTGATTCCATTGGCTGTTTTTTGCCCTAGTTTGAAGACTTAGCAGGTGCTTTTTACGCCTCACCTTCCTTGTCATCAATGGCCCTTTAGTCCCTGAGGAATCATTGGAGTCTGGAGAAGTGCTGGGGCTGCAGAATGAACAACATTTAGCCCTTTAAAAATACTATATGCACTTTCAGGTCAAGACGTCTTTCATTCACTTTCTGCAAGAGGCCGCATTTCCAGTCCAAGAACGACTTTTGATTTTTTTTTTAAATATGTTTTCAGAATGGAAAAAATGTGGAAAGATAAGGTCTTCTGGGGGAGTAGATCATCCCTGGGAATGACTTGGAATGAGTCTTCCTGATGAGTTATGGGAGCATGAACACATATCCTGTTTTCTTTCTCAATTCGGAGAGGTTTTCGCATAGATGCCTGTTTGCTCCAACTCATTCATTCTGTTTGCGCTTCTTTTTCTGAGACATCTGAAAGGAAATGTTGGCTCAAAGGTTCCATCCCAGGTGTGATGAGGATTTCTGGAAGGACAGTTCTTGCTGAATGTTGTTATTGTCTGCATTTCATTTTTCCTTTCTAAGGAATTTCAAAATGAGTGATCCACTCTACACATCCCAGATGTTGCTGCAAACCAGAATTTTGGAACATTAGAACTAAAATGCAATCCCCTAAAGTTTAGCTGAGTCCCAGCTCTCAAACCAAACACCGACAAAAATGTATTTGTGCAACATTTCACATGACTTCTTCAGTGCACTGTGTCCTGGGCTGCGTGACTCAGTCCCAAAAGAACTGACACACCATACTGTAAATTTTATAACAACCAAACACCAGGATGCTGGAAATGAGGCCTTGGTTCATGTTTTTTGAGAGACCGAATTTCTGGAAACATCCTTCAATATTGATTTTTATAAGATCTTTAAGTAATATTGTTTAAGAAACGTGATAAAACCTCAGGAAAATATCCTAAACACTTCAAGTCTGTTAAAAAGTTTTCTGCATAGCATCGGCAATCATTTTCAATTAGACTCATATTTTGAAAAACATGTTTAGGGAATGGATATTAGCGATTGTCTTGTCAAAATTTAAGCAGGTCATTTTGGGGAATGTAAATATCCACGATTTAAAAGTATTCAAGAAACAGCCCAATATATATTTAATTAAAAATGCTTTCAAAGGTTTACCTGCAGTCTCCAATGTTAGATTTTAATGTGTACAAATCTCAGTTTTCCATCCGTCCCGTCTACCATTCACCTGTGTTTGTCTAATGAAAACCAGTTACTACAGCTCTGGTTACACATCTGTTTCACGCATGTGCGATTACAAGCCATTTTAGCAACTAGTAAAACTACAGGTGTCTGGGTTTTAATGTCACCTATTTTAAAAGAGCAGTTCATGGGCCTCTGATTATTATTTTTTACGGCTGGCAATGTTCCTACCACAGACGGCCAGCTCAAGGGTTAAATGTGACTCCGTTGTTCTCTTCTGGAAGAATCTCTGAAACCACCTGTAAATTAATTTTTTAAAAACTTTGAATCGGTACTGCCAAATACGGCTATTATTGTACTCTACATGGGCGGCCTGTACTGCTGTTTCCACACGTCTCCAGCAACAAATAGTGAACTGGATTTTGAATGCTGGATGCTAAAGTCATTAAGTATGTGTATCTACTTGGCTTGCTTGCTTGCTTCTATACCAGAATAAAGACCACAATTACCATCACACCACTTTGATAAGGAATGTTAGCACATGGTTTGCCAGCAGCTGTAGAATGGCCATCAGTGCCATTACAATCAGAAGTTCAGTTCCATATAAATGAAAAATTTGACTTGGAGATTTCTCCATTTTTACCTCTCATCATCTAAGTGTTGCTGGAAGATATAAGATTTCCAAGGACTACTATAACAACTACCAAATTCATCATTTACTAATAAAATACCCTAAGGTGTGTATTTGTCTGCTTTTGAAAGAGAAAGATGGATGTGTAAAAATTATACATGGAGAAAACTGATTTACAGATTAATCTAATTAGATTAAAATTAGGATTTTAATTTAAAAAAAAAATACTGTTCAGTACTACCAAACTCAGCACGCATTGTAGGAGGGACAAGTCAAAATCAATTACAGATTCAACTTTGCTACACAGTAATAGAGACAGGTTGCGTTGCTATATTTAAGACTCTGGTGACATTTCTATTACAAATATAAGCATCGTTTTTCAGGAATTTATTGCTCAGCCATAAGAATTTTTAGACAAGATCATTTATGAAATTCTGGGAGTTGGCTCCCCAACCAGATATTTTTATTTACTTCTTTCACATGAATAAACAGAGTTTAAATATTCTGGATGAATGAAAGCAAATTAATACTGATAATTGTGAAAGTTTCCTTTGTTAAATAAAGTTTGGTCATTTCACAGAAGCGTTAGAAGCTGTAGTTAATTTCTTGGTAATATATTTTCATTTGCTCTTTGTCCACAATGGCATGATGATGTTTCTGTGGCAGCCATGGAACCCGGGACTGATGACCGCTCCCAAACATTTCGATCCTCCATATGCTAATTATTTACTCAAATTAGAGAGAGAAAATTTTCCTTATGTTTTATGATAGCTGTAAAACACAAAATAAATGAAGACAAGCTTTCTAGACTATGTGAGAATTCGACTACAGCATTATTTCGAATAATTTTTTAAGAACATCAAATCCCTGATCAAAATCCCCAGTAGCGACTGTTGTCTCCTAAATCAAGTCCTAATTTCTAAGATGCTCTGAAATCTGTTCTCAGCTTACCTTCCCTACCTCAGCTTTCACCAATGCTCATTATGAGTCCTACTCTATAGCTAACTTAGACTCCCAGCCATTTCGCAGGCACATGTGACCTACCTGTACTCTTGTCTTTCCTCATAACCCATCTTTATGCCAAATCCTTCCCATTCTGCCAGACTCAGTGCAAAGACCACCACCTCCAAAAACGTTTTCTGACCCTCCCTACAGAAATAACTTCTTTCCCATGAACACTGAAAATATTTTTTACAATAACTATTTGTGTGTATATTATTCATGTCCTATATACTAAAGAGTTGCTCCCTGGAGGTTTGTTGATCACATAAATAGATGAATGAGTACATAGCTACTACAGAAGGCATCTATTTTTGGATTTATGCTTTCTCTGAGGGTCAGAAAATAGATAACAGACTATGACATAAAAATATGTCAATGTGATACATAATATATACGTTAACACGATATCCTTAGGAAATCTTAATCAATCCAAAAATAAATAACATTTTGAAGAAAAAAAAATACAAGGAAAGCAAAATCATTTGCCTTAGGAGATCAGACACATCTTATTCGTCAAGGTTAGCGATATTAACCTTGTTCTTTCCATTGTAATGTATCTGAAATGTCATACATATCGGCCCCCTGCACTTTCTGTCCCATGGCAGGCCTGTACCATCTCTTAACAAAACTTTTCCTAACAGGTAAGTTGCTTTGCTTCCAACTTTATCATTTATAGTCTGTCAGAATAAACTTCCTAATATGCAGATAAGAGCATGTCACCACCCCCCATTTGGAAGTCTTTGATGACTAACAAAGTAAACTTCTACGCATAAAGTTCGAATGTCTTAAGCTGTTGTTCAGTGCTCTCTGCCATCTGCTCTCAGTGTGCCTGCACACTCCCTGACCTCTCACCTCCCATCACGTGCCCTCTGCTTCGTCTCTCGACACATATCACCTCACTGTGAAAATGCTACAGACGGGGGCATTCTTCCTTCCTTTTTGCCTATCGAATGCTTTCTATTGTTCTAGGTTCAGCTCCAGTGCTCAAGTCTCTGCTAAGCCTTCTTTGATCCTTTTAGTCAGAATTATTGCATTTCTTTGTGTCTTTGTTATACCTGTTTAGTTTGCTGTGCCTAGACCTATGGTGAGTAGCTTGCATTTTCGATCTTACCAGATTATATGTAGATTTCTTGAAAACTGGAACCATGTCACCATCATGTTCGTATCTCTTTGGATCAATAGTACCTTCTCATATTGCTTTTCACACAGTACCTAATTGCCTTATGATATATTCAATCATACCTTCATATGTATAATACATTTTAATAAGAGTTGTATTCCTAGGATAAACAAATAACTTCATGAATTCTGATTAGGAATCATAAATTAATAATATGTTTAATTGATAAAGCATTGAATGGTTGACAGACTTAAATGAATTATCTCTGTGTCAATTATTTCCTGCACAAAATATGTCAATTAATGAGGGGGGGAAGAAAGTTTGATATTTAACCTCTAGATTTTTGGGGGAGATTCTAGGATAGTTTCAAATTAAATAGTCTCCTTATGGGTAAATATAATGATACCTTTAGTGTTAGTACTTTTAAGTTTAGAAACTCAGGTGGAGTATAATATCTATGGAATAAGAGATGACCTCATTCTCCATGGCAATAATCTACCTTTCAGAAAAGGTCAAACAAGCTCCTTTATTTATTTTTTATTAACCTCTTTATTTTGAAACAAGCTTCTTTTGTAAAGAACAAAATTAGGCTTGAATCTAACTTTGCTGTTTGTCTGGACTGTAAAAATGAAAGTATAAGCCAAGCCACCAAATGAAAAGAAACAGGGGGTCTCTTTCATTTGGAAGAGAAATTGTAAAACACTGCTCACACCAGGCATTTATTCGTTTTTATATTTTATGCATTTTAAGAGTTGCTATTGCAACTATAATATTTTAAACACTCAATTTGTGTGTGTGTGTGTGCATGTGTGTGTGCGTTTGTGTGTGACTAAGGCTAAGATTTGGATGTATGATGGGTGGCTCCTTCTCAAGACAAAAAAGCATCAAGCGCTTTACCATACAGATTCTCACTCTGCAGATAAAGTTTTATAATTCCCAAAGGAATTATTCTAGCACATGTCTAATGTCAGATTTCTACAAAAGACAGGTGAACATTGTTGTCCTATAAATGGAAAAAAGCTCTCTGATGGCATTGGAGGTAATGATGGGGGATTATTTTTGCCTGATAATCCTGGAAATTCTGCATTATGGCATTTGGCACTACAAAACCACGTTCAATTTATCCTACAGATAGGAATACAAAATTTAGAGAATGAAAATAACTTCTCTAGACAAGAGCCAATTTGGACCAAGAGTTGTAATGTTCTCGATGCCCAGTTTTTTATTACCAGCTTATTCTTCTCACTATTATAGATTTGGGGGTTTTCCTTCTTGGTAAACATTGTGATCTATCCCTTTAATTGATTTTGTTCCCTTCTGAGCTTGGCAGCAAGTTGGAGGTAAGCACAGCTGCATGACTGCTGAGCATGCTTCCAGATGCTTTCATATGGAGACAGAAGCTCTTTTATCCTGTAAGCTCCAGCTGAATCAGGAGGCCAGAGGTCAGGACTACCTGTACACATTTTCTTTAACGTCTCCAGCCAGCTTTGCTGACAGAATTGTATGGCTCCACATGTCCTAATACAAGAGAGACTTATTTAGCCAGGGATTCCTGGTGAAGTGCAGCATGTTGAAAGTATTACAAAGCTCTATAAATGAGTCAACTCGACTTAATTGAAAAGGTGTTACTTTGCATATCCTCTGTGACAGTGCCATTCAATAGAACTTTGGAAGCATCTCTATTGGTGCCGTCCAATATGGTAGCCATTAGCAACATGTGGCTACCGAGCACTTGAAATGTGACTGAAGAACTTAATTTAACTGAAATTTAACTGAAATTTAAATTTAAATAATTCCATGTGATTATGGCTGCCATATTGGATAGAGCAGCTTTCTAATAACTATGTGGTTGAAAAGTTATAGGAACAAAAGCTTTACAAATAATAGATAGTTACTGTCTATTTTTCTTATGTTTAATAACTGTCATATCTCCTCTAATAAATCTATGTAATGGGTGAGTAATAATGATCCATGTGATAATAGTACTGAATTAGTCATTGAAACTACAGTGAAACAGTCAAATAATAAACCTGCTTGCAACATTTCTATTATAGAGAACCATATCTTACAGAAACAAAGGACCTCCGGGCAGAAGATTCGGATTTGTGTTTGGCTGTATCATTTTCTGAGTGACCTAGGGCCACAAAAAATATTTATTTGAGTTTGTTATTTTCTTCTTTTATATTGCCAACTTGCTTTTCATTTTCTCTTTCACTCTATATTAGTTACCTATTACCTCATTAATGCTACATAAAAACCACTCCAAAGCTCAGCGACTCAATATAACAATCATTACTTCTTGTCCATGCAGGTGTTTAGTGGATCTAGGCTAGGCTTAACTGATGTTGGCATCAAGTTGAAAGTTAGTCTGCATCTGCTCCAAGTGTCTTTCATGCTCCTGATTCCTGTGGGCGGGCTTGGGCATGTTATTTTTGTAATGATGGTAGAAGAGGAGAAGAGCAAGCCGAAATGCACAAGTACACTTCAAATTTCTATTAATTTCATTTATGTTGATATCTCACTGGGTAAGTCAAGTCACATGACCAAGGCCAGCATCAGTGGAGCTGCAAGAAGAGACTGAATGTTTGCCAGTTATGTAATTGTTTAAGTCACGCTCCCCGTCTTCCTCAAATCATTGTCATCTATGACTTGAGAAGCTCAGTGTTCATTTGTAAAATGAGAATAAAAGTAATGATGCCTGCTTCACAGGATTATTTTAGGATTACTAAAGATCTTAGAAAAGGAGCTGTTAAAAAAGTAAAATATATCAAATAGATAAAATCACTTTAATCACTTTAAGAAATATTCTCTTACATCATAGTCACCACTTTATAAGCAGACCAAACTTTTAAAAACACGTTTTTTTTTTTTTAAATCCTACTTGGAATAATTAAATTTAACTTTTAAACCTATATTTTCTTCCATACTCAGTCAAATAATTTACCCACTTGCATTAAAGGAGACAAATCAGTTGTCTGACAGAATGAATATTGTTTACTCTCCAGTATCCATTCTTTACCTTCTCGGTAAGAGGTAGCAGTGTAGTTATAGGAATTGACTGACTCCTGTTTAAAGGATGGCCTAGGTTGGTCTAAGAATAATCCCATCCGTTTAGTTAGTCCTTTGGGAATGAATGCGTAAGGTGCTTTTAATCCAATGAGATCTAACTGGAGGTTATTAGAGGTCTCTAATGATGTATTTCTACTCTTGAGATTGTTGTGGGAAACTTCTTTTTTTCTCTCACTAAATTTAATGAAGAAGCAAGTTGTCTTAGCTGCTGCTAGTAGGTATCCTGAAACTCTGGGTGAGAGAAAGATTGAGATAAGAGAATTAAGCCTCATCGAGGCAGCACTGTATGTATTCATTCTCTTTTAATTTTTCCTGCTATTTATTTCATTACCTGCTTCCTCATTCATTTATTTATTTATTCATGCATTTATCTGAAATATGATCAAATGAACGTCGATGGAGTCCATAGCTTTTACCACACATTAGTAAAGATGCAAAATAAATTTAAGAAACAGCTCTCAGAAATTTGGGGTAAAATTGCTAAGTGAAAATATTCTTTAACAAAATGCTCCGTTTTAAACACTTGGCAGCTACAGATAATTTTTGTTTTAAGAGATAACAAAAATGATATAGTTAGGTACAGAAACAAGTAAACATATCTGGATCACAAATAAAACAGAAACATAAAGTGTGAGTAGAGATAAAAGAGCAGATGTGCCAGCTTCCAACTCTGGAAGGAGAAAGTGGTGGCTTGGAGTTGCTGCATCGAGACAGAGGGCACAGACCTACCCAAGCTTACAACTTGAAGCCAGGGACTTAGGTAGTCTCACCACTTCCTGAAACGAAGTTGCAAAAAAAGTTATTGCTACCTCACTGCCTGAAGTCATAGCTTTATAGGACTCTGTGGACCCAGGCAGACAAGCAGACAAAAACAGTGCGTCTGCACAAGGAACTGAGCCAAGTCATCTGATGATTGGATTTATTATCTCTCTCAAATTATGATGGAGCGGGAAAAATGATATACCCATTTATGACCTGTTTGTTGACCGAGTGTCAATCTCAATAGCTACAGACTAAGGGAGAACTCTGGGAGATAGATTTGGGGAAAAAAAAAAAAAGGAAATAGGAGCAGAGAGAGAATAAAAAAATTCTGTAGAAAAAAGTATATCAAAAACAAGAGAAGAAATCTTACGCTAAAGAATTTTAATTAAATCAACAAACAGAATAGGAATTAATTTAATGGCATAGTCAGAAAAGACTAAAGTAAGAATATTTAGAATGTTTAAAGAGAGAAAAGAATACATTCATTAAAAAGGAAAAGATTACAAAACTAAAGCAGACAGTTGAAACATGGATAGAAAATTAAGAAATAGGAATCTTCTTAGAAATAAAAATATAGCTATTAAAATAAAAAATTAATGTGATTTAAAAAATAATGTGATAATATTTAGAAATGGACAATTTGTTTTTTAGATCGTAATAGTAATGTCTCATGTTTTAGTACCAAAGTTTTAAGAAGTAGTTGTATCTTGTATTTCTTTCTCTACTTCAGAGCACAGAGAAGGAAGAAAAACTATAACTGGTAAAAACTTTAAAAGGAGAGTAAAAGAAAGAAATACAAATTAATCATACTTACAAACATAGTTGCAATATCCTAAATTAAATATCAAATTATCTCTATTAGTGTATTTTTAAAAATGTGAACAAGTAGAATTTACTTCAGAAATGTAAGAATAATTTAACATCTGAAAATATGCTAATATAATTTGCATTAGCTGGTGAACAGAGAAGAATATGATTATCTTAATATATGCAGACAAAATGGATAAAACTCCATAATTAAAAAACAACAAAACACAAAACTCAGAGCAAGTTAGAAATAGAAGCAAATTTTCCAAACTTAGAAAATGAATTATGAAAAACTTGAAGCAAATATCATATATCTGTGAACCATTAATTAGAAATATTCCATTTTGATTAGAAAAAAGGCAAGAATGAATGCCCACTGTCAATGAACTCCCCAGTACTCTTTATTGGCAGTCTGACAAGTGCAATAAGATAAGAAAAAGAAATATAAGTATACACATTGGAAAGAAAGAGAAAGACCTGTTTTGATTTTAGGTACTATAATTATTCTGCACAAAAAAATAAAGAAACTATAAACAAATCATTAGTACTAACAGGAAAATTAAGAAAGGTTGTTGGATAACATATCAATATACAAAATTTAATAGTGTTTCTTCTCACATGAAATAACCAGTTAAAATATAATTAAAGTGAGATATCCCAAAAGCTAACAAATGTTGTAAGGTACCTAGTGTGAATGAAACAGGGATTCTCTAATAAATCTAACAAGTTCAGTGATAGAAAGTAACCTCACAGGGTGACCTTATCATAAATATCTAACTGGGTAGGTCATGGTGGGTAGTCACGCTCCAGGCTTATAAAAAGTTCCTCTTTGTCTTAAGCAAGCCTTTTGTGGAAACCTTACGAATATTATTGAAAGGCATAAAAGAATGCCAGAATAAAAAGGTAAACCAAGATGCTGGATGAGAAAAGTTAAAATTATAAAAGTATTAATCTCTATCTCTGCAATTATTCTATGAATTCAATGCTATTTTAATTTTTTAAAATCTCATATGATTCTGAAACTATTACTATTTTAAATGTTGATATTTTTCTTGAATAAGATGCAAAAAGCATAATCATAAAAGAAAATATTTATAACTTTTACTACACTAAAATTTAAAATTATAAACAAAAGAAACCCAAAACAAAATTAAACATAACAAACAAACAATCATTGCAAGAAGATATTTCCAACTCAAACTATCAAGGGATCACTATTTAAGATATGTGATGAGGTCTCACAAATCTTTAAAAAGAGACAATCTAATATAAAAATAGGCAAAAGTAAGATAAATAAATAATATGAAAATAGGCAAACTACTTGAACAATCAATTAACAGAGTAAATAACCCCAGTAGCCAATATATGCATGAAAACATACTGATCACACCAAGGATTATTGATACATAAATTAAAACCAATCAGATCAGTATGAAGGAATTTTGTACATTAAGTGAAATAACAGGAATTTTTAAGACTTGTCAAAAACGCTTTTGAGAGATATTTGTCAATATTTAATAAAGTTGAAGAGAATGCCATATCTGACCCATTTTAACATATGTATATGACAGAAAATGTCATACTTTACACAAGAAAACGTATGAGAATGTTAATGCAACACTATATGTTGCTTATATCTATCACAGGGAGAATGAGTTTTAAAATTTGGGTATTTATACATAAAGATGGCTTTCTAGCTGTTAAAATGGATGTGCTAGAGCAGAAGGCATTTAATAACTAAATTTCAAAAATATTGTAAGCAACAAAAGAAACAAATATAATATATGGGGTAAGATACCATTTATATAAGTTTTATATAGTTTTTACAATTTATAAAATTTATAAAGTTTGACATGATGTAAAGAAAGTGATGCGTGTAGATGTTAAAAATTTATGCATAAAATGATAAACACTAGATTAGGAATACTAAGATTGGTAAGATTTAGATAGGAATTACCTCCAGGGAAGGATATAAGAAAGTAGAACAGAGGCAGTATCCTGTCAGGTTTCAATATTTTAAAAATTATTCGCATTATCTCTTAAAGAGTCAGAAACAAGAAAACAAAAATATTAAGATCCGACAAAGCTGGCGGTGGAAAGGAATACATGGGAGTTCACGTTAATTCTCTGCGTTTTTCCCTCTGATGTATTTCATGGAGATGATGGAGAAGAGGATAAGAGTGAGATTTTCAGAATGGAGTGATGATTATGGATTTGTAAATAATGAAGAAAGCATTAGAATTCAAACAATGTTACAGATAGCGAGGTTTCTAATAGACTTGTTGCTCTGTTTCACTAAGCGTGCTTTTCAATGTCCTTTCCCCGTCCATCACCTCCAGCCACTTCCAGCTCAATATACACTTCTGGATTCAGACAAGTGGAGAAGGAGAAAGCCAGTATTTCCAGGCAGACTCTCTTTACAGGAAGAGTGTGACTGGAATTCACTTGTCAAGATTACAGAAACAAAAGACATATTCAGATAGTAACCGTTCAGGGCTTTAGAAGGTCATGGCCTTCTGTGGCTCCCAGTTGGTCCACAGAGGTAGTTAATAGGAGCGGGCAATTTTTTTTTTTTAATCTTCCAATAGCCCAGTAGAAATTAAACAGTTACTCAAACTAGTACTACCAAGGCTAAGTAATACAGCCTTTTTTTTTTTTTTTTTTTTTTTACCTTTGCATAGACTATATTGAAGACAGGTGGTTTTACTAGCTGCCTCTTACTGCTGCTAAGAGGCTCTCATGGACTTACAACATTACAGGAAGGTTTGAGCATCTGAGGGAAAAATAACAAAACGATCCAAAAGCTTGAGTGGAAATGATTGGGGAACGCAGATTATATCATCATTTCTGAAAAAAGAGATAGAGATTTCATGATTTATTCAGGCTCATTCAGTCAGATATGGCTGAGGCTTAAGTCTGGTTCTTCTTGTGATCAGTTCAAATATTCTTCCCATTGGTGACAGTCTCTTCTGCAGTACTGCCCAGAGCTAGGGCTCTAACTCACTCAAAAGCTGTAAGGCAGGCTGAGCCAACTCTGGATGCAGAGGCAAGGCGCTGCAGTAGCAAGAACACTAGACTTAAAGTCGTTTATCTGTTCTGAATCCTGGAAATTCTACTTACTGGCTTGTAGCATCATCTTCCTCTTCCATAGAGTAGAGTTGCTCTGAAAAGCATCTGCCCAGGCAGAGATTATAAACTAAGATTTAACGTCCTAAGTTGATAAAATTTTTGTATTTGTTATAGCTGCCAATAATTTCCTAACTAGTGTACAAGTTCTATGACTTTTGTATGTCATTTACTCTTCTGTGCTTGAGTTTCCTTATCTGAAAAGAGGATAATCATCCCTGGAGTCTTACAGGATTATTGTAGGTTTCCAATGAGATGTAAAAAGAAGGTGCTTTATAAATGGTAAGATGGCGTTATTACTATCTCTGAAGCAAATTGAGGGCAGACACTTAGAGCTCCACAATTTAAATTATAGGAAACAAAACAGGAATCATTCTGCAGCTGCCAACAAAATAGAATCAGCTTTAGCATTTAACCACATCACTATTCCTCTGTAATTCCTTAGGCTTTATGCTCGCTTCCTTTTAGTGATACCTTTTCAATCAATCAAACAAACAAATAATTAATCCATAGTTTTTGGCAACCGCCATGCTCAGAGCATGTAGTTAAGCTGCTCCTGGTTTTTATGCATTTAATTCCAGTGATTAATATTGACCTTGATGTCTGTTTCCCTATTTATGGAAAAAAAAGATGGAGAGTATACAAAAATAAAGTGAAATTAGTCATAATCCCACTCTAGTGATAATCACGAATAGGCAAATATTTTTCAAGCTTTTTGCTTCCTACACATATATAAATTTTTAATAGAAAAATGGGGAACATAGTCTACATACAGCTTTGTAAATATGAGGGTTTTTTTTTTAACTCTAAATATTATGGACATTACTTCCAAGTCAATGAATACAGAAGTACACAATCAATTTTATTGGCTATAAGGATTTTACTGTTTGGACATTTGATTATTTTTATTCAATCAATTCTTTATTGATAAAAAATTTAGGTCACTTAATATTATTTTCCAATATTACAAATGTACAGATCTTTGGCACATTTTTTTGACAATTTTCTCAGGAAATAATTCTAACATTTTAATTTCTGCATCAAAATGCATTCATGTTTTTAAGATTTTTCACTGAGTGCTCAATTATTCCAGAAAATTTTTTTATTTTCTAATAAGGGTAAGGAAAAAGATGAAAAAGCAATTAGTGTCTCGTTCAGTGTTATTTGATAATTCTGGTCTTTATATTTCAGAATGTATCCCAAGATATCCTTGCTTGCCTATTATTCTTCATTTCCCTCTCCATGTCTTCTTCTCCAGGAACTGAGCTTTCATGCTGCTCCTTTGCCGCTGACAGACCTGACAGGTGTCCCCCAAACCTACTCCATACTCCATACAAAATTACCCTTTGCCTCGACTTCCTCTCTGTCTCTTTCTCCATCAGAGCAGTAATGCCCATGGTGAGGGTTTATCTCATCTAATATTAAGGGGACATTCTTTAAGTAATTCATAGAAAGTGAATGTCAGAAGACTGGTTTAATGGGTTAACTCTCTCAGCAGGCTATCACCCGGGTAAAGGGTCATTTCAATAGATTCATTTTGGCAAAAGACTTCTCTTAATTCTGGATATCAAGTGTGAAATATACAACAGAGCCTCATTTATAAGTATTTTGAAATGTATATTTATGCCATCGATTGTTTTCCAAAGTATCCCTTTACCCCACCCAAAAAACCCTAACAGTTTCTTTTCTGAATGGCTAATCTGTGTAATAGGCTAGAATAGCACTAATCAATAAATATTGCATTGATAACTTGAAGCAATTTTCATGATGTAGAGGCTATGATTGAGGTGATCATTATTAATTAATATTAGGTTCCCACTGCATATGTGATAGTTATTTCTTTTCTAACAAAACAAAGAAAATATAATCTAGCACGCATGAATTTTATAAGTCAAATGAAGCAGCACAGATACTAAATGCAGAAAATAATATAGGAAACGGGTTAAGTATATTCAAAATTAGCATACATAAAACATCTCAACTGCCATATTTCAGTGATTGAACTGCATATTGACTGTTTCTTGGTGTGAAAATGCACTCTCATGCAATTTACTGAGTTATATCATGCTTGCTACCTGGAAGGCAAAAATGAATGAAAGATTTCTTAGTATTTATTTTCATCAGTCTCTAGGTAAATGCAATTACATAAGAATATTGGAGGGGACTGTCATATAGATGATGATCCTTAGTGGAAAGTGGACGTCTGTCAGACAAACTGACATGACATGGCAGAAACATTTAAATGGCTCTGTTCTTTTTTTCTCTCACGGCTTTATTAAAATATAATTTATATCTTTATTGAGAGATTTACATTTAACATTGTGAGTTTAAGGTGCACAATGTGATGATTTGATACATACCTATTGGAAAATGATTACCACAATAAAGTTAGCAACACCGCCATTTTCTCACATAATTACCATTTGTGCGTGTGTGTTGTGTTATAAGAATATTTACAATTTACTCTCTCAACAACTTCCAAGTATACAACACAATATTGTTGTCTATAGCAGTCATGCTGTACATTACATCCCAGATTAATAACTGGAAGTTTGTGCCCTTTAACCAACATCTCTCTATTTCTCCCAACCAACGGTCTCTGGCAAATACCAATCTCTGTTTCTATGAGTTCGACTTTTTAGATTTCACATTTAAGTCAGATCATACAATGTCTTTCTCTGTCTGACATATTTTACTTAGCATGATAATTCTGTTTTCTAGATTTTTTTTTTTTTTGGAGAGACCTCCATTCTCTTTTCCATAGTGGCTGCACCAATTTAAATTTCCACCAAGAGTTCACAATGGTTCCCTTTTCTCCACAGCCTCACCAGCACCTATTAGCTCTTGTCTTTATATAATAGTCGATCTGTTATCAAAAAGGCGTGAGATGATAGTTCATTACGGTTTTTATTTACATTTCCCTGGTAATTAGTCATGTACCTGTTGACCATTTGTATGTCTTCTTTTAAAAAATGTCTGTTTAGGTCCTTTGCCCATTTTCTTAATTGATTAGTTATTTTTTTTTTCTAGTGAGTTGTATTTGTTCATTATATATTTTGTATATTAACCCCTTATCAGATAAGTGGGATTACGAATATTTTCTTCCATTCCATAGGTTGATGGTTTTTATTTTGTTGTTTCTTTTGCTGTGTTGAAGCTTTTTAATTTGATTTAGTCCTATATATTATTTTTTGCTTTTGTTGCTTGTGCTTTGTGTCATATCTAAAACATTTTTTGCCAACACCCATGTCAAGGAGCTTTCCTCAATGTTTTCTTCTAGGAGTTTTGTTGTTTTAAATCTTACATTTACTTCTTTAATCTATTTTGAGTTAATGATTGTGTGTGATGTAAAATAGAGATGCAGTTTCATTATTTTGAGTGTGGATATCCAGTTTGCACAACACCAGTTATTGAAGAAACTATCTTTTCCCACATTGAGTGTTTTGGGCTCCCTTGTCAAGTATTAGTTGATGTTATAGGCATGAGTTTATTTTCGAGCTCTTGATTCTGTTCAGTTGGTCTATGTATAGTATGTATACCATACAATTTTGATTACTATAACTTTGTAATATATTTTGAAATCAAGAAATGTTATTCTTCAAGCTTTGTTTTTTTCTCAAGATTTTTTGGCAGTCAGGGTCTTTTGTGGTTCATGAGTTTTAGCATTGTTTTCTCTATCTGTGGAAAATGCCATTGGAATTTTGAAAGGGATTAAGTTGAATCTATACATGGCTTTGAGTTGTATGGGCATTTTAGCAATATTAATTCTTCTAATCTGTAAACATGGGGTATCTTTCAATTTATTTCTGTCTTCTTTCATCAATCTTAATAATTGTTCTGTTCCTAAATGTCAAATAATTCTTTAGGGGACTTAACCTATTTGTAATAATTATAAATTTTTTAGGGGGTATTTATTACTAAAAAAGTATTACTAAGAAATCACCCTAATTTATAGTTTTTAGTTTTGTGAGTTCTGCTGTGTCTAGCATGGGTGAGAGATAATTGGAGTTTTAGGTATTAAAATATAATATAATTCTCTTGACTCATTATAATAATGCAAGTAACCAGAGGAGCACGTATGACTTTCACATATATTGTAAGGAATTTCATATCATGTAGGAAATCATTATTAATATTTTTTTAATTGAAAAAGCAAGTTATAGATTGTGGAAGCTGCCATAGAATACTAATACAGATTTTCATATCTACCGAGAAGTGAGATGTTGTTATGTCAAATACCTGTGGAAGTGTCTTTGGATTTGAGCAGTGGGCAGAAGCTGGATGAATTCTGAGAAACATGTTTTTTTTTTTTTTTTTTAAAAAAAGCCTAAATTGCCTTGAACAGATTGTTAGTAGAAATATGGATGTTAATAACTCTGCTATTGAGGACTCAGAAGAAAGTGAAGAGTATAGTAGAGAAAACATATATCACCTTAGAGAATACCTAAATTGTCACAAACAGACTGCTGGTACAATTGTGGACATTAAAGGCACTATTGGTTATGGCTCAGAGGGAAATGAGGAGCATGTTACTGAAAATTGGAGGAAAGGAAATCCTTGTTACATTGTGGCAGAAAGCTTAGGGGAATCCTGTCTTGCAAGTATGTGGAAAGTGGAACTTGTAAATGATTAACTAAGATATTTAGCTGAGAAGATTTCCAAGCAAAGGGTTGGAAGTACAGTCTGGTTTCTTGCTGCTGATAGTAAAGTGTGAGAGGAAGTAGATAAATTGAGGGAAGATTGATAAACGAAAAGCAAACATGACTTGATGACTTGAGAAATGTTTAGCCTACCCAGGTTGCAAAAGATACTGAAATTAATAGATTCACTGCCAGGAAACTGTACACTAGAGAACAGAAACAAACAAACAAACAAACAAACTGATATGTGTTTGGAAAACCTCTTGCTAAAATCAGGAAGATCAAAGGTCAGAGTACTTATTCACAAAAAAAGGCGCCTTGAAAAGATTAAATATCTGACTCCTAGATCCCCTCAGCATAAACCAAAGTAGAGATGAGATTATCTAGGAGAGACCTGTGGGAAAGCTTCTTATCTAATTGAGTGATATACATAGGAGACCCACAAAGTTTTTGATAATTTTATATCACCAGAAATACTGTCCGCCTGAACTGAAAGGGACAGAGAAAATATGAAATGAAATAAAGCTATTAAAGTCCAAAGTTTTATAGGCAGGAAATAGGTTGATAAAGTGGCTCAACTTATAAACATGTGTGACATTTCATGAAAAGTCAAGGCTTGGAACACTTGGAATGTGTCATTCCTCAGCTTAAAAATTGAATGTGGATACCCTCAACCTGGTGGATAATGTCTCAACCTGGCACTCAAGGTTCTTTACAATCTAGTGCCAGCTTGCATTAGCAGCTTCTTTTTCAGAAAAACAAATAAACAAACAAACAAACAAACAAAAACACCTCTTTTTAAAATTCTTCCATGAATACCGCCTATTACAAGTTCCAGACATGTTCTCCTGCCATTTAGAAGATAGGGATAAAATTCCGTATCTTCTCTTTCTCATTCTCCATGTCATACACAATAAATTCTTTCTTGAGATAGAAATAGTTCTCTTAAAATTTTAACATTCTTATCATTCTAAGGAAATATATTCCCTGAGGCCAAGAATAATGTCTTATTTTTTTTTAACAGTTCTTGACTGAGGTATAATTTACATATAATAAAATGTTAAATATACCTTGGTGATATTTTACTTATAATTACCTTCTGGATCAAGACAAAGATCATTTCTATTATTAGCACCAAAGTTCTCTTGTGTCCTCACAGGCAACCATTATTTTTATTTCTGTTCCACATAGTAGGTCTGTACTTAAATCTCATGGAAATGAAATCATACAGTATGTACTCTTTTGTGTTTGCCTTCCTTTGCTGAATACCAGCCGCAGTTGGGCCTCACTCAGCATACCTCTGTCATCTGATCGCCCACGTAGATAATACTTACTGTTCATTCATTACTCTTGTGGTTTTTTTTCATAATTGTCAAGATTTCAGTAGATTTTCCAGGATAAAGAAAACTTAAGACAAATCCCTTAGATTATCTTGGAGTTTGTAAAAAAATAAAAAAAAAAATGAAGATGTTTGCATTAATTTTAATTTTTTCAATGCCCTATAGCTGCTTCCTCACTTCATAGTTAAAGAGAGATATAAAGTTACAGGATCAGAATAAAGTGATAATTGTCATAGGTGATTTATTGTGTTTTTGCCCCTTTAACATACACCGTATTATATTTTAAGTAGCATGTCATAATTAACTTTTTATTTATTCTAGTCAATAAAACCAATTTTATTTTAAACCCATCCATAGTATTTGTTCCTGAGATGTATATTATATCTTCCTCTGCATTTATGCAATATGCAATAACTGATTCTCCCAGAGTGCCTGGGTGTACCTTCATTTCTCTGAAACAACAAATGTATTTTGCCTCCCAAAGCACCTTACACTTTTTTTCCCATTTTTTTAAATAACAGACTTGAAAATGGAGAACTTAGAAAGCTCAACAGGGTATGAGAAGACTATAAAGGAGGAGGAAATAAAGAACAATGTTCAAGTGATTATTTATTTTTTGAAAGTAGAATATTCCAGACTCCTTGGGTGCTCAAAATGAATTTGTCAGTTTTTCCTTTATATACCTACCAAAAGCATAAGGGATGTTTTTTTAAAAAAAAGGTTAGATATAAGAATCCATGAATATATTACTATGTATGGACACAGAGAAAGCTTAGAATAAAGAAAAGAGTAATTCACTTTACTTTTCTTCTTCAATTTCTGTCATTATTAATATATTTACTTCTCAAACATTTATGAGACACTGCCTTGCTATAACTTGAGTTAAAATAAATATGCTGATATGCAGATCCATTTTTAATCTATTTATAAGAGGACAAGAGAGGTATTAGAAAGGCCAAAAGTGGCAGAATGCCCATGACTTTATGAATTACCACATCTAATGTAAACTGACTTCATGGTAATTCTTGACCTAGGACAAGCCTTCTCCATTCCAGCTGTTGTGTTATTCAGGCAGGTGAGGATAATGTGTTTTTATGGCACGTTAGGTCTAGTAACTACAATTCCTTGAGGTTACTATAATAAAAAGTATGTAAAAGTGAGGAAGGAGTAGGGGCCCCTGGAGGAGAAGGGGAGACAGTCGGGGATCATAGAGGTCAGGGAAGACACCGTGGTCCTGGTGCAGCATTCCCAATGAAAAGAAGCACCTCAGGCTGGAAATCGAAAGAGACGTCTGTAGCCATGATGGGAATGTTTGAAGAAGCTAAAGAAATCTTCTTGGTGACATAGTATAGAAGAGGAGACCTTGATCAGCTTTGCTACTATTGTCCTTAAAACTATTTGTTTTCTGGGTATCAAGGTAATACATGCTGTCATAGAAAACATAGAAGGTAAATTTGCTGAGTAGATCTCAAGTGTTCTTAACACACACACACAAATGGTAACTGATATGTTAATTACCTTGATTGTGCTAATCATTTCACAATGCACACCTATCTCAAAACATCATGTTGCACACCTTAACTATGTACAATATTTATTTTTCAATCATCTTCAATAAAGCTGAGGGAACAAAGAAAACATGGAAAGGTAATAATATAAAGATATTCTCAAGGATATTCAAGAATGTGTAAATCACCTTTGTTCCAAGGAAATCAGCGATTTAATTAGGAGCACAGCATATGCCCACTGTTCCTTTCTGTTCTGCCCTTTGGATAGGAAACCGAATAAATACTCATCATTTTAATATCTTTTTATCAGATTCT
Source organism: Rousettus aegyptiacus (assembly GCF_014176215.1). Classification (NCBI taxonomy): domain Eukaryota; kingdom Metazoa; phylum Chordata; class Mammalia; order Chiroptera; family Pteropodidae; genus Rousettus; species Rousettus aegyptiacus. The sequence goes on from NW_023416287.1 coordinate 81,244,743, forward strand.
GTCTAGTCCCGATGTTGAGGAAAATGAGGCAGCCTTCTGCATTCATTACAGCAAATGGTCATTCCAGATAAGAGGGCTAACTGAGAAACTTCAAAATCTCTGGTTTGGGGCATTTCACGTCTTCATTCCAGTTGCTTTACTGAGGTTATCTTGGGACATTCATCAAAGTTTTTTTAAAAAATGAAACAAACATGGGTATTCTCTTTTAGATGAAATTGTTCCACACTTTTTAAATATGTTCTCTTACCATCTCTTTTTACCCAAGAGGGTACTAAGCAGTCTAAAAAGTCTTGTGAGAAACTATTTTTCCCTTTTGGAAAAATAATACCTATTCCTCTGACAGAGTACATGGAGCTGCAGTTAGAGTTCAGCATTGTCTGGCTGGGCTGAAAAATATGAATCTGTTTTACCTTCTAATGTATTTATGTCCTGAAGTTGACTTCTGAGAAGGATGTGGTAAATCACAGGCTATTAAAGAATGCTTCATTACCAGAAAATTATTATAGATGGTTGGATAGAGAGATAGATAGAAAGACAGATGATAGATAGAAAGATAGATGATAGACAGACAGGTATATACATACACACAATAGGGGATACTATTTTGTTAGAAAATGAACTTTTTTTTTAAAGGCCTTTATCTGTCTTGAATCTAGATCTTTAAATGGTGTATATTTGGACTTCTATTGATAGATTTCATTTCACTGGGACTTTGCAGTAAGTACTCCTCATTCTTTGTTTCCTGAGAACTTTTATAACTTGGTTTTCCTGTAATTCCTATAAAACCAGAAATAAAGCTCTGAAAGTTAGACAGTAAATTGAATCAATAGCCTACAGCTCTGGTGATGTACTCTAGGGAATACATTTTTTTTTTTTTATTGGAAGACACGAGTTTTCTAAAAACAGTTTTTCTGTCTGCATATGTATGTATGCATGTGACGTATGGCACTTGTGAATATATAGGGTTACCGTATTACCATGGGTTACCAGTGGTAACATGTGCGCTCAGCTAAATTCTTCTTGGATTTTAATTTTCTGACTATAAGTCAAATACTGGGAGATCAGAAGGTAGTAAAAATGGACTCGTCCGGCACATATTATGATAGTTTTAATGGTCATCCTTAATGGTATACGTAATGCAACCAGTGGGAAAAAAATAGCAAAAGGTCAAGAAAACACCATATATATCTCGATTGAAAAAGGAAAAAGAAATTAGTGAGCTTAGCTTCTCTCTTTGACTGACCTTCCATTGGACATGCCTTTGGAATGTGTTCTCTCTAACACGACAAGGTTCTTCCAGGTTTCTGCAGACGGTGGAAAATAAAGGTTATAAGTCAACAAGAATGGGTCTCCTCTGTGTAATGAGAATTTTAATTTAGGAAAAGTTCCCTATTCGGTTGATTGTTCCACTTATTAAAGAGAAGAATATAGCCACTTTTTTTTTTATTATCTTCAGTATATGTGTGGAATACACACGTTGTGGCCTCTTGGCCGGGGAATGGAACCCTTCTGGATGAAATAGAGAGGACTCAGAGCAATATCACTGAAAATTAGAAATTTTTTTTCTGGCATGCACAGAGCTCTCCATTTGTAATGAGCTGCTTCTTCAGTTTTGAATGATCAGTGTCTTTGCTGTTCTTTCTTTTCCCTTCTGTTTCCACTATCTTGGCATTTCACTGCCCATTAATAGTTGTGGGAAGGAAAAAGGGAATACATTACTTGATGATTGCATCAATCGATGCATGATTTCCCACTGACGTAAAAAGTCCTGGAGGCATTTTTTAACAGGTGGATTCTGATGGCTGAACTACCAGTGAGGTGGGGAGTGAGTTTGTGAATAGTCTTCTCCATCAGCAGAGAATATGATAGTCCTCTGGTTTTCATGAAGCATAGTAAATATCCCAAATAAAAATTTATAAGAAATAGAAATCGCACATCTTGGACATTTCTTTTTTGAAAAAAAGAAAAGACACAAGAAATAATTTTAGTAGAAAAAGAAACAGAATTGAGAGTTTTTAGTTACGTCTTATGTATAGCTCCAGTATCAGTACTGTGAACATGTAGAAGTGAATGACAGCAGTGTAATAGCAGGATAGAATATTTGTTATGAACTGTTTTATCCTACTGTAATCGAAGAAGTCTTTTCAACAAACGCGACAGCCTATCACATGGACTCCCAGTAGGTTCAGACGACCAGCTTCACCTTGTCCATTTGAATGAATGATTTGGGATGAAGTGACCAACCTGATTTAAGAATGTTTCCACAAATTCTTTGAGTGCCGTGTGCTTCTGCCCTTGAATAAGAGCAAGAACCTGAATAAAGTAAATATGTATAGGCTACAGTGTACGCTGGAAATATGAAGATGGATGAAACACCTGGAAGAGCCTATCACCAAATTAGAGTAAAATAATGTAATATCAAAAAGCTGAATAACAAGCCAAGTGGTAAGAGAAAGGTACAGATATCATGGGCTAGTGGCATTTAAAAGGGAGGGAGAAGTCACTGAGTACTGGAGTATTCAGTGGAAGCCTTTAGATGAAGAGAGGGAATTTGAGTGTGGCCTCAAAGGAAGACTAATGGGAAAGAGGAGAAGGGATTTCTGGCAAGGAGAGTGGCAAGCGCAGTGGCCCAGATGTGGGAAGGGGTGTGGATTGCTTCGACTGAGTGGAGAGCTCAGTGGAGAGCTCACAGAGGTGAAAGGAAGGGAGTAGTAAGAGGGCAGATGGTCTTGAACACCAGGCTAAGGTGTCAGGCTTGCCCCGTAGGCAGTGAGTGTCTTCAAACGTGTTTACAACTGATTGTGGAGTCTTTTGTTTTTGTTTTTGTTTTATTTTCCAAAATCAGCAAAGGTATCCTTTAGGTCGGAAAATATGGCAGTGGTTTATAAGAAATGAGTCAACTAACTGGTCTTGACTGTTCCCTGTACTAGAGCTTAAAACAGATCCACGGGCATCATCTGTCAGTCTGTCAGGCCCTGGGAGGTAGAGGCAGGAATCATACCGATCTGTTACTTCTAGAGCTGAAGCACAAACAATGCATTGTACCACAAAGGTATGCCAGCTATGGAAGTTTGAGTGGAAGGACCTATCCAGAAGGGATTATGTTACATGACAAATTACATTTCATCTTCTTTATTATCATTAATAACCATGATGATTGTCTTGCTACCTTCCTTGTGGGCTTTACAGTCTTCAACACGCTTTCAAGTACATTATATCTCTTGATCCTCACAAGATCTCTGTTAAATAGGGAAGAATTTTAAATTATAAAGTTATTCTGGGCTCCCAATTATCTGTGCAATTAATCCTGGTTACATATGCAGTACTCTCATTCGTATTGTCGTAAAAATTATAATGAACAGTTTGCCCTTCTTTTTTTCCAAAATAGTTTAAAATTCAGGACAGGTTGTTGCAATTCTCTCCAAAAGAGTGGGCTTATTTTAGCATTGCATTTTTCTCAGATTTAGAACCTCTATTCCACATCAAAATAAAAGCTTGCATGCCACGAAGAATCATTTAGAACGAGACACTACATCTTTAACACTTCTTAATTACAACTGGATAAGGTGACACACTTGGAAATCCTCGGAGAGTAGGCAGGTGATCTGCTACATGTGTTTATTTATCTAAAACAATTTAGCAATTTACAACCATATCAACTTTGGTTTGCCTGTCGTGGGGCATTTTCCAGAACTCTTTGATTTGGTCGATACCAGATTTTCTTTTCACATCAACTTATCCTCCAAGCAGTATACTTGTGTTGTTCTTGTTACGGAGCCAAAAGTTGCCCATGCCCCTTGAGTAAATTAAAGATAATGCTGTAAAATACACATTTAAAATTTCAGTCTGCCACAGACTAACTTCATTGGTATGAAACTCAGACCTCTTCTTATTAAACACTGTTAAATATTCTCTTCATTTTTGAGACAAATATGAACAGAAACACAACCAAACATGTACTGTATTAAAATCATCGATTCACAATATTTAAATTTTCAGCTAGCCTCCAATTAGCAGGCTTTCCAATATTTGAACAGAAGACCATTTTAATGTAATTACAAACACATTTTAGGCATCTAAATTTTTTGCATAATTAGTTCCCTATTAAACTATTTATGTAGCCCTTTTTCCATCAGAAACAGAGAAAGCAGAACAATTTTATTCCTTACTGTTACAATAATTAACTATGCAAGTAGAACAGCATATTAATAGAGTATAATTTGTTTACATTTAAAAGAAAATTGTGTTAGATTAGCATAGCAAAAGACTATTTCCATATCCAGGCAGTAATATGCAGGCCTAATAGCAATTTACAGTGTAGTTAAAGAATATTATTAATAAAGTAATACAGTGTAATTCTGTTTGCCCCACCATATTTCACAATGTCCTTAATTACAGCTAATTCCATCGAGACTAATTTGGGTGTTATTAAGCAGTAGACACAAGAATCTTAAATACAACCTTTGCTAATAATAAATTTAGAAGTTACCATAGAATTCGTTCTTATGAAACGTAGGTACAAGATGAGTATTTGTATTTTCTCCCCAGGGTGAAATCCATAAATATACACGTATGTAATTGATGTCTAAAAATGAGCTTTTTTGGATCCAATGTTTTGTTAACCACTCAATGAGAGGATTATTATAAATAAATATAGTTAAGGTGAGATGGGATACAGGATGGCAAATAGGTAGCGGTTTAGAATGGTAATCTAGAATTCTCTTAGGTGAAAATTTTCACTTGCTAGTGGCTTGATTTTTTCAACTGAAGCAATCCTGGAAGTGGCTAATACCGTGCATGTTTCTCCCTTGAGGGAAATTAATAATAATACCTCCTACTTAGTAAACAGCCGCATTTCACCAGGCATATGCCTGATATCATACATACATTACTGTCAGCCCTCCAGGCCACTCTGTAAGATAGGTAATATTTTATCCACTTTCCAGATGAGTAAACTGAGTCATGGAGAGTTTAAGGGATTCACTAGAGGCCACACCGTTAGGTAAGAGTCAGTGAACCAAAACCTAGCGTAGTCTCACAGCATAGACTTAACAGATATCATGCTGTTTCTTTTTTAGGATCTACACCTTTCTGATCTGGTCAAAAGTAGGTTGAGAAAAGATTTCCCAGGCGTTGTTACCCTTTTGGTAGGGCTGCAGTGTATGCTTCCAGTTGTGAATTAAGTATGGATGTGGAATTAGATAATGAGTCTTTCTCCGACAACTGTAAGAATCAATACAAGTGAAAGTATGATAATGCTCAGATTTCTCCTTTAATATGTCTGTTTATTAATAATTTTTTTCCTTTTTTTTTTTTTTTTTTTTTAAGGAAAGAGTAGGTGAAAATCACTCTGGCTGGAATTCCAATATGAATTTCCAGTACTGCTTTTGCCTCTTTTTGGCCGATTCAAGAATCAGAATTGGTCTTTGAAAAGCAAAGGGCTGACGCTGATAATATTTGAAATTTCTTTGATATTTAAAATGCACAAAGTGATGAATACTTAATTTTTAGGTTGCTAGCAGACATGCTTGAGATTTAGCTCTTTGCTCAGACTTTGCTCATCTATTCTATCACCTGATAGTCCAGTATTTTCTGTAAACTAGAATGGTGCTACCTCATTATTCATCCCTTAAGGTGATGTTAAAATTGGTTTACATTTTTTTTTTTTTTTTTTTTAGTGGGCACAACTAATTAAAGAGCAAGGAAACTATATGTAGACTAGATGTCAAGAGGAGCTACTCTGGGGTGAGGCCAGGAGGCCAAGGCCCTGGTTTTGTCACTTACTAGCTATGTGGAATCAGACAAGTAGCAATCTCTTAGGACTGTGCCATTCAATGGGCGATTCTATAGCGATTCTATAGCGATGGAAATGCTCTATCCTGTATGGTAGCCACTACCTGCACTTGCCTATTGAGCACTTGAAATGTGGCTAGTGTAACCAAGAAACATAATTTTAAATTTCATGTAGTTTTAATTCATTTCACTTTAGCCACATGTGGCAAATAGCTAACTTTGGATAATGTGGCCACAGAGCATCAATTACTGGGCTTATAAAATAATGATTAAAAATAACCTTTTTAAATATTTCAGAGTCTATGGACATAAATATACATCATATATATATGTGTGTGTGTGTGTGAGTGTGTGTGTGTGTATGTAAATATATATATAATGCTATTTGTAAACTCCAAGGCATCCCTTAAGTATAATTCATTGATTATAACATTAATAATAGCAACGATGATAACAATAATGGTCACTGCTTGGACATAACCCACAAAATAGAAAATCCCAAGCTGCCAAGCTTGGATTTTCTCATTGTCTTCTACTTTTTTCTTTTCCATAGCTATGTTGATCTGTGATTCCAGACTTCCTAGGGGCAGATGGTAATCATTGCAAGTTTAATTATGTATACTGTGGGGGGACCAAAGTAGATAAAAAGGCAGGGAGTCCAGAGAATTAGATTCTAATTGTAACTCTGCCATTGACTAATTGTGTAATCTTGGCTTCCTCTAAAACTTCGGGAGCCAATTTTCTATAAGCTTTGACCAAGGAAGTTATCTTAATAGTTTATAGGCTCATAAAACATTATGAGAAAAGGGACTTCAGAGGTTATCTTGACTGGATCCTTTCTTTTTCTAGAGGAAGACTCTGAAGCCTGGAATTGGTAAATGACTTGCCCAAGGATGCTAGACTAGTTGGTGACAAAACTGGGCCTAAGGTACAGGTCTTCGTCTCCTTTCCACTGTACTCCATGATGCCCACTGTATGATAACTCAAGGAAGGGCAAGTCACCATTTAATGCTCTTGAAGATAGATAGCCAATAAGTGATTACATATCCCCCAGGACTTAATCCCAATTCTATAAGAGCTGTATAACTCCTACAGTAATTAGTTTAACACCATGAGGTAGATTCGTTCATGGAGCCCACATTTTCTTAACTAGGTATGCGATTCAGTTTCCATGTTTGCAAAAGCCTGGGGTTGGATGAATCACTCTCCAAAGTCCCATCTCGCTCTGACTAAGATGAAATCAACCAACATTTAATTTTTTTCTATTACCTGGCACATTTATGGTTTTTTTTTTCTCAAGCAGGTTGTTAGTCCTCCTTGCCATAATTTTATCTTTTTAAGTAATCTTTTGACTATCTATTATATATATATATACAGTACAATATTCAGAGTTACAAGTGGGTATGCAATGAAAAGAACAGTCACCAAGCACTATTGCTAACAATAGGATCAACAACTATAGGATTTGTCTAGGACTGAGAGGTTTTCTGGGGCATGGGACTTTAAGTGCTAAAACTATGAAAGTCCTGAGCAAACAAGAACAAGTCCATCACCCTAGCAGATTTCTTGATGCACCCAATCTCTTATGCCCTCACACCAACTTCACACCTGCCACTAACAGAGAATTCCACTAGGCACAAAACAATATGTTTTTAACATTTTTCTCCAGATGACATCTTGAAGTAAATAAAACTCACCACTCGGAAGATGAACATCTCAAGATCTTTGGTATTTCTTATTCTGTAGGTTTTAGAGGAGAAAGGGTGTGATTGAAAACCAGACCAACTTATCCAAGGGAAGCTGGTAAAGTGACAACCTCCATCGTGCAACTAGTGACCTCTAAAACATGGAGAAGATTTTACTCATAAGCTGAATGAATTATTACTTATTGATGGAACCAGCCTTCTTAGGGAAAGTCATGTGAGTCATTGGATAGTCATTTGTGAAAAGACTTGAGAATAGACTACTGCTTCCAGCCTTGGTGAATGTTGGGATGAAATAAATAAAGGTCTTGAGTTGATGGAGTGAGAAAAAAGATGACCTAATAATTCCTTTTCACTTTCAATTTCTATGAGTTTATGTTTGGGAATAATGGTAATGGTTTCCATTGCAGAAGGGTGAGCTGCTCCTTCTAGAATGTGAATGTGAACGATGGACATTCATTAAGATTTTTCCCTAAAATGAGGTTTTTTTTATCTGCTTTTTTTGAATGCATATTTCATGGTTGTATGTATTTATTGTGGAACATAATGCCTTTCAAAATCTACCTCTTTTTTATTGAAACTACATAAAATTTTATTTTTCCTTCCTTGAATTTTCTTTCCATCTTATGCAAATCAGTATATATTTATGGAGTAGCTATTATGTCTAAGGCACTCTTCAGAGTACCACAGAGAATGCCACAAATGAATAAAAGATTCCCCGCCCTCCCGGAGTTTAAACTTAGGTGCAATGAGATAAGTACCCAAAAAGCTATAGGAGCAAACAACATCAAATAATTGCCATAAAGAAAGTTTAATGAAAAAGGGATGTGACATCTAAGTGAACAGGAAGAATTGTATAAGGTGGAAAGAATGTTTGAAACATGTCTTAATAATGAGTAAAATTCAGTAATTGTAATTATTAAACTTTAGGTTCAGGGAGCAGTGATACAGATTATTGGACTGGAATATCTGAAAAAAGTTGGAGATGTAGTGTGCAGACCCTTGAAAGCACTAATGGAGAGTTAGCTGTCTAATTCCTAAGGCGATGATGAGAGTAACCTCAGGTTTCAGAGCAGGAGCATGATACACTCAGATGTGCATTTTAAGATCGCTCTGGCACTGGTTGATAGTGTGAATTGAACTGAAAATAGAAAAAAGACCGGAGACAAGAAGACGAGATGAGAAGTGGTGAGAGCCTCAACAAAGTAAGTCCAAAAAAGGAGGGAGCACACTTACAAGGAAAGTGGTTAAAAATCTTCATGACTTGGAGGCTATGAGTGACAAGTCAAAGGTGACTTCGAGGCTGAGCTTTGATAAGGGAGAGCGAGTTGGTGCCAGGAAGCAGAGGTGGTTGCAGGAAAAAGACAGAGTCGAATCCCCTTCAAAATTATTTACATTTGTATCTCGTTGTTGATATTTTCCTTCGTATTTTTTCTATCGTTACTTCATCTCTAATTTCAAAAGGTTTTCTTTTATTATCTTTTTAAAATTCCTAATAAATAGCTTCTCAGCCCCTTGAAGGTAAAAAAAGTTTTATCGAGACTCACGCCCTTAGTACTTTACTATACTAACACTTGGGTAATACACAGCTAAGCAGAGTCAACATTTGCATTGCACTAGATTGTACTAATTTGTGGATTCATGCTATTTCCACCTTTTACTTCATGCAAAATATTGAGCAGTTTTTCAGAATGTCTGTGGAGGAGACAGGGGTGGGATGGCAATCACACATTTTAATATTACAAAATTGTCACTGTACTCCCTACTTTGTTTCAACAGAAAGAATGGTTATGTGATGGTGCCTTGGCTTGGGTTAGTATCAGTCTCATTGATTCTGGGTTAGCTGTTGATGCTCTGGATGTTGCCGAAGCCTCTAGTTCAGGTCAAAATGCGGAAGCTTCCAAGACTCTTGGGAGATATGGATAATTTTATTTCCCTTCTTCCCTTAAACTGTTAAAATGTTCCATCAGTCTGATAGCAAAAGTGTTGTCCCAAATAAAGGCAGGGCATATTCCCTGACTGCAGCTATTAGCAGAAATCTTATCAGTCACAAGAGGTGGCAAGAGCCCTACCAGCTCTCATCCTGAGTTAATCAAATTAGGGGTTTGTCATTTTTTTCCCTAGCTAGCAGGAAATTAAGTTTCACTGAAGCATTTGGGTCAGACCCTTAGTATCTAAGAATGATCTCCCTGTAAGATAAGTTTACAGTATTCATTTGCTTTGGGGCCTTACCTTTAGATTACTTTTTTTCTTAGAACGAACATCTTTAAGGCAGCTTTAATATTTTCCACAGCTGTTCCCCTTTCAGGGTCAGCATCACTGTGGTCATGTGGTAACCTTGCACCATCTCCCCTAATGTCAGAGGAGAATCTGGAAAAAATTGCTTGAATGTTTTCTCAGAAGCAATCAGTTTTATTTTTTCAAGTGGATATTGTTTTAACTGTAAGATAGCATCCAGCTCTGACAGGCGTTAAGTAGTCATGGCAGCCTAATCTTAAATGGAAACACCAAGATTATTCTGCCTCCCAAATGATTGCTCTCTACAAGTATGTTTTTCTCATTCACTTTTTCTTTCCTTTTTACCAATTGCTTTCCAGCTGTTACTCAGGTTTGGCCTGATTCTTGCCTGTTTTTCTTTTTATCCTGTTGACTATCTGGGACTCACATCTTCCGGTGGCATATTCTTAAAACAAGTCAAGACACTCTTGCTATGTTCTCTGACATTCGACACGTTAGGGAAAACGTCCTACGGTGTGGTGCAAACTTGCAGTGTTTCATTCTAAAGTTCTGCTATCCCTACTTAGATAAATTATTTTGAAAGGATTTGAATTGGGCAAAAGTTAGATTGGTTGAAGAACTAGCAAACCACCTTACTGCACTTATGGTCTCCATTTCACACTTGAACTCCAAATAGCCATTTGATAACATGTGGAAAATTGCCCCCCCCCCAACACACACACCAAAAGAAAAAGCCTGCCAGAAGAGGAAACCAGTATCCCTCTCTATCATTCATTCATTTCCTCTTTTGTTGATTCAATATAAAAGAACCTTCCTGAGCACTTAGCTTTCACTTTGGAATTAAAATTCAGTATATGGTGAGATTATCTGTGTTCTTTTAGTGTATGTCTGAGGCTTTTCAGGTAATGACTAACCCAAATTTGACAATTGTGGTCAATTCTGAAAATACATGTACTGACCATTTTCCTGTTTATTTCTTATGTTCTTGATTTCCTGAAAAAAAAAAAAAAAGCAGCAGTCCTTATCATGGAGGATCCATATAAACTTGAGAAATTACTAGGATTATGGAACTTTACCACCCTCAGGGTAGTTGGGAAGTTGACACTTCTTATTTATTTATTTATTTACTTACTTACTTACTTATTTACACTTTGCTCTTTTCAGTTCAGTCCAAAGTTGCCTAGTCAAATGTAATCTTTGTGCTTACAAATAAATTCAAACAGCTTGCTACTGTTTGTCACAATTTTCATTTGGACCCTTAGAATCCTGCTTTCTTTTTTGTAAAAGACAGTTTTACATTCATAAACCGTTGCATGTCGGTCATTTAACCCTGTTCCCACGCTTTACTCCGAATGCATTACGGAGTGACCCCGCATGTCAGCACTATAGCATTGTACAGTAAATAGAGTGTTTTGCTTCATAAATCAAGCATAGAACTTATAGCCAACTTCAGCATAAAAAAAAAAGTCACTGAAATAATACGGCCCAGCTGCAGGAGATAGACGTTGTATTCATAAAGCTAGCCTTAAATTACTGACATTTAAATCCAGATTTGACAAAGCTAAGACTATTTTGAGAGGATTCTGAATAATCCTCATGAAATTTCAAATTCCTCTTTTGTCGTTTTGAAGAAAACTCACTTTTAGAAGGAGCGAGGGTTAGATTTTGTCCCCTCTGCCCTATCTTTGACGGTATCAGAAAAGTGCATTTGGGTGGCCACTTCTCCTAATTACACAAGTCACTTTGCAAATCTTCTGTTTTCCCCTTGGGGACCTGCTTTCAGGGGGCATAGCGCTCTTCTTTTATTGCGTCAATCAGCAATAAAATGGAAAGGTGATTTGGAAAATTCAGTTTTGGATTTCTCCCCATCTCAATCAGATTGAACACTAACGTCTCATTGAGAGTGTCCAAAGATAGAAATTAATTTTATTTCAAGCAGCAATTTGTATTTTTATGTTGGAAGGGAAAAAAATAAAGCCTAAAAGCCCAATGATTGGCCAGACTTCCAGCTTTCACTGTTCTCTGTTCATCTCTTATAGGTAGCAATTTTAGCATTCAAAATTTAAAATATATCAGAAGAACATACATTTACAATGCTTTCTCTGAAAGCATGCTTTGAAAAACCTCATGTAATGGGAATACCTTGTTAATGGAGGATTGTCAACACACCGGATAGTTTAGGCCATAATCTTTCTAGCCACCAGAATTTACCAAGATAAATTAAAATCATTCTATTTTCTCATTAATTTCACTCTCCTCACCTCAAAAAATATTTTTTTTTAAAGCGCACAACCAAATGCTATATGTAATTACAACAGTATAAGAATTAATGAGAGATGGGAAAAGCTAATGTCTGTATTTTATCTTTCATGCAAGGGGATTGAAACCCATTACCATTTTGTTAAAAGCATTTATCTGGTAACTGTAAAATGAGTTAGACTAGATTTAAAAAAATTTTAATGGTCTTACTACAGGTAATTTCTTTGTTCACCCAAGATAGAAAAGTCCAACTGAATTATGTTCTGGCATAAATTGCCTTCTGGAATTCAACTGCTTCTTTTGTGAAGTAGCAGTATCTTCAAATTAACCTCAGTTAACACGAATGGACTAAAAAAATTGTTCAAAAATTTATGTAGTTCAAAAATTGTCAGATTTGTTGAAATGAATAATGTGTTTGGATTTTTGGAAGACCTTTACAAATTTTGAACCTCCTGCAGTTCCATTTGGTGTAAAGAATTATACTATAAACAAGGGGCTCCATCTGTACTTTTGAAATAACTATTCAGCTTTCCATTTCAGTGCTCAGACAAATTGACACGACAAACTGAAAAGCAGAAGTTAGTGTTCAAAGAAGTTCAAGAGTAAACATTTAGTCAATTCGTCTGCTCGGGTTGAGAGAGATGCAGAGCACTAAAGTCCAGGATTCTGAATGTAGGCTCTCGACTGGTGGGGAAGACTCTGCACTGTCTTTATAATTGCTTCAGGTCACATGCAAAAATACATATCTACTCATAGGACACCCTCACTATTTCTGTGTATTTTGTACACATTTCGCTATATTTATGAATGAGGAATATATTTATATTAAAGTTTCATTTATTAACTTCTGTGCTTTTCTGGTCATTTTCACTGATGACTTAGGCCACTATTTGATCCCTCTGTTTGGCCAAAGGTATAAGAAATGGCATTTCTAGGAAGATGAACAAAATGATAACAGCTGTCAGAAACTTCTTTGATAGGGCTCAGCAAGACAAGTTATAGAACGCTGCTTCAGTCATATTACTTTTCAATTCAGCTCGACAGGAAATTACAGATCACAACTACACCAGGCTTTGTAATAGGTGCTCTGTGATCTGCTCATAGCAGGAGCTGTCATTTTTAAGCCAAAATTTAAGTTTAACGTAAATGGGGCATTTCAATAAATCAAGATCCATCTATACATCTGTCACATGTCATTCTTGGGATCTTTTTTGCCCCCGTGCTTTCTGTCTGGGGCCCATTGCTCAAGGATTGAAAGATTCATGGCCCGGTCGCTGTCTTTCTCATTATGCTTGAGGGGAATGCATGCCCCAGTCAGATGCGCATTCATTCTTACAGGGTCTGCATGAAACTTTGCACATCCCCACGTGAGCCCACTCTCACGCCACTTGCCTTGTTAGTAATGCGCTTTCTTCTCCTTTGCCATTCTTCGCATGCTATCCCTCATTTTTGGCCTAATGTAAAGCTCCCATTCTCAGTGCCTCCTGGGCCTGCCGTGCGGCACAGTGGGGCTGTGCTCTCTGCTGACCTCCTACAACACACATGGTCTTTTCCATTCATTGAGAATGCATCATGCATAGCCCGACATTGTTAGCTGTCTTGTAATCTGTATATTTTTCTCTCCAATGAGATCATGCAGTCTCTGAGAAATTATGATGCCTCTTTGTACCCTCTGGCCTTAGTACCTAATAGACTTTCAATGATAGCTGGCTGATTTAGTGATGAAGCTTTGTTTGGAAGTCTGCAAAAAGTAGGATGAATTGATGTGATGTCCTCCCGTGGCAGTTACTCCATGCAGATTTGTATTGGATCAAAATCATCAGGTTTAGATAAGACCAACTGACACAGCATTATTTTTCAGATGGAAAGACAACTGAATTTAAACCTCCCTGAAGTGCAAAATGCAATAGAGAACAACTTAAATTATGATAAAAGTTGATCACAAAAATACCATTACATTTCTTAAGTCTTCCCTTTCATGGTGAACATTATAGTGTGACCACAGTCTATGCTTTTCAGGACATCTAAAAAGTCATCATTTTAATAATCCCTTTAAGAGTTGGATTATCTCCACTCAGTGTCTTAAAACAGTAAGGAAACTCGGGATGAGATTAAGGGGAGAGAATTAGCATTCATTAAATCCACAGTTTCTCCTGTTTAATTCTCCATGACAACTTTACAAAGTGGATGGAATTATCTTCATTGTTTGCAGGAGAAATCAGAAATTCGGAGATGTTAATTAAATTGTCCAAGATCACACAGATATAACTCAAGCTGCTCTGTTTCATGTATCTTGTCTTATTCCACTACTCTTTCAATAAGAAGACATTAGCTTTTCTGATAACAGGTCAACGTCTTATTAAAGCTCCTCATTTAGTTCCAATCAGAACATTACCAGTCTTTTATCTATTTTTTTTTTTTAACACGCGATCCTGTGCCATTTCTACAGATTTGGGAGGTTGAAATTATTCTGCTTATGAAAGTCTAGTTTGATTCATCTAGTAGGACAAACCCTTAATGTAAGAGCCCTATCTATCCTCTCCAGTTACATTTCCCTGCCTTGATCAGCATTTGCTGCTGCTCTGTTCTGAGGAAGCTGAGATGTTTCTGGCTCTGTTTGAGATACTCTGGTCTAAAAGCATGGAACATCAAGATAATCATCCTGGAGAGGGGCAGGATGATCACTAATAGTTTGTATGTGGAACTTCATCAGGTAAAGATGGACCTGAGATACAATTTTGTCAGTATCTCATGTTGGATCTCTCAGTGGTTATCCATCAGACTGCTTATGGATAGCCGTGTCTCCCAGATTGATTGGTACCCTTTGTAGAAGTTACCATGTGGATGCTTCTCCCGTCTATCATTCTGTCCTTGGTGCTTTTCTTTATGTGCTTTTATCCTTCCTTCCTTCATTCCTTCCATCTACCCATCCATCAGGCCATAAGGCACACATGAATTGCCTATTTATTCTGTTCATGGCATCACTGCAGGGCTATGAGAAATTAAAAGGTGACCCTCTTTCAAAGGGTCTTGACCAAAAAGAGTGGTGATTATCTAGTCCTAGGAGAAGAGCCCAAGAACAGCCCTTTAGAGGTTGTCCCTCTACACAGCAGACTAATGTCAGATGAACAGGGCAGAGACAAAGGCTCAGATTAGTTCTCTGCTTGACACTTTTTAGCTCATTGTCCCTTCTCCTTATTTCTGTAGGCATCAGTGTTCTTTTTCTGTTTTTGCCTCTTTTCTCTTCATCCTGCTTTATCTATGGCTGTTAGATAAAAAGTCATCCTTCATTGTTTGTAGATAAAGGTATATGTTTCTCTGTATGTGAAATGAGTAATGTAAGAAATATCTTTGTTCAAAGTAGAATGTACATAGATTTATGGAAATGAGTAAATACGATACATTTGAATATTTTCTTTGCAGTTACTTATAAATCACAATGATCTCAGATATGCAGTGGAGATATCAATTAGTCTGAAAGAGCGGTTTGACTGTGGGACTCTCTTTTCTAGGAAATCAAATTAAATTTTACAATCATTAATAGATAAAATTTGCTGAACTCTTACTACATGTCAACTTTTGTGCTGAAAGTGTCAGCGCCATTATTTTGCTTCTCAACAAACTTAGGAGTTAGGTGTCATTATCACGTTTCAAATGAGGAAATTGCTACTTGGTAACATACCCAAGTTCACATAGCTAAAAGGAGGCTGAGCCAGGACTCAAATCTAAGCAGTTTGGCACCAGAATTTCTTTCCTAGCCATCTTGTTTCTTTGTTCCATGATTGTCAAACAACCACAACAGCAATGATGACAACAACCCCCACCTTTTGCCCCTACAAGAAAACTCTTTATCCCTACGGGCAATATTTAGACTTAGGTTCATTAAGGAATAAACCTAATAACCATGTCTATGACCAAAAGAATGGTCATGCCTAGCAGCACAGGACATTTTCATTCTGACTAAACGCTGATAGGACAAGTCTTGTGTAGGCGATATGAGGTCTTGTTTATGACGGAGGCTCAGTTGCCTATGTACAAGCGTGGTGAGTTAGTGGACCAGGTTTTGTTTCTCCTCTCTGCAGCAGTACCTGAAGCTCTTTATTCTTCATGTTTTTGAGCTCACTCTGTTAAGAAGTTGTGATTTTGTGTATATGGGTTCTACGTTGTCACGGATTCTCCCTGTCTTTTATGACTCTAAGCTCCTTTAGGCAGGAATGGGCTCTAGTGAAATATGCAACAGCAACATGTTGGACAGTTGGATTGAACTAAATTATCTCAGTATCACTGTTATCTTTTCTTTTATCCCTCAATACTTCTTGGGAGTACATTTCCCTCTCAAAGAAGAAAGAGTTTGGGTGCTAAACAACAATAATTAATAATCTCCACCAAGAGATACAGAGAAAATCCCGAAAGTAAGAAAAAGTGAGAGTGATTGTGTAAGTGCCATGAAGGGTCACCAGAGCCAAGCCACCAGGCAGCCCGGTGAGGCTGGACAGAAGCCGGGGTAGAGTGTGTGGCTGGGGCAAGACAAGTGACCCTAGAAATTGGACCCGTGGGGACAGATGTTCATGCTTTTATTAAAACACATTTACCACAACTTATATGTCAAGCACTGAGCTACAAGGACAAAGAAGACAGAACACTGTAGGCTGGAGGGAGTAGAGAGATCTAAATAAGTGAGATCAACAATGTAAAGAATGTACAGATTACTCTGAAAACACAAAGGAATGATCAACTTATGGAGAAGGTCAGGAAAGCCTTCAGCAAGGGAGGTCTGAGATGCCCTGGAGGACATTCTGAGGAGAGCTCAGTAACAGGAAGCAGGCGTGGCACAGATATTTGGCAGCACAGACTTGCAGGGTTGGTTTCAGCAGGAGGACAAGGCGCCATTGGAGTAAGGAGCCACAGAGTTGGGCAGAAGGGCCTTGTTTAGTTGTAGCCAGAGCTGAGGTGGAGTCCTGGAGTTCCACACGTCATTGCCGAGGGCAGGAAGGGTGGGAAGGAAAAGGGCTCTGCTCGCATTAGCCAGACGCTCTTTAGTCATGTTGAAACTCATTGCTTTTTTCAAAAATTTCAATTAAAAATTTTAATTTTAATAACAATGAACATTTATGGAGCATTTGCTGTGTGTCACACACTGTGCTTAGCTCTTCATATGCAAGAAGGATTGTGTTGATACCGACTAAATGGTTAGAAGGCGGAAAGGTTTCGAAGGAGACTTTTTAAACTCAAGGACCTGTAAATCTATATTGGATGGTGAGAAATCATATAAGAATTAACTAGATGATGGTATAAGAAAGTATAGGGTTAATCGTTGGTACATCCTAAACGTAACAGGGTGGGTAGGGGTGCACTGCCTCTTCGAGAAGTCTTTGCAACATAACGTAGTGTTACTCTTCACAGGGCTGCTCTAGAGGGCCTGAAGCATGATGGAGATTTGCTTAATGAACACACTGCAGACACGGGAACTAAATACTATTAGATTGCAAGGCATTGTGTTTACTCATTCCTCTGCTGTGAGCCAGGGGTTTCAAGAATGGATGAAGACTAAAAACTGATATGACATAAATAGTTAACAGTCAAACCATGGGCCCACTCCGAACCTTTACAGGCAGCCAGTAAATTGAATGCAGTGGCGAGAAAGCAGAACTACTCTGCTCACCCACGGAAACAGTCAAGCTGCCACAATTTGCACAAGGTGCAAGTAACAGATCAGCCTTTCCGAGGACCCTGCACACGCTGCACATTGCGGCAGTCTCACCTCGGTCACAGAGCCTCTGCCTCACAGCTGGGCTGAAGGAATTAGCTTGCACACCAGAATATTAATGTCAGCATCTTTTATCACATGGGCTGCGGATTTGCAACCATTTGAAAAAAAAAAAAAAAAAAAACTCACCAACTCTGCTCATGATTATCTGTGATTTAGAGAAAGGGGAAAAGTTATCATTAAAAAAAAAAAATTGGTGTCCATCATCGAACGGATTGTGACAGTCCCTGTATAAAAGAAAAGGTAAGTTCAAATATTTGGAATGCTTTCTTATTTATAAGCAGTCATGACAATGTAAATATAAAACAAAACCCAAAAAATCTCCAGAAGGTGCTTTAGAAAGAGAATAAAAGGTACGCTTCCCCACTTCTGCCCTGTCTCCCCACACACATACGCACCTTGCTATGAATTGCATAATCCAGGCAGAGCAATATCATAAACTGCCTTTGGATTGCATGCTGCTATTTGGTGTGTCTTGCCCAGTTTGTTTGGATTGGATAATAGCTCAGATATGAACTTGGGGAGAGGTGAGGACCAGGGGATAAGAGTGAACTAGAGGTGTTAGACAAGGAGGTAGAGATTTGCTTGAAGCTAGGTGAGGACTCAGGGCCGCAGATGCTCAGGGCAGCAGAACAATAGAGAGAAGCTGACTTTGACACTGAAACAAGACTATCAGGCACAAAATGTCTCTTACTTTTATAATAGGGACCAGAATGAACCCAGCTTCAGGTCTAACAGGTTCTTATACTCTGGTAACCAAATGCCAATATCAGGGCAATTTGCCTTTGTGCTTGGCCGATCCTGTCAGGGCCTGCCACAAAACTGACAATTGCCCTGTCGATCTATCCATTACTCCATCCAGAATCAATCAAGTGTGCTCTCTGGCCCCGAGCAGTGACCACTCTAAGATCACAAGATAGTCACATCAGACACACAGTGGCGGCAAAATGCCATTCCAGTAAAATCCATTAAACACAACTTTTATATGATATTTTTCTTAAAAAAAAAAAAAAAAAGACCTAGAAATGAAATTCCTGCACAACTGGCCTCATATGAATAATTTCCTTATCAAAATCTTCATCTATGTAAATTATTTCTTGAAATGTTTCAAAAATGCAATAGTTGGTGCTTATCATGGTATTTGGCTTAATTGCATCCTGTTCTAACGTCTACTAGACCTGCCCTCTGCCTTTCTAGAAATCTTTGCTGGCTTTTTCTTATTTATTGTCCTCATTCTTTGCCTCTTAAAAATTCAGTGTTGTGCTCATAGATGCGCAATTTTGTTTTCAAGAAAAGACAAATTAATAAATTCTATAAGCCACCAGCAGTTACATGATGATGATCTAGCAGCAATATTGTAAATAGCATAAAAACTGAGTTTCGAAACTGGACTCCCTACTTATCCATGAAGGACTTTAGGAAGGTTATGTAAATCTTCTCTACCTCTGTTTCCTTATCTGTACAATAGCGATGATGACATATCTCATAGTTAGGTCACGGATAATACACATAAATTATGAGACATAGCCTCTGCCACAGAGTAAGTTCCCAGTAAGTGCCAGTTTACTGCCACTGGATTTTAGGAAATAACAGTTGATATGGATTAAATTAAGGCCTTACTCTGGACCAATGTTTTGTGTTGTTTATGACATTTTCTGGATGAAGTCGAGCTTGGTGGAAAGGTAAGTGACCAGATTATACATAAATATGCCGTTCTAGTATAAATTGAATCAATGAATATATAGTTATTTTCTTGTCTGAAGAAGATTCTTTTGTAGAAGAAGAAAGAGTGAATGATTAAAGCATATTATTGTTTGTTGGAAATATTACTTTTACTTTACTCAAAACTGCAGGTAGGAGCTGCAGCACAGGAAATCACTAACTTCAAACCCGGTATGTTCCAGGCCAGCAAAGTCATTCAGGGACAGCACATGAGTTGAAGTCTAGATGAAGAGGAGCTGTCCACTCTTAGTTCCAGGCGCAATAACAGCATTTCTGAAAGACTGCCATCAGCTCTCATTTGCAATTCTTATGAATTTAAGACTTTATCCTTGGTATGAAAGTAGACTCTTGTCCTCTACTAACATAGTAAACAAATGAACAGTAGGCCCACATGGCAAGGTAGCCTATTAACCATTGCAACAAAACATATAATTGCTAAGCAAGGGGGTTGTATATATTTTCATAAAACAACATGCTTACAATATCAGGCATTCTTCAGATGGAATATCCACTTCCTTTATTATTGCCTTAATCTCTTTTGGGCAGCACGTGGTTAAGCACATTCCAGTTACTGCAGGATTTTGAAATTTAAGAACAAGAAAGCAAACAAGTAGACAAACATATGAAGAAATAGCCTGTAAGTCAAACTTTCTTCTTTTATTTCTAAACAGCATCTTTCTCATCCAACTATCTAAATTATTTGGGATTCAATCAAGGATGGACAACACAGTTTAATGAGTCATCTTGTAAATTTTAGAAGTGTGTAGTACTTTACTGCATTAGACCTCAGGGTTTCTGTTATCCCCTGATTTGGTCTGTAATCAGCCAAAAAGAAATTATTGACACTAGCACTGAAGTAGTTTCTGTAAAATGTAACTTCTTAAAAGCATGTTGACGAAACGCTACTAAAATTATAAAATTAGTGAGTCATAAGGTTCACAAGAACATACTTAAAAAAATAAAGAGTGCCTTATCATTGGGTATGTATTTCATGAACAATATGAACAATTGCATGCAACCAGAGAGGCAAACAACCATTCCACTGCCAAGTCTTGCTGTTCTCAGTGAAGTTTCTGTAATACTTTCCTTGCACAGGGACCTTAGACTATAGACTTCAGAGAAATTTTTACACTAACCAAGGGCTTTATTATATTATATGCTTCTTGCCTCCTCATTTGCTTCTTTTCATTTTTTTATCGAAATTAACTCTCTCTTCCATTACCCATATATGCTTGTCTTCCCAACTGGATCAGTAGCTCTTTAGAAGACAACAGACAGTTTCTAAGCTCGTTGGCCTTCATTACGGCAATGACATGCTCTGCAAAGGTCAAGCACTTCATAAAATGAATCCTGTTTCCCGTCTTCTCCACTTGTATTGGGGACACCTGTGTTTTCATGCCTCCTTTCTGGAGCCGTATGAACTGTCACCCTGATGAGGGTCTCTACAAGTACGGGAGGAAGGTATTTCTGAAGCAGGCCTCCAGGTCCACCCACCCAATGTGACACAATGTGACATCACAACACACTTGAGGGAAAGTCAAAATGTGTAAAGGGCAGATATGTGATAGAACACAAAACATGGCGATATGCAAAATGAGCTACACAAACTGTGAAAATTAAATCACAATCCGTTGTTCCATGAAAGTGCAAGAACTGCTAATTTTCCTTCAAGATAGGAACTACAAATAGAGAAAAACTGTACCATCTTGTGGCAAGTCCATCAGTACTAGTCTGTGCTTCCTTTCTCCCTCTCAGCCATTGTAACGGTGCTAAGTCTCTGTTTGGGTAGACACGATTATAGTTAATAAGAATTTTTTTTTAAACTTGCTAGTAAAGGGTCTCTCCACTTCTTGATTGAGCGGGCAGTGAATAACCTGTGGAAAGATGATTTCAATGAGAGCTGACCAAACTTTAGCAAGAAAAATTTTTTTAAAAAAAGTATTTTCCCTCAATGAGTGATTGGGTCTCACTAAATCCGCCAACTGGAATTAAATGTTAGGGCGGCTTGCTTCCTTATAGTGTTATTTATTATTTAATACACTTTATAGAATTTTAAAGGCAGAAGAGAATTCAAGAAGTACAGTAGAGCCCTCCGGCCTCAGGGAAGACACTCAGAACCTGTGTCGAACAGGGTTATTGATCGACTCCATGTGGACTAAGATGGCAAGAGCGTGGTGTCCAGCTCAGGCTAGCTCACAGACATCTGTTCTCTCCTCCGGTATCTACGTGCATTTCAACCCATTTTAGGAGAGAATTCCATTTGGCACGATTTCCTCCTTACAAAGCTTTTTCATATATTTCAATACATTGTTGTCTTTCAGTAAAAAGAGGTTCGTCTCTTGATAAATTATACAAGCTATTTAGATGCCTTCCTGTCACCTTTCTCTTAAATATGAATGCTATGTACATCTGCCTTTTCTTGTTTATACTTTTGTGGAGGTTTAGGGCCTGGTCTTTCAATGGCTTAATTAAAAAGATATTGATTTTTAAATATTAGTTCTTTTATTTAAAAAATATTGATAAAGGTAATGCAATCACATTGAGATAGACATAGCAAATGGATAAAAAATTAAATTATATAATCAGCAAGATTTTGATTGTGCTAGTATAATCCCTGCTATTATTTTAACATACTTCTTTCCAGTCTTTTTACTGATATCAAATTTGTTTGTCAATAGTTATTATCATAGATTTTTTTCTTGCCTTTTTTCAGTCAATATTATTGTGAATACATTTCCCAAGTTTTTAAGTAGTCTTCATAATCATCACTCTTGCAATTATATTTTATTAAATGGATCTACCATTCTATTTTAGGGCACTTAGGCATTGTTTCTATATTTTTATTATGCCATGCTGTAATGAATATCTTTGTACACTTAAGATTATTTCCTCAGAGTCAATTTCTAAAGAGTCTAAAATACATAAATACTTGAGGATTTTTATATGCATTGCTAAATTTCTGTACTAATTCAGAGTGCCATCAGGAATGTTTGAAAGTCCATTTCTTTTATCCTCATCATTGATGGGATTATACACTTTTAAAAATATGTATTTGACAGATCAAAGCAATACATCATTTAAAAAATAGATTTAAAAAATAGATTTTTGAAAGTTTCTAGTGGGAAGGGATTTTTAAAAAACATTTCTTCTCCTTTGTAAATTATTCATTTTATTTATTTATTTATCTATCTATCAACTGCTCATATTAAGCTTTTTAAAATGTTTGCTTCCAATTTTTTAAGACACCTAAAATACATGCACTCAGTATTTTATAACTTGAATGTATCTGTTTTTCCCATCTTCTTTCATTTCCCCCAATTTTGTTTTAACTTAATTTAAAATATCTCACTGTGATTGTCAAGACAGTACATTTTTCTTGTCTTTGTTTTGAGGAACTCTACCTCTTTCATGACTTCACTTTGCTGATTTGTTCTCATGTAGTGGCTTTGGGTTTTGACATTATTTTTCGCAATCTTGGCCTGCTATAGACTGTCTGCCGTTCTCATTCACAGGACAGCACCTGCTCGACTCTAGAATCACCTTCTGATTGTTTTACCGTGCACTGCCGATCTAATGTTACCCATAGGCCTAGTCACTGACCCCAGGCATTAATGGAGAGACCTGTAGGCTTTGGTGAATATACAATCTTGTCATTTAGCAGATTTTCTCTTCATCCCATGACACATCATACTGACTGGTGAGACGAGACTATCATAGGAAGACCACGGTGATAGTGGATGAGATTTTGTTTTTTTGGCCACAGACTTCTCATTCCCAAAGTATAACAGTCATGTCTGTTAGCTAAGCTCAGAAAGGCAATAATGAGAAACAGGTGACGGCCTTGAAAGCACCATGGAATCACTTCCCTGAGCAATTGACTGCTCTCCAAAATGATGCCCTGAGCATGTGCAAGGGAAATTTAAAAGAGTATAAATGCAGCAAAGCAATCCAAGTCATGTCTGGAGTGAAAGATGTATCACATTGAGACATAGAATAACCATTAGGGTGGGCAACAGAAGAAGATCTATGATTTCAAGAACTACAAACCATATTGATGTGAGAACCTGCCAGCCTCTCAAGACAGGATGATGTAACTCTTCTATCTCCTGTGGTCCGTCTCTTCAGCCTCCTAAGAGATGGTCCCTTTTTTCTTTTATTCACCTTAAATATATATGATGTAACAAAGCTGAATTGAGGTTGCAGCCTTTGTGACCAAATAGGTCTGTCTGTATATTTATGAGCAAATGACTTAACCTCTTCAAGACTCTGCATCCTTAGTGGTGAAGTGAGTACAATAGAATTTACCTGGCTAGGTTGTTGTGAAATTTCAGGAAATGTCTAAAATGTCTCTCAGATTTTAGCAAATGGTGGGCCCCCATAAGTAGCATTCTGGTTGCTGTTGCTGGTTTTATTAATGTACAGGGTTAGCTTTTGAGACATGACCTTGCTGTGCATCATAAATTACCGGGTGGAGAACAGCTTAGATTCAAGTGTGTAGAAACTGTAAATTCATACTGCAGTGTTTGAGGCCAAGAGTGGGAAAAGATATGCATCATTCCCATACTAGTGTTGCTTTCATTTGGGAAAAATATTTCTGTTTATTTATTTATATTTTCATTGCATTATATTTTTGCGGGGCATGCATTATATTTTTGCGGGGCATGCATTATATTTTTGCGGGGCATTCTATGTTGTCTGTATTGAAAAGGGAACAAGGAATTAGTAATATGTCCAATTGACTATTTGGGGGTCAAGAAGGCAGAGTGATGGCTTCATTAACCTTTGTTCCTTCTTGGAAATTGTGACAGTGCGATCAATAGTTATTTTTATCACCTGAAAAAGTGGTATGCAATATTGTTTAGCTACCGGAAACATCTGTTTATTCATATATTTACAAACTAGATCTTCCCAAAAGATCAAAATCTTATTAAATTAGAAAGTAGATTTGGAAAAGTAGTTAAATCCATGACCAAACTGCCCTCCCCTCTACTTGGGCTAATTTTTAAAAAATAAATAGAATGTACTTGGAAGTGATAAGAAAGAAAAGACGTAGATCAGTTATTTCAGCCTGATAATGTAGGCCCCCATTAAAAAGGAATCTTCAGAAGTCCCTTGCCATCACCTCTAAAGATGTAAAGCACTGACAAGTAATTCTAGTCAACAGTGACTAAAAATAGGTTGACAATCATAAATTAAAATTAAGGAGTTTAAATATGATATAAAATCATTTAATCGTGATGATTTATGCCAGTTCTCAGAGACAATTATTTACTAACACTTATGTTTATTACTCTTTTGACTTTTTTAATTACAGTAAACCCAAAATTCAATTATATACCCTAGTGTATATTTCAAGCAATAGTATTGTAAATAAAAGGAGAACCAATTAATAATGTGCTTAGTCTAGCAAAGCTAAATCAAGAATAATAAAAAACGTGGAGCAACTTGATCAAGGGTTTGAAAGCTGTGGAAAAGATCCCATCTGGTTTAGTTGGAAAATCTCAGGATTGGAAATGATTCCTCTTTCCTTCTTCTTTTTTTTTTTTTCTCTCTTCTTTTTTTTAAATACAAGAGCTCTTTATAACTGACTTCTAACAGGTTATATAAATTGTCATTTTCTAAGTTGGGAGGCAATTAAAAAGACATATATTTGAAAGCCACATCTTTCTTATCAATAATCAGAGATGTTGATTTTAGGCCCAAACTACAGTTTTGCGGATTTATCTCCTTTATCATCTCCCACTGGCATATGCTTTTGGAATGATATAGGCTGACCCAGCTGTGTTTGGGGTTCCTTAAACATCTCACACTATTCCTCAAATGTTTGGGGTTTGACAAAACCCCAAACGCTTTTGGCCAAGCACGTTTTCTCTTGATTTTTAAACACATGTGGGTTTTATGGGAAATTTAATCCATGTGTTTTTGATTCCTTTACACTTAACTCATCAAAATGTTGTTGTGTAAGTTCTCTTTGATGTCTAAGAAGCTTTTGGAGCTTTTTTTTTTATGGGACACTTTAATCCTTTTTTCTTAGAAACAGGAAGTTACATGCTGCCAAGAAAAAATAAACCACACCAGCATGGTGATATTTGATTGAGCATTTTAAAACCCTATAGTTCAACTTGGTTCAGAATTTGACTGAATAATTTTTCTGATCACTAATTTTTCATTAAATTTGTTGCTTCTTGGTGGTTTTTGAAGCAATAAAATGTTATATTTTTCTTTAGGAGAAAATATGAAGGTGGTAGAAAATTACAAAGGGTTTTTAAATTAATGGTGGTATAAATGAGGTTGGTATTTTAACCCATAAGGAACATTAAAGGAGGCTTTATAGATTAAGGATAAATAATGTCCTTCATATGCCACGAGCGAGCTTGGAGAAGGGTGTTTTACTAGAAGTTACAGTAAAAGGGGAAAACTACTCCAAACATTTTGGGAAACATGTGCATTGGTTTTATTAGCATTTTGTGCTTAAATGTGTGACAAAGAAATTAAGAAAATGTCATAGATAAACAGATAAATGAGAGGATTGCATGATGAGAAACGTGTCAACAGAAGAAGGCTGCATATTGGATTTTATAGTCTGTAAAATAAGGATAGTAATAGTATTAGCCTCCTATAATTCTGCAAAGTTTAAATTAATTAATACACATAAGGTACTCTACTAGCTGGTGTAAGAACTCAGCGGGTGTCACTAATTTTATTGCTTATAGTCCGACTAGATATGGGTTTGAATTCCAATTCTAGCTAATACTGTGACTTGCAGCAAGGCCCTCCTTTCTTCATCCTGTGTCTTCATCTTTTAGAAGTCTTCTCAGAATCGCTGTGAGGATTATGTAAATGACATGTCACCTAATCGTAGCACTGAGGGGTCTTCTACACATTAATACATGAAATATCACCTATTTTACAAGTGATGAAGTAACTTGTCCAAAATCACAAAAGCATGAATAATAGGCCAAGGATTTTAACTCAGTTTCTCTGAGTAATTATATTAATTTTGGATATTAATCTCTTATTAGATGTACCATTGGAAAATATCTTTTTATGTTCAGCATTCACCTTTCCATTTTGTTGATGGTTTCCTTTGCTGTGCACAAACTTTTTAGTTTGATCATATAGTCCTATTTGTCTTTTGTTTGTTTATTTGTTTGTTTGTTTCCCTTGCCCGAGGTGATATATCAGAAAAAAATATTGCTAAGAGCAATGTCAAAATGTTTACTGCCTATACTTTCTTCCAGGAGTTTTTGGTTTCGGGACTTACATATAAGTCTTTAATCCATTTTGTGTTTATTTTTGTATGTGGTATAAGAAGGTGCTTTAGTTTCTTTTCTTTTTTTTTTGTATATATCTGTCCAACTTTACCAACATCATTTATTGAATAGACTGTATTTATTCCATTGTATATGTTTTCCTCCTTAGTCATAGATTAATTGACCATATAAACTTAAGTTTATTTCTGGGGTCTCTATTCTGTTCCATTGCTCTATGTCCATTTTTTTGCCAGTACCATGCTGTTTTGATTACTATAGCCTTGTAGTATAGTTTGATTTCAGGTATTGTAATGCCTCTAACTTTGCTCTTCTTTCTCAAGATTGCTTTGGCTATTCATGGTCTTTTGTGTCTCAATATAAATTTTGGGATTATTTGTTTGAGTCCGATGAAAAATGCCATTGATATTTTGGTAGGGATTGCATTAAATCTATAGATTGCTTTGGGTAATATAGATATTTTAACAATGTTAATTCTTCCTATCTATGAGCATAGTATATGCTTCTATGTATTTGTATCTTCTTCAGTTTCTTTCTTCAGTGTTTTATAGCTTTCTGAGTACAAGTCATTTCTTTGGTAAAATTAATTCCTAGATTTTTTAAAATTATTATTTATTTTATTTCCCTAGATTTTTAATGCAATTGTAATAGGATTTCTTTATTAGTTTCTCTCTCTGATAATTCATTATTAGCGTATACAAATGCAACCAATTTCTGAGTATTAATTGTGTATCCTGCCAGTTTATTGAATTCGTTTATCAATTTTAACAGTTTTTTGATGGGATCTTTAGGGTTCTCTATGTACATAGTATCATGTCATCTGCAAGTAGTGATAGTTTTACTTCTTCTTTTCCAATTTAAATGCCTTTTATTTCTTTTTCTTGTCTGATTGTTGTGGCTAGGACTTCCAATACTATGTTGAACAGAAGTAGTGAAGGTGGGTATCCTTGTCTTGTTCCTGATTATAAGGAAAATTTTTTTATCTTTTCACCTTTGAGCATGATGTTAGCTGTGGGTTTGTTATATATGGCCTTTATTGTATTGAGATATGTTCCCTCTGCTCCCACTTTGCTGAGAATTTTTATCTCATAAATAGATGCTGGATTTTGTCAAATGCTTTTTCTACATCTATTGATATGATCATATAGTTTTTTCCCTTCATTTTGTTTATGTGGTGTATCTCACTCAATTGACTTACAAATATTGAACCAGCCTTGCATCCCCAGACTTGATCATGGTGTATGATCTTTTAAATGTATTGTTGAATTCTGTTTGCTAATATTTTGTTGAGGATTTTCGCATCTATGTTCATCAGAGATATCAGCCTATGATTTATTTTTTGTAATGTCTTTGGCTTAGGAATCAGGGTAATTAATGGTGGCCTCATAAAATGAGGTTGGGAGCCTTCCATACTCTTAAATTTTTTGGAATAGTTTGAGTAATATAGGTGTTAATTCTTATTCAAATGTTTGCTAAATTCACCTACAAAGCCATCTGGTCCAGGACTTTTTTTTGTGGGGAGTTTTTTGATTACAGGTTCAATTTTGTAAGTAGTAATAGGTCTATTCACATTTTCTCTTTCTTCTTGATTCAGTCTTGGAAGATTGTATGTTTCTAGGAATTTATCCATTTTTTTCCAGATTATTGAATTTGTTGGCATATAATTTTTGGTAGTATTTTTTAATAATTCTTTGTATTTCTGTGTCACTTCTCTTTCATTCAGTTGTCACTTCTCTTTCATTTCTGATTTTATTTGAGTTCTCTCTTTATTTTGATGAGTCCAGTAAAGATTCATCAATTTTATTTATCTTTCAAAGAAGCGGCTCTTGGTTTTATTGATCTTTTGTATTATTTGTTTGTTTAAGACTCTATTTCACTTACTTCTGTTCTGATCTTTATTATTTCCTTCCTTCTACTAACTTTGGGCTTTGTTTGTTGTTCTTTTTCTAATTCCTTTAGGTGTAAGGTTTAATCGTTTTTTTTTGTTTGTTTTTTTGAGATTCTTCTTGTTTCTTGAGGTAGGCCTGTATTGCTATGAACAGCTTTCACTGTGTCCCATAGATCTGGGGTCATTGTGTTTTCATTTTCATTTGTCTCAAGGTATCTTTGAATTTCTTCCTTGTTCTCATTGTTAACCTATTCATTGTTTAGTAGCGTGTTATTCAGCCTCCATGTGTTTGTGTGTTTTTCAGATTTTTTCTTGTAATTGGTAATTGATTTCTAGTTTTATATCATTGTGGTCAGTGAAGATGCTTGGTATGATTTCAATCTTCTCAAATTTATTGAAATTTATTTTGTTTTGTGGCCTAACATATGGTCTATCTTAGAATATGTTCCGTTTGCACTTGAAAAAAAAATGTATATTCTTCTGCTTTGTGGTTAACCGCTCTAAAAATATCAATTAAATCCATCTGATATAATGTGTCATTTAAGGCCACTGTTTCCTTATTGATTTTCTGTCTGGAATATCTATCGCTTCATGTCAATGTTGTGTTAAAATCCCCTACCATGACTATATTGCTGTCAATCTCTCTCTTTATGTCAGTTAATATTTACTTTATGTATCTAGGTGTTCCTATGTTGGGTGCATTACAGTTTTTGATAAGTCTCTAAGTTGAAATCCCTGGCCAATGTAAGCAATCTGAGAGATAGAGAAGAAAGTCTACTCTCTGGGCCAGGGGCATCTGGAGAGCACACCCTAGAAATGAAGGAACTGAGCCCAGTACTTTGAATTATGTGGAGCTGTAACTTCTCATGGTGCTTCCCATCATACCTCCATTTACACAAACCAAGGATTTAAGCCTTCTTCTTAAAGTCTTACTATGGAAGACTAAGCTTCAGACACAATAAAAAGCAAGGAAAGGAATAGAAAACTGAGGCAGCAGGAAGGCTAGGTAACCGTCATGCTTCATGACACAGAAGGTTTTAGAAGTTATTTAGAACTTACAGAAGTTGCACAGAAGTTAATTGTTAATATTCTTTTTTATTTGGGAATAATTTAGATTTATAGGAAAGTTGCCAAAATGCTGTAGAGAGTCCCTGTATACTTTCTACCCATTTTTCCCTTAAAAATCTTGACATAACAATGCTGTAATTTGTCAAAATTAAGACATGAG
This sequence comes from Rousettus aegyptiacus, assembly GCF_014176215.1. Taxonomy (NCBI): domain Eukaryota; kingdom Metazoa; phylum Chordata; class Mammalia; order Chiroptera; family Pteropodidae; genus Rousettus; species Rousettus aegyptiacus. The sequence goes on from NW_023416287.1 coordinate 81,274,612, forward strand.
TATTGATAAAATACTCTGAACTAAACCAAAGACTTTATTTGTATTCACCAGATTTTTTCCTAATATCCTTTTCTCTCCCTGGTGTAACATGGGAGTAAACTCTGCATGTAGTCTTCTAGTCTTCTCTAATCTGTAACAGTTTCTCCATATTTTCTTGGTTTTTTGTTGTTGTCATTGTTGTTGTTTGTTGTTGTTGTTTTTAGCAGGCAACTTTTAAAATGAGAGGAATTCTGTATATATATCAAACCATTGAGTGTGTGTGTTCTTGTAGGTGTCAGGGAAAATGGTCAGGGAAGATTCTGAAGGTGACATTTGAGCAGAGACCTAAATTTAAAAGATTAGAAGAATCAAGAGATGAAGCAGTTGTAGGAAAGATGATTTCAGTCAGAGGGAGTAGCACATACAAAGGCCCTGAAGAAGGGAGGCAGGAAGAAGTTGATGGTTTTAGGGAGCCATGGAAGTCAGCATGGTTGGAGTAAAATAGCCAGAAAGGGGTTCTTGGGGAAGAGTTCTATAAGGTCCAAGAGGTAAGCTAGGGCCAGATCATGTGTGGCTTGGAGACCATGGTGGTAAATGCGATATCTTTCCTGAAAGATTTCCCTTTTGTCTTTCATGACGTAAAACATAATTCTCCAAAACTTTGCTCTAAGTGACTCTAAGCTGTAACTACTCTATCTAGATGCTATTTCTCTGACGATCAGAACCAATTCATGTCAGGCAGATACCTGACTAGATAGTTCAACAGTATCTGCTTTGCCATGTGAGGTGCCTGCAGAACACGCTAAAAGGAATTGCCAATATTTCTGTCTAGGTGCCCAAAGATCAATTAGCTGCTGAATCTTTCCCTCCCCCTGGAAACTATTACTCTAGTTTAATCTACCTCCACTCCCACTGCTCTGTCAATCAAATCTATGCAAGTTGCCAAACGTGACAACATTAAGATGAATGATATAATTATTTCAATGGTCTAAAGAAAAGATTGTATCTCTTAGAAGAGAAGTGCAAGAAAGTACATATCCCCAGACTATTTTCTCTCCAAATTCCCTTCCTTCAGGTGGTTCGTGTGATCTCTTGATTTTTTGCTGTGAGTTAAACACCTCTCTAGTCACTGGAACCTTGCCTTATATGTGATATCCTAAAAGAAAAAGAAAAAAGAAAGAGTGTTTCGTGAACCATTCATGTTGCTTCTTCTGCAAAAGTTGTCATATATATAAAATTGGAGAGTTTCAAAAGCAATAAGTAAAACTTCAGCCACCTCTCTCAATAGAGCTCTTCAAATCTCTGGCATCCACAAAAATAAAGCGTATAAATTGAAATTGATTTTTATAAAACCTTCATAAAAATAAATCTAAACATTTGGAAACATCTGTTGGATGGCTCAAGAATTTTATTTTTCTTGTTTTTGAATGAGTCCACCTTTGAAGAGCTGGGAGCAATTAAATCTGGCAATGTACAAAATCAATCAGATGTGTAGATATATACACTAGGAAGAGACCATCCTAACGTTGATTCTCCTGTTGATCATATCCAACGTCAATCTTCAATTGTGTAAAATAATAGGTATAGCAGTGGGCTTTAGAGATAATGTATTTGTGCTTTTAAGTTCTGGCTCTGCCACTTATTAGCTCTGTGACCTTGAACAGTTTGCTGAAATATTAATATTTAATTTACTGATGTGCAATCTCTATGTACAAAAATGGAATACTTTTTACTGAAACATCTAATCTTCAGTTTGTAGATTTTTAAAAAGAAAATGATAATATTTCTGTTATCTAGAATGATTATGAAGATTAAATGATAATTTAAAGAGCTTAACAATACCTTGCTCCTTTTAAGTGATCAATAAGAGTTAACTCTCAATAGAATTATTATTGTTAATAAGATCAGGTATTTATTACCCTTATTATGTGCAATGCATTCTAAAAGAATTCAACACAGTTTCTTTTTGGAGCGCTAGGCCCTATTCATATGGAAAGTTAACCCAATAGAAGATCTAGGAACAAAAATAAAAGGAATTTAGAAATCAAGTAGATGATTAATTGTCAACGAACCAATCATACAGTCAGAAGGAAAACCTCTTAAAGATGAGCAGAATTTAAAAAGACCAGGAGGAAAAAGTAGTCCATTTTTGTATATAGACATTGCACATCGGTAAATTATATATTAAAGATGGCATCAATAGAAAACTTAATTATTGTTAAATGAATAGCGATAGTTAATAAAAGTAAGATATTGATTTGAAAATAATATGGAGATGGTTAACAACGGTTAACTAGATTAATTAACGTCAATTAAACATACTGAATTGATTAAAGCCCTTACAGAAATCAGAACTTTCGTTTTCATGAGATGTTCTTGTAATGGGATGTAATGTTTTTGTTAGATTTTGATTGCAGCCTTCACTCTGCAACTCTGATTTTGTTGAGCAGTGTGATAAGGCTAGCTGCATTTGAAATGAGCATGTATCAGTATTGTAACACCTTTAGGTCTGTCACCCCTCCAAACCCCTTGTCACTTTAGTTTAATTGCAAATTCCCTGGAGAGCCTCCTCTAATGACCCATTTACATTAAAGCTTTTAAATTAGATTTCAATCTTAATTTCACTTGAAATGTTACCCTGGAGTAATCATTCCATTATAAATCATTTTATTTGATTTTATGGAATTGCTCAATTACAAGAGAAGTATTGAAATAAAGTGCAGCTGTATTGAGAAATGCAGAGAGACAAAAGCAGAGTCTGTTTGACTTTGGGAAAATGTTATCAGTCAGGGCAAAACTTAGTCATTTATAAGCTATACGATGTCTTACAGTACTGAACTGTGGTATATTTTGTCCCAGAGATAATTGGAGCACTGTGACAGGTTGAATTGATATTAAGGCTTTAAACTTGGGAAGGAAGCATGGGAAAGTGTCAAGACTATTCCAGATCAAGGTAGGACGCTTCTTGACCTTCTGGAGAAATTGTAGACCCCAAGAGGCCATCTTTAATGACGGAGTGGCATTTCAGAAATTACTTTCTTCTTGAAATCTCTATTCCATTTATATAAGTATGTGCTATTGAGTCTCCTTCAGCTGACAACTCCTCATCCAGTGGTATATTTTTTTAGGCTTCACTCTATACCTGGCAACGTTCCTGTACACTCAGCATGAGAACTTGCTGACAGTGTCTTTTTAACCTACTTCAGGATGAGTCAGGATGCTCTTTATTACTTACAAATAAGCCAGGTTACATTCTTTGGTTAACAAATTTAGTGAGGAAGAGGAAAGATGGACAGGACTTTTGTACTTATATGCAGTTTTATTTTATAATTGGAAAGGACTGTAGATACAAATAGTCCCACCCCCAAATTTTACAAAATGGGGCACCGGAGCTTACAGTTAAGTTAAATACTTCCTTTGGGCTCAGTCATAATTCTGCTTTATCAGCAGAGCAGGAACTATTAAAAATTTCAACACATTTCCTCTCTATGTCAATATTTCACTCTCTAGAAATACAGATGTCTTTAACAAATAGAGAAGGGATTGATTTACATTCTCTGTAAAGAAACGAAATGATGATTAAAAACACCAACTAACTATGTCAGTCATCATGGGACACATTCCACTATTCCTAATTTATTTCAGGTTTTCTGTGTGACTAGTCCATGGTTAAGTTTTATAAATGTGTTGCATGTACTTAAAAATGTATATTTTTAATTTGTTGGCTGCAAGGTTCCATATATTCATTCAATCATTCATTCATTCATCCATCCAGGAAATATTTAATGTCTACTATATGCCAAGTATCTATTAAATATTTCATATTTAAGTGGTGGGCTTCTTCTAAACAATAGAGATATGTAACAGTGAACACACACACAAAAATCTATTTCTATTAACTTGTTAATTGTTATTAAACATTCTATAGTCTTAACTAATTTTTGGTCTGATTGAGAAAGTTTCTGAGAGATGTGTTGAAATATCCTACTATAGATATATCATGTTCTGCTTAGAATTCTGTCAGCTTTTGCTTCCATTTACTTTAGGCTAAGGCTTTAAGTAAAAACAAATGTGATTATAATAGCCCTGCAGTGAAAAGTACCTTTCATTTTTTAGAGTGATCCTGTCTCAGTACTTTTTTGCCATAATTATATTTTGCCTGATATCAACATTTTTAAAAGTTTTCTTTTGACTTGTGTGAAATATCTTTAATTTTTTTCAAATTTTATGACATTTTATTTAAAATATTTCTTTTAAACAACATTCAAATATTGTTTTGTTTGTTTTTATATTTTAATTCAAATTCAAAACCAATTCATCAACTTCATTTTCCCCCAGGTAATCCCCCTATTTTATACACCAGTTTCTTTCTCTAGTCTGTGTGCAGGTTTCCTTTAGGCCTGATGCACAAATATTGTCTTGAGAGTTTCCTTTTGTGCTATTTAATATTGGATGTCATACTTACTTATAAATTTATTCCCTTGTTTTGTGGACCTCTGTCTTCCAGTTGCTTCTTATAAACAGTCATGTAAGGGGTAAGCTATTCAATGCTCTATATATTTGAAAATATCTCTGTTTTGACTTCCTGTTGGATTGATTGGTTGGGTATAGAAATCACTTTCCTTTTGAATTTTGAATTGCTCCAGTTTTCTAGATGTCAGTGCTGTCCCTAAAAATCTGATGTCATCTGACTTATTCTTCATATTCAACTATTTCTTTTACCTTTTTAGAAAATATTAATATTGTAAAATGTCTTGGTGCATGCCATTGTCTTTTTATTCTACCTGTGGGACTTTATATTTTATTCATTTTATTGAAAGTTTTTAATTTTCAAAGCTCTTTTATATTCTCTGTTCCTTTTTGAACTATAGCGCCTTATTATTGTTTCATCTGCACATTTTCTTTCAAGTATATTAATAATAGTGGGTTTTTTAAAATGTTTTCTCCTGCTTACTCCATTGCGTTCCTTCAAATTCCTCTTTCCTATCTGTTCTGGGTTCTACCTTACACATTACAGGTCATCTTCAGATTTTTAGTCATCTTAGGCTATCATTTCATATTTAAGTGGTGGGCTTCATTATAGTGTTATCGGAGGCTAAAATAACTTTTGTTGGGAGATAACTACAAGTTATCTCCATTTTAACCAGAAGTCTCTTGGCTATGTTTTAACAATTTGCTTTCATTGTTGCTAAGGCCTTAGTTAGAATTTCTATGGGTTGGGAGGTTGGCGTATGTGGGAGGAGGGGGTGGTGGAAGGTTAGGGTGTGTCCTTCCACATCAATTCTGTTTGGCATATTTACTCTTTAGTCTTGATTTCTTATTAAACCCATCACAGTAAATATTATAATCTGTTTTACAGATAGGGAAACTGAAATTCAGGGTTAATAAGTCGGTAACTCAAGATGACAAAATCATGTCAAATTACAAAGTCAATATCTGACTACAAAGCAAATGCATAATATAAACTCTGTTTATGGTTAATGATTAATGATTTAGGAAGACAACAAGTGTGTCTATTAATGATAAATCATTTTTACCCAGAATGGTTTGATTTGTGAAGTGTCATTATTTATAGTTTACTTATACTCACCTTTCTACCATCTATTATTTAGATTCTTACTCTGGGCACTATGATGTTAATAACAATAGATTTTTCCTTTTTGACTATTTGACACAAACATACTTTGTAGAGGGCAATTTCTAACGAAGAGACAGTTAAACATGATCTAATTGGTTTACTGTGTCTTGATTCCATAATCAATCTACATAATTAACAATTAAATATATCTGATGGAGTAATGTGGCAATTTAAAAGAGAAGTGTGGGTCAAACTAGTTCAGGGAACCACTTCCAGCCCATACTTCCTCATGAAGACAACTAGTAACCTTCAGATGCTCACATTTTGCATAGTGTGTTGTGTACCCTTTCTTCCTTCTTCTCCCTTTCTCCTCTGCCCTCCCCTCTCCTCCTCTCCTAGCTCCCTCTTTCCCACTTTCTTTTTCTTTTTCCTTTCTTTCTTTTGTTTGCTTTGTTTTGACTGTTTCTCAAAATCTGTGCTTGGAATAAGCAAGTAAGGGCAAATAATTCAGAAACATTTGGATAATTATTCTAACTTTACCATAAGCACTGTGCCTAGTTAGCAAATACTTTTCCCTGAGTGAACAAATAAGTGAATGGGTAATTATATATTCATTGGTGGCTTCCAGGATATACACAACACACTCTATGGCTTCCATGGAAATGTGGTTGTTTATTTCTTCTGTTCCCTGTCTTTTCTCAAACCACTTACAATTTTTGAAGTTTATCTATTGACCCAGGCTATAAATACATACATTAATTACAAATAAGTGAATATAAATACTATATTTTGAGTTGGTCATGGCATCAGGTACTATAAATACATGATCTGAGAAGGTCTGACTATAGAGAATAGTGGGGCTTACTGTAAACTCTCACAGGAGTTAAACATTGAAAAAACTTATAGATAGTAGTAAGTATATATAAAGTACATGGCATGTGCCTATAAGACTTCTGCACCCAATTCCACCATATGTAGGTGTATGTTTGTGTTAGGGGGTGGTTCTTTATACTACCAAGCAATTCTCCACAATAGGCTGGGTGTCTTACAATTCAACTCAATTCTGACACTCTACCCAGAGATAGCAACAGATTCCACAGGTTATGGGCTCGGTCCCACAAGACTACCCTCTACTTCAGATGTCAGTTTCAAGTCCAGGTTGTTGCCTGTGCTTCTGACTGACTATATATCAGGGGACCTGTTCTTCAGAACAATGGCAGAAAATAGGCTCCTGTAGCTCTGTGCCTACCCTGCCAGTAGCTAGAGTCATCTCTGATCTACTCAGATCTCCCAGCAACATCATATGCAACATTACTTGTCATATATACTTCACATAGTTGTATAACAAAATTATACTAGAAGATGATAAAATAATAACTTTCTGCCAAACTCAAATTTCTAAAAGATGTGGCTACGTCTTAGAAAATTTTTACTTAGAAAGCAAAGTTGGAATTAATAAACTAAGAATAGATTTATAACATCCTCTTATACTCAATGGCATATCCTAATCTTTTCTTCTATCTCTCCTAGACTTTCAACAGTTGAGTTTTGGGCCCTACTCTTGCTCCATAGGAATCTTGAATGCACTTCTAGAAACCAAGGCTTTTTTTTAGAGCTCCTCTTTTGAAGTTATTGCCCAATAAATATGTCATCTCTATAATTATAACTTCCACACTATAAAATTAGTACCAGGAAATTAGTGTGTAGCCATCTTGTACTTATTTACATTATTACTGAAATATCTTTGAGATCATGATTTAATTATTCTAGTATGGTAAGTTGGGCCTCCCATCTGGTGGTCGAATTAGTCCTATGTTTACCCAGGAAGAAATTTAGGGTTTTTTATGTTTCAGAATTGAGAGTTTTCTCTGTATTTCAGATTTTACTTTTATGTTTTGGAAGTAAATGGGTTTTGAAAGAAGAGCATCATATCATCATTAGAGTGAAGTTACTTGACCTTAAGATAATAAAGCTATTGCAACCTCTGAATACATCTCTAGCCCTTGTTCTTTTATTCTATCCAAAATTCAAAATTTAAATGGGGAAAAAAGATGATCTATAATAATTGAAAGTTATTGTTCCAATGGCAGTTGGGATTAGGTTAGAGCAAGATGTTTCTGCTTTGATGGCACATCTCTCCTTGGTCTGATTTTTTTCCTCATTAAAAAATATTAGTTAAAAGTTTTGACGTCTGACCCTTAATCTTAGTATCTTCCTCTCAATATAACATAGGCTACATACAAATAATTATAACTATTACTTGATATTTCCAAGCTCTCAATGTTACCATTTTCTGGCAACAGACTAGAGAGAAACAGAGCACAAAAATAAGAGTGTGTGAGCTGTGGAGCTACCACGTGTTTTGGCCAGTTTCCACAGGGTCACGGAGCTGACAGCCACAAGTCTCCCAAAGTCACACTGTAGTAGAGGTCTGATCTATTGTGTCAAGAACACATGACTAGAGCAAGAACAGTTAGCTGATGATTAATTGCCCCCAATATCCACCTTTTCTTCCTTTTAGAAGCAGAATTCCTTAGTCTCTTTGCAGTTAAGTGTGTTCATGAGAATAAGGTCATCGAATGTGAGTGCAAGAGAGGTGAGTTTCTTCTAGGTCAAATTGATGAAAGGTATCAGCTTACTCTCTATTGCTTCTTACCACGAACAAAGAGAAGTGCTAATGAGTTAGCTTTACTCATACAGATGTGTAGATCAGTCTAGACAGTACAGCAGCAAGATAAAAGGAGTCTAGGTACCTGGATGACTTCATGGACCAGAGCTGCCATACCGGTCCTGGACCACCTGTTTCTTTACAGCTCAATGAGGAAGAAATAAATGTCTATCTTATCTATACTTTTAAAGTTTTCTATCATGTCTGAACTAGTTATAGAAGCTTAGTCTATAGCCAAATTAATATAACATGGAATTTTAAAACATGTTCTTTGTTTACTTTCCACTATTTCTTTAATTTCAAAAAGACTGGATACTACCACGAAGAGATCATAACATACTGAAATTAGATTTGTGTTTGAATCCAAGTCCTGAACTTTTTTTGAGCTGCATGATCTTGAACATATTATTTACTATCCTTAAGCCTCAGTTTCCTTATCTTTGAAACAGATATTTTAATATCTATTTATAGGGCTCCTATAAATTCAACAACGTCTTTAAAATTTCTGCCAAAGTGGGTATATAATATATGGCAACTATTGTGTTTGTATAATCAGTTGAAATTTCTCTTAAAATGTGATAATGGTTTAGTGGTTATATTTTATTTAAAAAGTCCTGATCATGTAAGACATATACTGGACTGTTTATACACTGAATTAAGGAGAGAAAAAACAAACAAACAAGGATTCATCATAGTTGATTTCTCAGCCTCCATTCTCCAGCTCAGCCAGGCTTATTACCTTCTTCTAGCTTCTAGATTTAGCTTCCTAAAATGTTGGCTTTCAATTTTTAATAACTTGCTTTGTTTATTTTCTTATTACTGAGTTTTGAGGGTTCTTTATAGATTCTAGATAGATGTCTATTATCATATATGAGATGTGCGGATATTTTCTCCCAGTTGTAGCATGTCTTCTCATTCCCTTAACAGTATTATTCAAAGAAAAGGTGTTTTGAATTTTGATAAACTTCAATATATAATTTTTTGTTTTTATATATTGTATTTTTGGTGTTTGTGTCTAAGAAAGTTATGCTTAACATAAGTCACAAGGATCTCTCCTATATTTTTTTCTAGCAGTTTTAGATCTTCAAGCTTCATGTATACGTCTATGATCCATTTTGAGTTGATTTTCACATATGATACATATGATATTCAATTTTAACAGCACCATTTACTGAAAAACTGTTCTTTCTCCATTGAAATGCCCTTGCACCTTTGTTAAGAATTAATTCACAGAAATAATATGGGACTTTTTCTGGACTCTCTGTTCTGTTCCATTGATCCACTCATATATCATTATGCCAGTGATTATATATCAACTTGGGAAAAAATTAAAATCTCAACAATATTAAGTCTTAAAATCTATGATGATGATATCTCTCTCCATTTTTTAGATGTTCTTTCATTGCTCTCAAATTGTTTGGTAGTTTTAGTATATGTCTTACATGTTATTAGATTTATGCCTAAGTACTTCAAGTTTTTTGATGTCATTGTAAATTCTATTTTTAAAATTTCTATTTCTGCTTTGTCATTGCTGTTATAAAGAAACTTATTTGATTTTGTGTATGTATTTTGTAGTCTATAACCTTGTTAGACTCGCGTATTAGTTCTAGTAGCTTTCTTACAGATTCTGTAGGATTTTCTATAGGAACAATCACATCATCTGTGAATGAAGAGTTTCACCTCTTCCTTTATGATCTGGATTCCTCTTATTTCTCTTTCTTACCCCATTGTGCCAAGTAGACCAACAATATAATGTTGGTAAGGGAGGATATCTTGGTCATACTCCCAATTTGGGGGGAAAGTTTCAGTCACTCAGCATAAGCTATGTTGCTAACCATAACTTTTTTATAGTTACTCTTTAAAAGGTGGAGAAAGTTCACTACTATTGCTAGTTTGCTGAGAATTTTAATCAGCAGTGGATACTGGATTTTGTTAGAAACTACTAAGATGTAAAAGAGAATTGAAAGAAAGAAAATAGATTTGTTTTGTGTGGAAAAACAATGTCAAAAATATGCTAATTTTCATATTATCCATATGTTTACCTTAATCTCAATAAATATACAAGCAAATTTATTTTAGAACTAATTGTGATAAACTAAAGTTTACATGAAAAAATAAATTGGCAAGAATAGCCAGAAAAAAAGAAACTAGAGTGCTTAAGGAAGATAGATTTACTAGTTATCAATACAATGATACGATGATCAATCACAATGATTAAAAATATCAGTATAGTTCTGGCGAATGAACAACAGCTAGACCCTCTATAAAGTGCTAATGGGAGAGTAAATGCCTGCAATTTTCATGGAGGGAAGTAGAGTAATATCAGTCAGAATTTTAAAAGCCTATAACCTGTGATCCAGCAACTCTACTTCTAGATATTTATTCTGCAGATACACTTCCAAGGATATGACATAAATTATAATCAAGAATATTTACTATAGTATTTTTTTAATAGGAATTGGCTGGAAATAATGTGAATTTTGGTGATGGGGACAAGTGTTAAAAGATAAACAAAGCATATGAAATTTTTTAGAGTTTATTTGAGCAAAAATCTATTCAAATGGGAAGAGGAAGTAGCTAGGAAAGCTATACCAACAGGAGTTGGAAAGAGACTTTTATAGAGAAAAGACAGAAGCAAAGTAAGGAAAATTATTGATTGGCTAAAGCTTAAAGCCTAGTTGGCTGTTTGTGATTGGTTGTCCTTAGGTTCCAATTTTGTAAACTTGAAGCATTTACAGGCTTAGATTTTGCTTTGCTTATGTAGGCCTCCCAACATTAAAGCCACATGTCTAATAGCCTCCTCGTTTAATTAACTTAACAGAGGTTAGGTAGATTATGGTAAATCCATGCAATGGAATTCTAAACAGCCATTTAAAACAATGAGTTTATTTCGTATGCAATACCATGGCTAAAAAACATTGTCAAGTGACCAAAAAAAGACATAAGGCAATGTGCACAGTATGCTACCATTTGAGAAAAACAAAAGAATATGCATTCATACATACTTATACATGTGAAGATTATCCCTGCAAAAGTACAGACAAAAATAGGAAATAGTTGTTAGCTCTAGTAAGGGGATCCAGGTGGCTGAAGGACCTCAGCCAGAGATGATCATAAAACATTTGTCTGCTTCTCTTGAATTTTGTATCATATGCATTTATTATCTAAGTTAAACAAAAAAGAAAAGAAAAGAAAAAATAATTTAAATTAATAGCCGAGAAAGTAATGTCCACATTAGGCTAACTTCTATTGCTCCTCCTTTATGTGTATTCCAGAATATCATAAAACTGTGTGTATAAACTGTCTTAACATTTTATAGATTTGTTTTTAGAATAAGTGATCATCTCGTGATACATCTGGGATATGTAAGTGAAGCTTTGCTGTCCAAAGGGCATTTGAACTCTTGTTCATTCCCGTGGCTTCATTAACTGTATTGAAGTTCCTTAGCAGTTGGTTATAGAAACCAACATTTCGGTTAATCTTCCTTGCGACAGGCCTCAACAATCTGTAAGTCAACCATAATTCAATAAAAGATTTTAAAAATATTAAACGTGTACACTGCACTGATAGGCAAATTAAAATCTCAAAGTATTTTCATAGTTTTCAATCCTCATCCACAGCATATTCCTGTGGGGTACTGTGCTGTCCCCGTTTGGAGTTGAGATGAGTGTGGCTCTCAGAGGAAGGGCTCCCTGAGCTACCTTCCTCAGAATTACAGGGAGATTGATTTCCATAGTGGCAAAGTGTAAACAAAATTTTTTGCTCCCCTGAGAGAAGCCCCAAAAGGAGGTAATTCATGGGGAAAATAATTACCAGTTAAACAGTAGACGTGCTACTTGGCCTGTAAGAAGAATTAAAACATATTTACACTTCAAAAAGAAGTAATTAGTGATAGTTGATTCACTAAGGAAAGTGCCAGACCAGGACACAGGAAAGTGTGTAAATAGATAAAGACAGAGAGATTTATTATTAAAGTCCCTTAATTACTGCAAATGTTAAATATGCAATTTTCTGACATTTAAATGATGCTTTTCACCATAATGAAAATGAATTGTCCACCTTGGATACCCAGGATGTAAATGTCAGTCCTAAATTAAAGTTAACTAGTTTCTGCTATACATTAAAAAATTTAATTAGAATCAATAAATCACTTAAAAGCAATTGAAATCAAACTGTTATAGTCCAAACGTTGAGCCAGTTCCCTGAGAGGAGGGATGTGGTCCAAAATCCCCTCAGGGTGGAGTGTAAGGGGAGACCTCTGCCTCCAAGGCACCGTCTGTGAGCCAAGGGCAGATGGGGGATGCCTTTTAACCTTGCCCCTCCTCCTTGGCACATCAGTGTCCCTGGGCTGTTAAAAGGCTGTTTCTTGAATTAGCACTTTTCTCTTAAGAATATAATTTAGCTACCTGTTATGAGTCATCTCTGTGTACCAGGAGCTTAACATTAATTTCCTTATTTCAATCTCATAAGTGCCTGTTTTCTGAGCATTATTTTATATAGCACAACCTAGGGATGGTTGACTTTCCCAGGTCGAGAGGCATAGAAAGAGCTGGGATTCAAGCCCAGGTCTTTCTACCATATCACCATACCACCACCATATTTAAAAAAAAAAAAAAACTTAAAAATTATAAAAATCTACTCTTAATCACAACTCTAGAGAACATAGTTGTCATCCTGTGGTATTCCTGGCTCTGTAGCCTCAAAACTTTTATCCCAGAGTTGCTGGAAGCTAATCACTATGCTTAAAAATTTTTTTTTCTGCTTAAATTTGACAAGGTTAGCCTCCATTCATTGCCCCTTTGCATCCTGAAAGCATGATTTAGTTCCTCAGCTTCCTGTTTCAATTGTTCCAAGTCATCTTTAAACTCCAGAAGTACTTAAAACTCCACATGTGTTTATTTGAGCGCCAGGCACTGTGCTATACATTAGGAGATCATAAATTTATTCAGTCTTTCCAACTGGTCAGCTCCTAAACTGGGTATTAATTAACAAATAGGGTATAGTGATCAAATTGTTTGAAAACACTGGACTAATCCTTGGGCTGACCAAGTTACTTTTTCTGTGGGACTTATCAGAGCCTTTATATACTTATGTGCACTGGAATCTTAAAAAAAAGAAAAGAAAAGAAAAGAAAAGAAAAGAAAAGAAAAGAAAAGAAAAGAAAAGAAAAGAAAAGAAAAAATGAGAGAGAATATGTAGCAATTTAAAAAATTATATAATTATATAAAATTATGAACTTTTTTTCAGGGTTGTCTTGTGTGAATAATGTCTAATTAAACATAATAAGAAATGCTGGGGTAACAGTAGAAGCTAGGAATGACAGAAAAGAGACGAATAATTTGAGAAATTTTGATACAAGCAGTAGAATTTTAAAAGCGTGAAAAAGGGCAGAAGACAGAAGGTAATGGGAAATGACCCGGACTCTGCAAAGGTGGATCAGTAAAGTTAAAATTTTGAAAAATATTTGCTTCACAGCAGTATGTAGCAAAAACTCCCCTCAAAGAAATCTTACACAATACTCTTAAATCATAGCATATTGGGATCTCAATATGCTTCATTTTATATACAATATTTCAACAAAACAGAAGTAAAAAGCAGCTGTAAGTTACAGACTAGAGTTCAATATGGAAATCCACTTGCCTCCTGAGTTTACACACAGAAGGTCTACAAGGTGCCGGTCATCTTCAGAAGCAAAACAGCAAATCCTGTCTTACATGTAGTATATCCACAATTGAAATATTTCAAGGGCTGTTCTGATCTGTCTACCATAAGGAAGTGATAAAAAGCTGAAGACTGAGAAGAAGGTAATTAGAATTGTCAAGAGCAGAGAGGAACTTTATGAGGCATGAATGAAAAAAATATTTAGAGGAGAAAGAACATTTAAAAAAGACATATATACTTATATTTATGAAGTACTTGTTATATGCAGACCTTCAGCTAAAATAAAATCCTAAAGATATGGTTAGTGGAACATCAGTTTTTACATTAAATCCTGGAATAAGAAACACTTTCCCCTTTTGTGTCATTTCTTGAAGCTTGAAGTGATCATTTTAAGGAAAATAAAAAGAAACCCTATTTACACAAACCAGTCTATACATAAAAATCCATTTTCCCAAAAGATTTGTCAAAGTGTATGCCATGGTATTAATAGATCTCAAACTAAAAAAAGAATTCCATGATTCACCAATTTGGTATTCATTTTCAGTGACTTTAATATGCTACAGTATTTTGTAAACTTCTCCAATCACACAGTGTTGTTCTGAGACCAAATCATCTTTTATAAATGTTGGTTCAGGAATATATTTTGGAAAATGTTCTTAATGATGATAAATACAAAACAGTTCAAAGGAGAATTTGGTAAGCTTTTAACAGATCATTAACCTATGAGTCTGATGACCTAAAGGAAAACTACCCCTCTTTTAAGTTAGCTCTTAAGTGTTCCCAATGGATTAGAAATTAGGCATATATTTAGATTCCTTTTTGCATCACTGAGATCTAAGGAAAAAATACATTTTAAAAATGTTAACAGCTCACCTCGTACCTTTACACACAGTCTGTCACTTAGTATCCCACAGCAGTCTTTTTAAGGCAGATATTATTAAACCCATTCAGACATGGCCAGTTACTTCTCCAATATTATATAGTTTGTAAGTGGAGAGGCTGGAACCAAATCCCAGGACTTTCAATTGCACATTTTGTATTTTCATTATAATCACTCTTCAAAAGATTAAAGAAGAGAATATATAGCTTTTCCACTAGTTCAGAGCTTGCCCTGAAATTGTGTTTATTGCAATCCCTTGATTATATATATATGAAACCCAAATCTTTCTGTGGTCAGTTTCTATGTGCCTTACATCTTGCCCTATACATTATACAGAATTTCATTCTCAGCTATACCCAAGGAGTAGAGCTTGAACAATAACTGAGTATTACTGGAGTACTTAATACATTAATACATTCATTGGAGGAAACAAAGATCTGCCTCTTCTATTGGTCTTAACAAAACCCAAAATGACTTTTACAAAGCATGTACTTCTTTTTTAATATTTAAATCCATGTGCACTTAATTCATCAGATGTTTGGTAGGAGCTATTTGATTTTCCAGAAGCCTTGGGACACTTTTGTTTATAGGATTTTCAAGTGGCCTTCTTTCTCTGAACTAGGATGTCTCTTCTTCTTCTTGTAAGTTTCTCCACTAAATTTAAGTAACAAACTCAGGATCCCTTATCCTGGATTTTTTCCCGGGAACATCTCCCAGATGACCCTTTAAAGGTCAATCGTCCCTTGGTTTCTATGCCATAATACACTATCAGAGAAATGAAACTTTATTTTTGTTGTCATTTTTGCTGTGGATGCAGACAATTTCTTTTAAAGCTAGGCCTCTTTGCCTTTGCAGGATTAACCACAAAACATCTTGTCCTTGAAATCAATTCTCCATTTCTTCAACATTCTTTCTAATTTTCTTTCTAGTATTTCCTGAAAAAAAGCTAGTCATGTCCATAGCAACATGATTAGCTATTGATGCATCATTTTTTTCTAAAACTCCTGTTCTTGCTTTTGAGCCTACAATAAAATAGCATAAAAGGAAGAAAGAAAAAGAAAACCATGTGATTTTGCTACTTAACAGAAAAATAACAACTAAATTTTTTTGTTAGAGAATTGAGTTTGATGTCTATCATAATCAAGCATTTTTCAGAAAGTCTAGGGCAATATACCTCAGGATATAGCATTATTAACAATTGTATTAAAAATGGCTCTAAGCTTAAGTTGAGTTGCTGGTTTATTACGCTAATAATTAGTAAACCCTTTCTATACCATTGTTATAAGGTCATTTGCTAAAATTGTTTAGACAGTTCTTCAAGATTACAATGATTATTAGCTATTGTTATCATTAGTTAATAATATCATTAATAAAAACTAATATTTACTATGTGTGACAAGCTGTAGTATCTCATTTTGTCGTCATAATTCCCCTATGAGGAAGACGGTATTATCATGCCTATTCATTGCTGCAGCCAGAAAGTCCACTAGAATGCCTAATGTTGGTCTTTTGCTATATATATATATATATCTTATCATTTTCATTAAGGAACAAAAGACTTTTAATAAGAGACAGGTCCCCAAGCTTAGAAATTATTCCTCCGTGGCAATTTTAAAGACGCTATTTCTTTAAAATTCTTAGAAGGGTCCAGTTAGAGGAAATGTTAACAGATTTCTCAAGATATTTGCTGGGAATTGAGAAAATGTACAATAGGAAGGCAGAGAATAGAAAAAAAGATCAAGTAGGTGGAATAGATAATGTGTTCTCAAATTACTTTTTATCATACCATTGGTCATTCACTAATCCGTTATTTGTGGTCAACTCAGACTCCTCTCAGTCCCCTTTCTTTCTCCCAACATAGTAGTATGCTGAGGAGAATGAGATCATCCTTGTTTAAATAATTTTCTAATTTGTATGAATGAGGTATGCCAGCAGAGGAGAGGAGCTGATGGGTGACTGATGGTGAGGGATAGGGCTGGGGAAGCCTTTATCGAGGCTGTGGGGAAAACACTGTGATGAGTTGAGAAATTGATGGGGAAAACTACATTTGGTGGGGAGATCAGATACATCCAATCAGGAATAAGAATCTTTTGTTCTAGGTGGTGTTTTTTTGTGTATCTTCTTCTCATCTCTACGTGAGATCTTAAGTAAAAATTTTTGTCCCATGGTTTGTGGAGTTGGCGCTTTAAAGTGCGCTCAGGAGCTACATTCTGCTTCAGACCAGGTGCAGGGTAAGAGCAGATGTTGTTCAGAATGAGCCATACACACAGGAATCACAAGTTTATTTAACATATTTATTAATTTTGTCAGGTATTCATCTGTCTATGCTAGATACTGGGGATGCTGTGTGACTAAGATATTGTTTATGCTCCCAAGATATTTATAGTCATATAAGGATCATGGGAGTGTAAATAGGCAAACTTAATACAGCATGTGAAGGGTTAAGAAGTAGTTAAAAACAGGGTACTTGGGAGCATCAGTGGAGGATGCCAATCTTATAGTAACAGAGGGATATAGGAAATGAGAACTTTGATGACAGGAAGTTGAGAGAGAGTCTTTATCTACATGAGAAGACTCTGAAGACTAAGAGGTTGGTGATAAATTTGGAGGCCTGTAGGCAGCGAAATTTAAATTAAAAAAAAAATGTTTATCTTGGAGAATCAGAGAGAACAATTAGGGATAGATTAAAGAATTTTGACCACTTCAAAAAGAAGGCTTAGCTAATATGTGGCACAAATCTGTACTCTTTTGTGATATATTTAGTAGCCTTTAGCAAACGCAGAGTAGACTTGAAATAATGTCCCTCATCTTGTCGGTTAAAAAGTGCTTTTAATAGAGAAGAATTTTCCATGTGCCAAGAGAGAGTGTGGATGGACTAAGCCATGGGTTAGAGTTGATGAAGCCTAGTTTATTTTTCTTGTGTTTCCCCATGATAATGACTGAGGAATTTTAGGCTGATGTTTATCCCATTAAAAAAGAGTCATGAAAGCTTATTCATCTCCTCCTTGGTCTATAACTCAACACAGTAAAGCCACACAATTCAACATTGCGTAGAACAAAAATATCTACTCTTAGGGTTCACAAGGATTTTCATTGCTCCTTGTCTCAGTCAGTTCAGGTGGCTACAAGAAATTACTATGATTGGGTGGCTTAAACAACAAACATTTAGCTCTTACAGTTCTGGGGTCTTGAAACTCCAAGATCAAGGTGCCAGCAGATCAGGTATCTAGAGAGGACCCACTTCCTGGCTTGTAGGTGACTGTCTTCTCTCTTTGTCCTCACATGGTGGAGAGCAGAGAGAGAAGCAGACTCTCTTGGGACTCTACTAAGGTCCCTAATCCCAGTAATCAGGGCTCTACCCTCATTACCTAATCTAATGCTAATTACTTCCTAAAGACCCCACCTCCTAATTCTATTACATTGGGGAGATAGGGATTCAATATGTGAACTTGGGAGTCATAAACATTCAGCCTATAACACTTCCCTTGACTCTTGTGTGCTAAGGAACAAGGCTACCACAGAAACCCTATGGGAAAAGTATGGCAGATTTATACATTTGAACTGAAACATAACTGTGTTATCATTTTTTTCAGAATTAAAAAAATATAGTCCCTTCCCCCTTTTTTTTTTTTTTGTTAGATTCAGTTGTGTAAGGCCACTACACAGTGCAACTCCATGAAAACGTATTTCCAAAAGCCATTTGAACTGTGCAGGCACGTGGCTGAGCATGTCATCAACACTACATTGTCTCAACTCTCCAAACTGAAGGAGAGACAAAATATTCTGTAATTGGAGATCGTTTTGAATTAGTTTTAATTTGATTAGTAAAATCCCACAAGGCTACCATAGAATATAGAGATTATAGACAATTAAAGCTATGATCAATTAAATCTGAATTATTAGTTTATCAAGAGTACCAACAAGAACTCTGATTTTCAAAGTTTTTTCTCCCCTGACCTTCTTGCCCTGTTACTCCTCACGATGACACATAGAAGCCCTTCTATTATTCTCATATTATGCCACAAATTTAGACAAATCCATTTGTTTTTATTATTTAGGAGCATGCAACCAGATATCCTAGGTATAAATAATATTTAAAAACCTTTGCAAATACAACACACTTCCTTTTTATCACCATCATAAAACCAATAAAAATAATCATCGGAAGGGCTTTAGCAATCCAGAATATGCAGACCATGTGTGCAGTACAAGAATCTATCATCTCTGTATAAATTAGGTACAAATGTTCTCAGATTAGTTGTAAAAGCTTCAGAGCAGTGTCTTCAAAGGGCACTTGAACTTTAAAGATATGAAGTGAGAAATAACAACGTAGAAAAATCCTGACTTCAAAACTACACTTTATTCTCTCTCTCTCTCTCTCTCTCTCTCTCTCTCTCTCTCTCTCTCTCTCTCTCCTCTCCTCTCCTCTCCTTCCCTTACTCTCCCCTCCTCCCTCTCTCTCATAATAAATCCATAAAAAAGATATCTGCTAGAGGAATTTTCAGGAATTCATTTCAGTTGGCCTCTATTCAGGCCTTGTACCTCCATCCAGGGCAAGCGTGTCCCCTATATTTCCCAGCAAAATCCTCCCGAGTCATCGAGGTGCACATCATATGCCAGCTTATATAAGAAGCTATGTGTGTTCAACCCAGAAAACAGACCTCTAAACTCCCATAGGTGTTTACTCACCAGCCTCTTGTGGTTATAGTGTGATTTTTTTTCTGTGTCCTAGTTGCCCTGCCCTCCACACTGTGTACTATTTCCTACACTCCATAGTGTCTGGCATGGTTTCCTGGACCCAAGAGGCAGGAATAAACATTTTCCAAATTCATCAATGACTTAACTAAATTCTTATTGCAAGTTTACTCTCATGGCCTTTAGGAATTTACATATATTCTTTTTTTTTACAAATGTGAAAATTTTATATATATTTTGTGTGTAATAGAAAATAAAAGATTCCAGGCAAAAGTTTATATTCAGTTATACATCCTACAGGAGAACGCCTCATAGGCAACTACATAGATGAAGCAAACAGCAGAGGGATTAAAGGTGATAAGAGAGAGAGAGAGCGTGTCTGGCTGCAGCTGTTACATGAAAAATGACCACTTTCCAAGTTCAAGGCTCTCCCTCCATATAAGAGTAAATGCTCAATAAATGTTAACAATTATCATCTGAATTGCTGGAAGGGGCCACTAACAAAGCAGCCAAGAAATCATAAGATTAGGGTTTTAATTTTGCCACCCTTCCATTGGAATTTTTGTTTGTTATATTTGTAAGGTAAGGTAATATTCCCTTTTCTTATTCAACATGTTTATGTAAATCTAAGGGTCTATCGTCATTGCAGTATAATAGAGGAGGCAGATGAGAAGTGACTCTACTGGGTATTTATGCCAAAGCCTTGAAAACCCATATCTGAAAAGATACTTGCACATCGATGTTCATAGCAGCATTATTCACAATGACCAGGACATGAAAGCAACCAAAGTATCCTATGATAGATGATTGGCTAAAGAAGCTGTGGTATATATATACAATGGAATATTACTCAACCATAAGAAGAGGTGAAATGTTACCATTTGCGACAACATGGATGGACCTCAAGATAATCATGCTAAGTGAAATTAGCCAGACAGAAAAAGTTGAAAACCACATGATATCACTTATATGTGCTATATAAACCTAAAAGCAACAAATGAACAGGACAAACAAACAGGGACTCACGGACATGGACAATAGACTAGTGGTTACCAGAGGGTAGAGAGGACTGGAGGAGGGAGGAAGCAGATGGGGTAAAAGGGGTCAAATATGTGGTGACAGAAAGAAATCTAATTATGGGTGGTGAGCACACAATGCAATATAGATGTGTGTTACTGTTGAATTGTACCCGGGAAACTTACTGAATTTTGTTAACCAATGTCACCATAATAAAAAATAAATAAATAAAACTAAAAAAAAAAAAAAAAATGACTGGCGAGTCCAACCCAGAAAGGTCAAAGGAGAGGAGCAGAGATTCAGACAGAAAGATGTTCCAGTAGCGATAAGGAAAGCAGGATGCTGTGGAGGGCGCCCAGATGAGGCCTGTATCCATCCTTGGCTTTGCTGTTTCACTTTGTTGATACTGCTTCACTTATTTTAAATTCTTAATTCTTGAAGTCTAAAGATTTGGAAAGGAAAAGGAGTTCAGGTAAAGTTAGTGGGAAGAAATTATGAATAATTTGAGTTGGCAACAGCCTTAGTAACTGTGAGGGAGATTGACGCACTTTCTGTGCAGAGAGCCAGATGGTATCTACTTCTGGCTTTTCGGAGCCTCTACCTCTGTTATCATTACTCGCCTCTGCCGTTTTAGTGCCAAAGCAGCCACAGACAACACATAAATAATGGGTGTGGCTCTGTTCCAATAAAACTTTATTTATGGCACTGAAATTGGAATTGCTTATGATTTTCACATGTCACATGTTCTTCTTCTTTTGGCCTTTTATCGATGACCAGATCATAAGGAAGCAAGCAGCAGGCGAGATTTTCCCACAAACTGTAGTTTGCCAGCTCCTGGATTCATCCAGCTTGGAATGGAGGCCCAGAGGGGAAAAATGACTTGCCTGAGGTCATGCACCAAGTGTCAGGACGACTTTTCTTCCCCTACCAGATTTATTCTTTTCATTTCATTTTAAGAAAGAAAGAGAAGGAAATACTATTATTAATGGATAGTAGTTCTGGACATTGGATTGTTGAAAATATAAAACGTTGGACTGGAAAACAGAATTGTCCATTCTGGAATGTATTTGTGATTGTAGACATTCCAGAGACCGTTGGGCATTGATCTAATGGGGTAAATTACATATTTTACACATAGTAGTATATTTGGATGCAGCCCTCATGGCCAAGGGCATGTGGTGCTGTTAGTATTATTCTACAGATGAGGAAATTGCAGTTCAAGCAGGTGAAGTAGATCCCATAACTCTTTAATATGAGACTTGGGAAGGAGCTTTCATAACTCCCACAGAGGGAACAAGAAGCTAATGTTTTAGCTCCCTGATGGCACTGAATGTCATTAATTTGGTGTTAATATTTCCAGTGTGAAACATTCTAATGAAGTGTTTATTCAATGAGAGGAGGAGTAAGGCGGAGCTTCAGTGTCTTATCCATGACACCAAAGAATCAGAAGTCCTTCTATTTAATGACTTGTGGGGCATCCTGTACTGCTGGGATATACAGATGTCTCCATGTAAGAAAAACCAATTCAAGGAAATAAAAATGTTTCATTTTGGAAATAATTATTTGCACTGCAAAAAGATTCTTAACAAAAGATTTGCATTCTGTTTCCTCTAAAAAGCGTGTTACTTACGTGCATTTATAATATGATTTTATCTACAAAAAGATTTGATTGACACGATTTCCAAATGGATCCATTCATTGATTGTTATGAGATAAACTACATTTATAAGACTGAATGGAACCAAACTGACAGATCAAAGAGTGATAGGAAGACATTAGAGAATTTGAGAGTCCTCGAAGGTAGTCCCCCCTTCCCTCCAAGGCAGGGGAGCCCTGTGTAGCAGCTGAAGCACAGAGACCAACCAGCCCTTGCTGGAATAATGAGAAAACCAGACCTCTGATCTTTAGCAACATCCACTTCATATATTGGCAAAATTTGCTTTTTTTAATATTTCCACCCCATTCTTTGTTCTGCTCTAGGGAGAAACAAAAAGCAGGTTGTCCCTTTTTCAAATTATTCTGATTATTACACGAAGACAACTTAGACTCTTCAGAAAAAAAGCATATCTGTTTCCTTTGACTATTTCTCATAAAACATGGTTTTCAAACTCCCTCCCCTTTACATTTGTCTTTTTCTGGACAATTCTAATCTGGGGAACCAGCCCTATAAACAAATACATGTAATTGTGTTCCGCAGAGCTCAGAACGTGATATAGACACTCTACTTGCATTAATGCAGCCCGAGCAGTGAGTTCTTTGAGTCTTAAATCTCCACTCCTGTAAAGAGGTTACTGAGTTATATGTTTCACAATTTTGAACTAACACTGTAATATTCAGTCTACATTTGCAGTACTCTTTTCAATGAGTGACTGTCATAAAACATTTCATTTTAACGCATTTTCTTTTACATTTGGTATTAATTCAAAAGAAAACAAGTGTCACAATAAGTCAACTCTGTGAATGTTTACATATATAGTACAACAGAGCTCTATATGTTTCCTATACATAGACCTTTAATTCGTTGAGGGGAACTAGCTTGGGGGCACTTGCCCAAAGAAAGAACTTGAACTAAAGCAAAGATCAGTGGATTGGTTCAGTGTTGTTAAGTGAAGTGGAAATTCTGGTGATGAGAGACTCCTGTTTATGTGAAAATGTGATTTCAAGATGGCTCTTTGGTGGAAACCTGCTGTTTCCACGCCACTGGCTTATTACTCACATTTAAAAATGTACTCCATGCTAAGCAAGACGTACACATGTTCAATCACTTAAAAATTATTATGGCTGTTTTTTCGTTAAAATATTTCAACAACCAATGTGAAGCTCGTGAAATTAAAGACATAAAAAATACGTGGGTGATCAATATGTATCCAAAATTCCGATGAAGCAAGGTAACCTGGGCTTCTGCACCACATGACTTTTAAAAAAATTCATGTCAAATAATTTCTAGTTCAAGTCAATAAAAGGAGAAGGTGTGTGTACATGATGTAGGTGAGTGCAATGATGGTGTGAATCAGCAGTCAATTCACAGTTGTTTAAGTGTCACAGTTGTTCAACTGTATCTATTGCAGAGAAGAAATATGATGCTAACCACAGGTCACCTACAGGAGTAAGCTTTATGTGAAAAACTGGATTCTATGGCCCTACTTTCCTTAATTTCTTTATGATCGCTGCTCCTATGCCCTGGCCTGCCTTTATAACCCAGTGTGGGCCCCTAACTTTGGACCAAGGATGACATAAACATATGGCTCTTATACTGGGCCCATGGCAGACTTCAATGATCATTCTTGACTGTTACTTGGTCCCATTGAACCTGGACACAATATTCCATTCACTCTCAACATCGGGCTCTAGGCAGCCAACATACAGACTTGGTCTAAAGATCTGACCTTCTCATTCAACCTCATTCAGAGAACCCATCTCCTGTTACTGCTCTTCCTCCTCCATCTTTGTTCTCTGTAAGCAGAGACCTCTGAGGAACCTTTACTCCTCATGGACTCCTTCATTCTTGTTAACTCGGATCTAAGGGCTGGAAAACTAGATAAAAGTACAGTAATAGGTGAAATATACAGAAACAGTGGGCAACCAGGGAATGCAGACAACATGAAAGTGTCTTAAATAATCCTCAGCATCCTCCATTATGTCATTTTACTGCTCAAGAGTTGCATACCTCATCATCAGTGAATTTGCTAAGGAGAGCAAATGATTGGAATAGGGAGCTCTAGTCCCACTCAAGGTAAGATTTTCTACGTTTTAATGAAGAAAAAACCACTAAAACAGGGTTGTCCTTACAAACCATCGCCATCAAATACTGACATGAAGGCTGTCAATGTACCTTACTTAGCAGCAGGTGATGCCTCTCTCTCCCCCTCTTCCTTCTTTTCTCTCTCCTTCTCTCTCTGCCTCCCTTCCTCCCTCCTTTCTTCCTTTCTTTTCCTATTTACTTGAGAATTTTCTCCCACTCATGAACATTTGGGAGAAGTTAAGCCAATTCAAGGATGACATTTCATGAAAATTACACCTAGTAAGACAAAACATATTTTGTCCCTTTTTTGGTTGCCTGAATTAGAACTAAGCAAATAAACACAGGTGGGAGGTGTCACTCATGCAACAAAAATTACTGTACTGTGACATCTACCTCCATGTACTATAACTATCATTTTCTGCTTTGGAAAAGGCCTTGGACATGCACCTTTGTCGTTGTGAGCAGTGCCATCATCATTTTGACAACAGCTAACGTGTATCGAGTGCTTCTATCAGACATATATATGCATTATCTCACTTCGTCTCCAACAACCCTATGAGGTAGAAGCTTTTCAAATGTACATTTTAGGAATGGGGACAGGGAGGCTTAAAATGGTTAAAAATCTTGTCCCAGGGTTGTAGTTATCAAGTGGTGAAGAAGGGTTTCAAACTAGGTCTGCTGGCCCCCAGACCCCAAGTTCTTTATCACCATGTGGTAGTCCTCTATGGAAATAGCAGGAGGAAGGATTTCTCCTCCACCTCCGTCATAAATAAGCTTTTGTCTACAAGTTTATTGTTGCTACCTGTAAGAAATGAGATACATAATGACATGAATAAATTAGCTCAAGTACATTCGACTCCAAATTAAAAGGTGCAAAGCATTGCTGATAAACCACCAGCTAACCACCATAACTCCACATTTCCTAAGTAGTAAGAAAGAAGTTACAATCTCTCTTCAATCTCTGGGTGTACAGGATGATAATTTCCCAATAAAGTAAATCCTGCTATTATCGGAAGATTTGAGAATTTCTAACGATTATTACCAATGCCTCTAAAAAACATGGATTGGAGACAGCCAATCAAAAGCCTTGACTGTATTATGCATGAGTTTTATTTCCAAAAGGTAACTTAGAAGAAATGGTGTAACTGTTTATTATTTTCTGTCATTTTTATATCATTTTTTTGCCATGCATATTGTGCAGTAATTGCAGGAAATTAAATTTGAATCTTGTGACACAAGTATGTTGTGAATATCATAAAAAACACATATGTTCATAAGTGGTAAAAAAATGTAAGGTGATAAAAATTACATTTAGAAAACTTTTACAATCTTTTAGAACAATAGAAAAGGGAATTTTTAGGGTTCTTTTGTTCAGGCTGAACTCTAGGCTGATGTGGTTCCAGGAGGCAAAGTTTCGTCTGGTGGGCATACCTGTTTCTATTTTTGCTGTGTTCTCCAGGGCCTTTTAAGTGGTATTGTAGGAGCAAGAGGACAATTGAATTTTCACACAAAGAATGGACCTGAGAAAAATCCCAAGCCAGATCTTGTAGATACAGAGGCTGCAGATGAAGCCATTTTTCATATGTCACATGCAAGTAAGAATAGACAGGAAATCATAACTTCTTCGTCTTCTGCTTTTGTTATGTCTTCTCTCTTTTGTGGCACCTGCTGCTGTTTTCCTTGTTTCCTCTCTCTGGATGAGGTTGATTCCTCTCTGATCCTGTTAGTGACATTGTGGAAACATTCAGGAAGTCCAAGCTCATAACCTACTGTCTAGTTTGACCTGGAGTCAACCTCATCACTTTACATGATGGGAAAGCAAGTGATCAGCTTCTGAATGCTTATTTGGTTGTCGTCATCAATACTATCTAATATCTAGCTTTCATCATCAAGATTCCCTGGGTCCATGAGTAGTTCTCTGGGGTTTGTAACAATCTCCCTCTACATTTTCTTATGCTAATGGCAGAAAATGAATTCATCCTAACACATTTGCAAAATAAGAAAATATTGCCCTTTACCAAATTAATGCCACCTAGAGTTGACAAGTTATGTAAGTGTCCAACTCTCTACTGGCTGAAATCTTCTATCAACCATTAAAATGATATTTATGGCCCAGCTCAATTCCAAGATTTCCATGGATTGTTCTCAAGCCACACCACAATAGTTCTTCAATTTGAAGGACTTCTTTATTGAGTTATTCATTTCAGTTAAACTATTAAGCATTAACTACTAGGATCATTTATAAAAATTTCGAATCTTTATAAGTAGAAATTAGGTCTTAATTATTCTCCAGATCCTGCAAGATACTTAAACAATATCTTTATCTTTATCCAAAACCAAACTTACCATTTTCGCCTTCTCAAACCAGTCCTGCTGCTGTTACCATTGTTCCAAGTACTCAAACCCAAATCATATAAGATAAGTCTTGGTCTCTCGCTCATCTCTCCATCACGCCCCTTAGCTAATTAATTGCAAAGTTCTGTAGATTGACCATTTCAAATTGTTTTTCATTTGATTTATTTGTTTGCCTCTATAACTCCTTTGGCAAAGGAAATCTTATATGAAAGACCAACACATAAGAAAAGCAGCTATGGTAAGAAGAGGCTAAACTGTGAGCCTTGGGCCTGTAACTGCAGCCCTTGAAAGAACTCTATGAGGCTGAGCACTATCTAAAGGTCCGCTATTATAGAATTGACCTCCAAATTGCCCCAAAGCAGCACAGTATGGTGAAAAGAACACTGGCATGAATCAGAGGATCTGAACTGAGCCTTGATTTTCCTATCTCTAACACAGGATATCTTTACTACTTATATCACAGGGTTATTATAAGGCTCAAGTAAGGTTCTCTGTGTGAAATCACATTGTTAACTGTCAAAGGCCATGAAGATTTAGGGAACCGTCGCTGCTTTTTGATTTCTAGGGCCCCATGCTCCATCTCATCCTATCTACCATCTAATCTAACCATTGTTTTCAGATTAATCTTCCTAAAGCATATCCCTTTTTGTATCATTCCTTGATATAAAATGTCTACCAATTAGTGGCTCCTAAATTAAGAACAAATGTCTCAGCTTAGCACGTAAGCCCTTTCACCATGAAACTTCTCTTTCCAGTATTAGCTGTCATTATTCTTCCATATAAACCTGACGCCTTAGCAGAATCGCCCCTTTCCTAAATGTATCAACTTCTTTCCTATCTCTCACTGTCCTGACTCTTCCCTTTGCCACCACACCTGAAATGTATTCTATGATTCAAGTCCCAACTTGAATCATGATTCAGTATGTCACCCCAATAGAGCCATTCCATGCATCTCTCTTCTCCATACTCCCCAAAAGAAACAGTATAAATCCTCATGGATTCCTGAGAGGCAGAGAAATGCAATATTTAGGTCACGATAGAGAGGTAATAAGAAGCTATGAAATTTTCTCATAAGAGCTTAATAAATTAAAGCAAACTGAAATACATTCATGAAAGCCATCTCTTTCGCTCCCTCTTTTTGAGGATAAGTAGACCTTTATTTGAAGGTAATTTTTCTTAGTTTATAATCTTTTCTCTGCTTAAAGACTACACTGAAGTTAGAGATTTTCACAAATGAGGCCACACTGAGCTCAGTGAAGAGCTTTTCTAAAACCTTACATTTTCTAAATGAAAGAATATTATATTACATTATATTATATATAATTACATAAAATATATATTACATATATTATGTTATAATATAGAACTATAACCCTGAAATACTTAACTGAGTGCTGATTAGATCATGTGTATGAGGAAACTACTGAAGGCCAGGAAAAGACTCATCTGAAATAATTAGAGATAACAATGCCTCACAGAATTAAAAGTACTACCTATTTCCATCAGCCAAGCTGAAGAATCCCATGATTCTCAGGGTATTGCGAGGAGTACGAAGAAGGACCTTGCCTCAGTCGTGGAGGATAATTAGCCACAACATTCATACTGCTCTCATCTTGCATAATTAATCTTAAGAGTAAGAATGAAAAAAATGAAATTGTTAGCAAGTAACTCGATTATGTTGCAGAACAAAACTCAAGAATATTTATACAAATACAAAAATATCTATTACCCAAAAAAGTAAAATTAACCTGGTACCAATAAAAATTTGGCATCAAAAAAGAAGGAAAACATAACCACTGATGAGAAAAAATCAATTACTTAATAAAGGACCCAAATGGACCCAAAAACAAAAATTAGCTGATCAAAACAATGTAATAGTTACTTAACTGTATTCTGTATGTTTACTAAATTAAATAGAAGAAAAATTAGCTGGTGGCACAGACATTCAGACACATACACTACAATGTCTGAGAAGAAAAATGCACTGGATTAAACATTGCAGAAAACAATGAAAGATTAGTGAACTAAAAGCTAGTGATAGAAACTATTTAAATAAAACACTGAGAAAAGAGAATGTTTAAAAATGAACAAAGCATCAGTGAATGTGTAATAATTTTAAGTGGCCTAATATAGGTCTCCAAAATGAGTCAAGGACAAAAACATTTAAAGAAATAATGGCTAATATTTTTTTCCAAATTTGATGAAAACCATAATCCTAAAAAACTAAGAAGCTCAATAAACTTCAAGCACAGAAAATACAGAGAAGACCACACCAAGGCACATCATAATCAGATTGCTCCAAGACAGTGATAATGAGAAAATTTAAATGCAGCTGCAGGAGGAAGAAAATATCACTGCTAAGGAAAAAAAAAATAAGAATTACAGTAAATTTCTCATCTAAAACAGTACAACTGAAAGATAATGAAGCAAAAATTATTGAAGTACTCAAAGAAAAAATTGTCCACCTATATTTCTATACCCAGTAAAAATGTCTTTCAAAATCAAAAGCGAACTACAGACATTTTAAACATATGAAGGCTGAAAGAATTCACCACCATCAGACTTATATTAAAATAAATGTTAAAGAAAGTCCTTCAGACAGAAGAAAAATAATACCAGATGGAAATATGGATTTAAGCAAAGGAAATGATATCTACATTGGTAAATATATAAATGTTTTAATTAGTATTTAAATCACTTTAAAAGGTAACTTACCATTTAAAGAAAAGTAACAATTTACTATGAGCATTATATCTAAAAGTAAAATGTATGACAACAGTGGGTCAAAATTGGTGAGGCGAGAAATGAAAAGATGCCATCGTAAAGTACTAGTACTATATGTGAAGTGCTATAATGTCATTTGAATACATGCAGTTGTATTGTGGGTTCCAGGCTTGGCGGGTCCCAGGTCTGCTGTGACCCAGGCTCATGGCTAGGAATAGAACCCCAGATTTAGAATGTTACATTAGTATAGTAGGGTGCCTGAACCTAAAATATGTAAACATACTTCAGTTATTGTATCACGCATGTGCATCCTTTTTTTTGTCTTCTGATCTGTCATACCTTACCTTGAGATTATGAGGACAAAAAGGCTTAATTTTTTGAATAGAGAGGAGATAAGGGAGAGAAAATGTGGAAGACCATGAAAAGAATGGCATAATAATATAAACAATATGATTCAAGTTGTATAGATCTTTTCTATTTATCTCATAGTCACGATAAAATTAACACTTAATAATCGTGCTTTCGCGAAGTATTTATTTTAAAACTAACAGTTACAAGCATATATCTCAAGAATAAAAACATGATTTTGTGGAAAATCAGGACTATATGACATCAAAAAGTAACTGGCCATGGGAATGCTGTCTCGGAAACCCCCTAGCATCTTGCTATAAGAAATTAGCTCTCTGAATTAAGTAATTAGCATTCTGAAAACTACATTAACACAAGAACTTCAAAAGTTGGTAGACTGTTGTAAACCAATCTAAAATAAGTATAAATAATTTTAAAGGTTTCAAATCCCTTTTATTCAAAAAAATGTGTAAATTAATCCTAAATAAAATAGAGATGATGTATACAGAAATGTTTAAATAACAGCACTGGGCAGAACATGCTATAATACCAAGTGAATGGCAGAGATCATGGTTCTCAAACATAAGTCTAAGAAACCCTGAGCATCCATAATTTCTTTGAGAAAGTTAGAATTTTACTTCGTCATTCCAGTACCTGAATTGACATGCATGTTTACAAAAGCATTTCTTCCAGATGAAGGTCAGCTGATAGCACAGCACACAACAAATGTGGGTTTCATAGAAGTTGAAACAGAGAAAGCTAATGAAAGAACTGAGTCATGAAATGTAACATACTATTGTCGTGCGGACTCAAAAAGATTTTGAACCATAGCAGGATTTTCATCGATACAGAGTCATAAACTTCCAAGGAGAAATGTTTTTCATTTCTAACTCCAGTAATCATTAGATTAGGTACCCGTTTAATGCAAATTTTCATAATACTGTCATCTTAAATTATTTCCAAGTGAATAAATCAGCTTTACAGAGTGATCAAGTGATATTCCATTAAAGTTGATCTTTATAGATTGCTCATCATCAGAGTTATGGTAAATATAAGACCTGATTATCCTCAATTATCAAATAAAGCCTTGACGTTACTGATGCCAATTTAGTAGTACGTGGTTAAATAAGCATTTTCTTTATTAATATTATTAAAGCTAAAACACGAAAGCAAGTTTAAGTTAAAACTGAGGCTTCATTTTTTTTCCCCATGATTAAACCCAACAATAGAGGTTTAGTTTCAACAAAACATATCCATTACATTTAAATTCATATTTTCAAATTTAATTTTATTGGCTTTGTGGTTTCATGAATATAGTTGCATTAATGCTGAAAACATAAGGAGAAATGTGCTAAGGCGTGTAGAGGGCTTTCTATGGTCCCTGGCACATTAAAAGCATTCAATAAAGGTTAGCTATTATTATTTTGAGGAAATTCATAGCAAGGTTTATTTTAGTGCATGTTTATGAAACATTATTAGCACATCTCATTTAAGGTAGCACTAAAGTTTCCATTTTTTTTTGAAAGGTCTCTAAACATCATTCACGTATAATAAATACCAAAATGAAAATAATGGCCAGAAGTTCTGTTGTGACTAGGGAAGCTTCCTGGAAGAGAAAGGGCTGTAAAGAGATGTTATATCTCTGTGGAACATCAAAAAAGCTGCCTCGTTATTATGACAAAACCTTAAAATTGAGGCACAGAAAAATAAAGTGCTCATATATCAGGACAGCTTAGAAGAGCCTCTTACATTGTTAGTTCTGAGTCTCTAGGACTGGTTCTTTCTGTCTTGTCACTGAAGCCCGAGAATATATGGTACTTATTATTCTTTTGTCTTTACATAATGTTTTTGGAAGTAACAGTTGATTATATTTGGCAAACATTATTTCTTACTGTATTTTGATACAATAATTTTTTTTTCTGTTTACTTTGGAAATTGACACTTAGGATGACATTGAATAGAGGTTAGAAGCGATATTATCAGGGTAACCTAGATATTTACATGAATGCCAGTTTTGATGAAGCGTCAGAGTCTTATTTGACATACACATTATCTCAATTGTGAACACGAAGACCACACTGCTGTGAAAATGCTGACAGAAGCGCTCTCGATCTGCTTGCCAAAAAAAGGCAACTTTTTTTTTTTTAAACCAAGAAATGTATTATACCTGTTTAAAAGCTACGTACCACATTTTAAAAGATATTGCACATAAAATATAAGCTGTGAAATGCGATCACAGTGGTTGGAACTCTCCACTTAAAAATCGTCACATAGCAAAGACCAACTCAAACACTGGAGAGATTTGCCTCCCAACGACAAAGTATGGGAAACAAAACAGGCGCAAAAGTAATGGCCGCTGGATCTTTCCTTTGTGAGCAGTTTAACAAGATATCCGAGAGAGGGCCTTGTGTGTGCAAGGGGAATTAATTATGACTAGGAACTTTAAAGTGTATACACACACACACAGACACATATGTATATAATGTATACACACATATACATACCTATATAATATATATGCATGTATGCACATATGTATATAAATATGTATATAAGTATGTGTATAAATATGGTGAATCTGGTCTTCTTTTAGGAGCTAAAAATCTTAGAGGTATAAGACTAATACATGAATCAAAGGTAAAGAATTCAAAATGAGGTATAACTGCAAATTCTACCTCCACTGTCTCTAAGCTCTCCACCCTTCTGGGCCATACTTTCCTTCTACATCTCAACACCACTGAGAGTTCTTGAGATAGGTGGAGGGAAAGAAACTTCTTTCAGGTACTCCGCATTCTTGAATTCTTTATTGCTGGTCTTTGTCCATCCTGTGTCTCTTGCCTTATTTGTACCAACTGCCCACCATCCCACCCCACCCCGACCCCATGAGTCATTCCCAGGATATCGGATGATGTCTGTCCTCAGGTTTCTCTCAGTCTCTTACTCTCGCTGTCGCTTCTGCCTTCCCCTTCTTTCTCTGTACTAATGCCATGCTCTGCAGCCAGGGAGACCAGCATACGCTCCCCCAGCCAGTCAGAACTCATTTCCCTTGTTTTCTCTGTATACATCCCAGAGGCGGTCACCACTCAGACCCTGACCTGCTGCCATTTTTCATAACCTCCTCCCTCCCTCTTTATTCAGCATTTTCTTCCCCCTCTTCTTTTGTAGTCCTCACTTTCAGAACTCCCCAACTCATATCTCTCAGGGCATGACTGGGGAATGGGGGTGGAGAGGGGGTGAGGCAGAAAAATCCCTGTTATTTCATTATGCAGAACAATTGTCTTCGTAATAAAACCTGTCCCAACTGCTTCCACTTCAGACAAGACCCTGTGACCCAGCTTTGTCTAAGAGTCCACTAAAATGTTTTCCCAGAGGCATTTTACCCCTAAAAGGAATTCTGCTACTCCCTTAAAGCACAGAAATAGCATTGTTTCTTAATATTAAATAAGTAAATGTTAGTATTGGAGCAATACAGTATTCTATAGGAGCAATACAGTATTCTACATATTTTGGAGCAATACAGTATTCTACATATTTTGGAGCAATACAGTATTCTACATATTTTGTTGCTAGTGAATAAAAAGAATGTCTGAACATAGACCTGAAGTGAGGTGGAAAATACAGTTGGATGGGTAGGGAAGATTCAGATGATGAGAAGCCTAGACGGTCAGACAGAGACGTTTTGTTTGGGAGTGACTTCTTCTTTGACACATAGATTATTTATAATTGTGTTGTTTAATTTTTTAAATTTGGGAAATTTCTAGTTATCTTTTTGTTTTTGATTTCTAACTGAATTCCACTGTGGTCAGAGAACATCACTTTGTTTGTTGTCAATATTATGAAATTTGTTGAAACTTGTTTTTATCACCCAGCATTTGGTAAATTTAATGAGTACTACATGCATGCTTGAAAAGAACATATACTCTGCAGTCATTTGTTTTATTGTTCTATATATGTTTAATAGATCAAATTTGTTAATCTTGTGGCTTACATCTTCTATATAATTATTCATTATCTTGTCTGCGTGTTGGTGTTACTGAGAAAGATATGCTAAAATCTGACACTGTATTTATGGATTCGTTTATTTCTATTTTAAGATTTATTCCAATTGCAGGGATGTAAAAATGTAAAGAAAAAAATGTGACTTGGATTCAGTGAAATGTAGGAAAATATACATCTGAACGTATGACTAGTATGTAGATTTTAAGCTCAATAGAAAAATAGAAGGATTTGTGTACATTCTGGCCAATGACTGGGATGGAAAGATGCCAGAATGTCTAGGGTAGAGTTTAGTTTTTTAGTTTTTTGTTTTGGAGGAGGAGAGAGTAGGGACACCACAGAAAGGAACCTCAAGTTTCCTTGAACTATCGTTTGAGCCAAGGACAATCCTAACTAGCTTGTTCACTGCTTCCTTGGCTGAGAATGTCACCCTCAATCCTCTTCGGGGGGAAGGAATCTGAACCTGGGGTGCCATGGATATCACATTTTATGGGTGTCAGGAGGCCCTCCCAATAACCTCAAAACATCGACAAAAGTGTGTGTTCATACGTATATGGGCAGTTAACTGGGGAGAAGTTCCATCCCCTCACCAGATTCTCAGAAATGTCTGTCATTCCAAAGGGAGTAAGGATCAATGCTCGGGAGCCAGTGAAACTTTCAGACAGAATACACTCAAACCCAGATAAGAAAGGACAAAGGAGGGCACAGAAAGGCACAAAGACCCATTTCCTTCTTCCTAGAACATCCCTTATTCCCTCAAAAGCCTGTTCAACTTTCTGGATGTCTTTAGAAACTGTGTAACAGGGGTGAAAAGAAAGAATATCAACAACCCCATTCTCTCCTACACTGAGGCCTTAGCTATCTACTATTTCTAAAAATGAATATCATGAGCGATATGCCTTTATATTTGTGTTGTCTTACTGAATCTTTACCAAACCTCTCTCTCCTCTGTGTCCCTGCCTTTTTTTCTTGAGGACAAGGTGAGTGACACAGGATGTGGGGCCATTACTAAAAAAAGGAGCTGCCCCTATTTGCAATGACTTCTGACTGAGCATGGTCCCCATGCGCTGTGATGTGTGCATTCCAGGTGCTCCACAGCTTCTGGAACGTGTAGGAATCCTGGGATTCCAGATACTTTTTGATCCTGGATACATTTCTGCTATGGCAACCATCCTAAAGACATGGCTTACCACTTATCCTGGACTGTGAGCACATACTTTTTTTCCCATTTTATTTATAAACACTTTAGCATGACAGTCAACAACAGGATTGTGCACAGGAGGAAGGACGTTGTGCAAGGAGACTCAGAAACAGGAAGGACTAATGAAAAATCAGGGCCCTTTCCTAGATGCATGTCTTCTGGATTTCAGGCTGAAAAAGCTGATTAGTTGACTGTTTTCCCCAAAGAAACCGAAGAAAACAAATGTGCTAAAGACATCTATAAGAAGTTAGGAAAAAAAAAAAAAAACGAAAGATTAAAATAACGCTTTCTGTGATAAGGTCATGTAGAAATCCAATATTAAAAAACAATCACCAGTTTAAGGGAACAATTTAATCCAGCAAATGTGGAAATATTATATAGCTTTTTCAATATATGTGAGAGGAAGTCTACAGGGTTGATTTAGGGAATTTTTTAGATTTTACAAACAGATTTGAGGAAGAGATTATATATTTTTTTCTCCTTTTCTGGTTATCAGTGGATAAAGAAATGATGCATGGAGCTCTAGCAGTCATTCTGAGATAATGAGGAGAACTAGCTGACATACGATGGCAGAGCGGAAAGACAGAAAGACAATCCATCTGTATGACACATTAAACCACTAAATCAATCCTTAAACCTCTCTCTTTCTGGAATTCCTATCAGGTGAAATTGCAGGCTTTTCATTTATTTGTTTACATTTGTATCATTTGAGTTAAGCTTCCTTCTGAGAGTCCTTTCCAAATGACTCAATCATAATGTGCAGTTACTTTCCATAGGGTTGCATCAATTCTTTTCTTATCAGTAACATGTTGATACATTAGTTTCATTGTAACCACACCTGAGGTTGTATACAACCTAAACAACCACCGGGTGTGTGTCTGTGCACCCACATGTCTGCACACACATATGCCGATGGGGCAGAACTAATTTTTACTAAATTAAGTTGACTAAATTAAAGGCATTACCTTTTTATTTTTCACCTACCCTAAAGTGAATTGGGCTGCGAAGAAGACTTCGGTTTTGAACATAACTCCTGCCCACTCCCACCCCAGATCCTCTGATTCTGTCTCCGTGACGGCACCACTACCCACTCAGGTGCCTAAACTCAAAACTTGGGCATCTTTTGTAACTATTCTTTTCTCTTTGCATTCTCCGTTTAAACGGTTTCTAAGTCCCCACACTTCTATTTCATTGGATAAATTTTTATGACACCCTGAACACCGTAACCTGTTCACTCATTCTTTCTTCTGAGATCCTAAAGCAATCTCGTAGCAGTTCTCCCTGTTGATAATCTCCGCCTCCTAACAACCCTTCCACACTTTCAGTGATCTTGTAAGAATACAGGTCTCATCGCATCATTCCTGCCTCGAAATCCATAATTGAGCCCCTTCTGTGCTAAGCATGTGATCTAGATCCTCACTTGGCACTTAAGGCACCAAATACCCCTCTCGTTTATCCCCCTCACAGTCTGCCGTCTTTGATTACTAACAGCTTCCAAATGCACCGTGGAGTGTCACGTTTCCTTGCTTTTCGACAGTGTTCTCTGCCTAGAATGCCCTCACATACCCCTCTTAATTGTTTAAAAACCGAATTTGGATATCGCCTTTTCCAGAGTGCCTGTCATACCTCACTCACCCTCATCTCTGCTCCCGCTGCGCTTTTCTTCACAACTGTCTTTTTCTCCTACTAGATTGTGAGCAGCAGGGATTATGTTTTATTGCCCAGCGATTATACAGATGACATCACTCACCACATGAAAGTAATGGCAGCATAGCTGTTTCTTATCTATTCCGTGTAACCGATTAACTTACCGAATTTAACTTTCATACCTACCTTATCAGCTACTACTATTATGATTATTATTCTCATTTTATATATGGGAAAATGGAGGTACGGAATGCTTTGGAAATTTTCCCAAGTTACACAATCGCTAAATGACAGAGTAAGGGTTAGAACTCAGGCAGTGGACTCCTGAGCTTAGGTTTTTGTCCATGTTGTTGGACTGCGTCTCTGGCTGCTTAATAAATGTCTGGTTCATGGAAGTTAAGATGGCGATGCGGAGTTTGGGAAGATGCTTCTGATCCCTTCAGCCCATTTTTACCTCTCGAAGAGGCAGGAAAATTAGCCCAGTCCCTCTCCCTCTCGCTGCTTTCTGCTCATGAGCTTTCTGACTCCACAGTGTGGTACATATCTTCCTCTACTCTCTAATCTTTTTGAGTGCTCAGTGTTCTTTTCCTCAGGAAATAATCTACTATCTTTACAATCATCATTGTAATAATGCTGTTGATGATGATAACTAATATTTATTAAATGTTTACATTTAATTATTCTGTTAAAAAATATACTAGCAAAAGTAGAATAAAACCATATCCTCTTGGAAAATAATTTTTAACAAGAAAATGTAGTGCATGTATTCATGTCTTATAGGTGACTGCCCCACTACTTGCATGCATGCTGTTCTGTTTAGGATTTTAAACTTCCTCCTCTGTGATCAGGACATAAAGGAAGATTTGTTCCTTCTATGACTAGCCCCAGCTCATCGTCCTTGAAAACCCCTACTTAAGTCTCTCTCCCCCGACCAGTCCCACACCTGAGGCAGCTATGACGCAATGGAAAGGGACTCAGGCTAGGCGTTGGAAGGCCCTGGTCATCTTTCAGTAGCTGTGTGACCTTAGGGAAAGAATTTAACCTGTTTCACCACAGTTTCCACATGTTTTAAATGACAGTGACGATTATTTGTGCCTCACCAAGGTAACCTTCTGTGGGGGTATCTTCCCTGAACCCCAGAAAAAAATTAACCTCCCCTTCATTTTAGTAATTATCTTGTTCAGACACATCTGAGTCTTATTCTATCATAATTTCTTTGTGCCAACTACTAGATTATTAATGTCTCAAGAACACAGACTGAGCCAAAGTTGCGTTTGAGTCTCCTGTCCCTAGAACACCTGCTGAACTGAATTTCCACAGCTACCCACCACCTTTCCCTTGAGTCTCCCATTTGTAGTTCTCTTTCATCCTCAGAGCCCCCCATCACATCCATTTGGATCTAAAATCACTTGAGTAAACCCGATGGGGTAACACACGAGGGATCCCACCTATCTTAGACGGAGACCAACCAAATGTTTCTTGTCATGGTATTCAATCTTTGTCCCATCTGAAAACAATAAAATGGTGATCCAGTGTGTTTGGTAATAAACATACAAGGACTTCTGTTGATGATCCAGTCATAACATCTGTGACATCATACAAGATGTTTCCATTTCTAAAGCAGAACTTGGACAGGGAAGTGAAGCATGGGTTGATTTTCAGTGACATGGCTCTAAGTGAAGGGTTGATGGAGACATGCTAGTGAGAGATGATCAAGCCTATAGAACTTGGGGATACTTTGGATGTTACTCTTTCCTCTCCCCTTCCTAGCCTCATGGTCTATTCTGACTTCAGTGGCCAGAGACTTGTTTGAGCTGAAGATTGTTTGCGATGTCGAAACAAGCATGCCTACTTTAATGATTAAGTTCATCCCTTTCTATTGGGATACTACTCATCTGGATAATTTCACCTCAGAGTGTGAGGAAATGGAGCCTGGAGTATGTGCACTTCCTATAATCAAAGAGAAGAGAAGAAGGAGAAGACAGTCTAAGTGTGAGCAAAAGGAATTACTCCTACAGATGTGCCCTTTGGCTCCCATTTCCTGCTCCCTGCTAAACCTTTCGAGATTATTTTCAGGGAGATCTCTCTCTTCCTGTGAGGCCAGAGACTTTTCTAGTTACAAGGCTGTTGTGTGTGACACATCTAGGCAAGCATGCAGCAAAACCACAGAGAAACAAGGGATTAAAGATGTAAAGCTGGGCAAACTCAAAAACGCCTTCTGCAGAACTTCTCTCAGGCTTGAGGTAAACGTCTCCACCCACCCTCCTCCCTCTTGAATTTCACAGTTTATTTTTCACTGTGTTCCACTTGTGACAGTTCCCTCTACTACTGAGAAGGGGAAGCAAGTCATCCTACAGGAGTAGCTTCCCCAAGTAGCACAATTCCCTGAGTTTAGGACAGAAAAAGGAAAAAATACCCATGTTTCTGGACACTGATCTCAAAAAGCAAGAACACAATGGCCTCAGTCATTTGAGGTGCATGCACTTTCTCAGCGGGCACACCAAGACAACCTTCCTTCAGAGCTATACCTTGTGATCTGGGCCCTGGACCACCCCAAGTCAGAAAGGACAGCTCTCTCTCCTTTTCCAAACGTATCAGATTTACAGGAAGATTCCTTCTGAAGACTTCCATCATCTTCCTCTTACCTACGTTCAGCAATATCTGAATGATAACTTCTGTTGGCCAAGTTCCAAATGCCATCATTACAAGGAAGAGGCCCATGAGTCCTCACAAACGATTCTCAGCCTTGGCATATGCAGCAGCCTCATCCAGATTCCAGCAAAGAGGAATTGGCAGGGCATGAATAAGGGCAGAAGGTAATTGAGGAGCTGGGGCTGGTTTTAAGGCAGGACAGAGCCCAGCTCCACGAGCTGAGCTGGAAGGAATTTGCTGTATGTGCCAGATGTCATAAAGAGCTGCTGAGCTAGTTGAGCTTTCTAGTGCTCAGGAGCAAATCAATCAGATGAACTGAGACTGCGGCTTTGCTACAGACCATGAGCTAATGCGGGCTCTACCCCAGTAAGCCAGAGCCACGGGCACTGGAGCTGGCAGTGGGAGGTGGCGCGAGCCGACACAGCTAATGCCCAGTGCCAGGAGGGAGAGACAAAAGGGGCTCTTCTTTAACACTGAGAATAGCCCCAGAGTGAATACAGCCTTCAACAGCTGTGGTTTCATTCTCATCACCGCTGGGCAAGTTGGGGGTGCTAATTGTAGAGCTGGAGAGCTGTTAAAATCAGACTAGATATGTTAAAAAGAGTAGTAACAATACTTAGACCAGTGTCTGCAGTTGAGTAGGCACAAAAGCTTTATATCAGAAGAAGAAAAGAAGGCAACAAAGCCACGAGAGAGTGAAGGAAGCTGGTTGGTTGATCCCACCTCTGCGTTACCTCAGCAACTTGTCTCTATTATTGTTATAGCCATTATCGCACAGTGATAAGGTAATAAAAAGAATATCTCTCATTTATTGGGTGTTTACCATGGGCAGGCACTGTTGTAGGAGTTTAACCTACATCATTTCGTTTAATCCGGACTCAGAGAGCTTATGTGACTTTCCCCAAAATATACATAAATGTGTGTGTGCGTGCATGCAGGCGTGTAACTGTTGAATGTCAATCAGGTTACAAATCCAGCTCTTCCTGACTTCAAAGCCAAAATTCACCCATTATGCCATATAGTCTCTCATTTCCAAAGCAGCTACTTTACAAGAGTTTGTGAATTTATAATCTATGGCCCTGATGATCACGAAAATAAAATTAACCAAAGTCACTTCATTTGGAAATTTAAAAAAGAATATTCTCTGGGAGCCAAAGAGAGGGTCATACATTGGCCATATGGTTATGGAATGAAGTTTTCCATTTTTTTCACCCTGTAATAGCCCTGACAGACAGCTAATAAGGAAAACATATTGCAAAAGGAATCTTCCCTTCTCTCAGATCACATAATACAGATTTCTGGTAGCAGCTGATTTAGCCGAAAACAAATAATCATCTGACAATAGGTAAGTTCGGCTCCCCAGATCCCAGTGGAACAACTGTACCAAGGGATTCGAGTTTATCCTTTTGAGGACTGACCCCATTTAAAGAACAATCTAGGAGGGGACATGGTGACTGCTTGTCTTCTTAGGCAACATGTGAGTTCAGATGCCGCATCCTTCCCTTCATGCTCGGATTGTTCACTTGATGGACAATCTCAAAACAATTTGAGATTGTTTTGGAATGATAAATGATCATTCGTACCAACTACATAAAGGTAGACAGCCCACGATTACATTTTTACCCTAAAACTTCCAATAGGAAAATATCCAATCTAGCCTAGGGCAAGAGAACCACCTTTGAACATAAACGATGGGAAAAACCATTCTTGACAACAGAAAAACTCCAGGCCCCGACAATTGTTTTGCCCCTATGTTTTCTTTAATTTAAATCAAGGTAAAAAGACGGAAAGAACAACTCATTACGGTGGTATAGAATACATAGTGCCTTTTAACAAAGCTAACAAAATATCAGTTTGGACATTTCAGCCTCTTCGGCATTTCTCACCAAAGGAAGAACAGAACAGGCAGCTGGTTTTGCTCGATTCTTTTGGATTTACATCGTAACTCTTTTGCTGAGAAAGTAGCAGGCATCATACAGACATTTCTCCTTGACTAGTCTGTTCTCCTGTGGGCTTTTTCCTCTTCGAACCAATACACTGTAAGCACGTTTGTGTTTAGCAAGTTGTTTAAAAAATAATTCTAAAGCATCAAATTTTGTGTATAATTTACTTATAAAAAGTGAACTTGAACATATTGAAAGTTACCTTTAAAAATATCACTCGATCTCAAAAAGTTAAACCGAGTTAACATATGACCCAGCAATTCCACTCCTAGGTACATACCCAAGAGAAGTGAAAACATATATGTTCGTACAAAAACTTGTACTTGAAAAATCATAGCATCATTCACAATAGTCCGAAAGTGGAAACAACCCAAATGTCCATAATAGATGAATGGATATACAAAATGTGTTTTGTCCATACAATACACTATTATTTGGTAATAAAAAAAAAAATGAAGCACTGATACATGCCACAACATGAACTTTGAAAATATTATGCTAAGTGAAACATGCTGGCACAAAAGGCCACACGTTGTATGATTTCACTTATACGAAATATGAAATATCCGGAATTAACTTCCTCTTAGCTCAACTTCCTTGTCTGCAAAACAGAGATTACTAATAGTAGCAGCCCTTAGAATTACAATGACAATTAAGTTAGCTGATATGTGAATAGTGCAGTTTTATCAATCATCGCCTTTATCTCAAGGGGAAAAAAATGTGGTGACCCATTTTCTATAGTGTTTGAAAGCTAAATTATACAGTTAACTTTCATTTCTTAGACATCAGGGACGATCTATATTTAATTACTTATGAGCCATGTAATAAATAATTAAATCAAATAATTAAATAATTGTTTATTTAGTTTTATTTATGAGCCACATAACATGGTTAAAAATCGTTTGAAGGCAAGAGGCTACGTCCATCCTTCACGCTTCCCACTTGTTTTTTATTTCCCAGCATCCACCCCAGCACCAGCCTGGCAGTCAGCCCTTCATGTGTATCAGCTACCGTTTCCCCAGGATCTGAGTTACTGGTTTGTCCCAGGATGAACACCACGGTACAATGTATGCTCCCACCGCAGACCACAGAAAGATCGCCTATCTGACTGTGGAATGAATTACAGGAATTTATACTGTCCTTGGAACTGCATCTTGTGAGTACACTTTAAATTCTGACCACAAGGTGCTAAAGTTGAAGTATATGTCTTGTTTTGGGTCCAAAGAGCTACTTGATGATGCGTAGGAAATGTATTCACGAAACTGGCTAAATTAGTTCTTATTTGGGGGCTAAAAGTCTGTCAGTGTCCTCAAGGCCTAGATCTGGGAACAGCAATCACATCTGGAGAAATCGCAACACCTCTGATAGGCAAATAATCTTGCAGGAGAAAGCTCCCGTGCAGACGCAAGAAACCCTCGTGCGCATGTGCACACAGAAGTTCCTAATTTGTTGGTGCTTCTTGAGGCCTGGTGGCCGGATGGCTGTCCCTGCTTCTGCCTCCAGACCAAGGTAGGCCTGAAAGGGACGGTGAGTGCTTCCTAAATGCGTTTACATTGAGTTTGCGTTCCAAGAGATTTCAGCGGTTTCCTCGACTGCTTTCTTCTTTAGGGCATTATACTTGTTAATCTTCTTCTCCTTGCTTTTTATTATCAAAGTTATTTCGGCCATTGTTTCCTGTTTATCGTAGTACATGGAGTCGGGTGCTTGGGAAATATCATGAACAGGTATCTTGTGATTGCTCTTGAACGCCTTGGTGAGTCTTTAAGACTGATTGTTAGTGGGGGCTTCCTCAGCCCCGTTCTTTTCTAGGAATGGCCAGAAGTGCTCCCACCCCAGCAGCAGGAGGCTGTTGAGAAAAGAAGGGTTAAAACCCAAACCCACAGACGTACTCATTTAGAATACTTTTCTCTACCTTATTTTGGGAGACTCTGGAGATACTCTTGCTTACCGCTGTGTCCTGGACTCTTTGGGTTCTCTGTGGGCGAAAATGGCCACAGTGCGGGAGAGTGGCTGGAGTGTGCGTGATTGTGGGGCATGACAGGCCCTTGAGAAGGCTGTGCCAAGGAAGAAGCAATCTCAGGATGCATTTTGTGACCCTTGGCGGAAACCTCGGTGAGAGATCAGGAAGGGATTTAGCTTTCCCCTAGGGTAAACAGTGGTGCTTTTCACCAATAGCTAATTAATGCTCTCACGCCTTGTGGAAGATTTGGAGACAGGAAACTGAACCAGAGAACAAGGTGGTTGTCTGGAGCCCCCACCCCTGCAGGAGTTGGGATGGGATTATGTCTCAAGTTTTCTCTGGCTTCCTGCTGTTCCCTGTGAACTAGTGTTCCTTCTTTTCCTGTATGTGGGCCTTGGTACAAGGCCTACTGTCTCATTCATGTCTATAATAAAGTTCTGGAGGGGAAAAATGTGGCTTTTGTATTTCTCTCTATTTGCTCTTATGTCAAGCCAGAAGCACTGTACTACTCAGAAAAAACATCCTTCTGCCCAGTAACTGAGAGCACATTTGGAATGCAAGCTTTCTCCTCCTTGTTTATTTTCAGGGTAGTGATAAAAGCATGGAAAAAAAGTCAGGGAAAATCAGTAAATTTCAGTAATATTTCAATACATCTGCAAAGGGCAAACAGTTTAGAGTTTCTCCTACCCCTTCTGAAGTTGGAAACTCTCACCACAGTGGGAAGCACAGCTATTTTGACCTGGCAAACCAAACTAAACAGCATGCACCTGCAACGGTACGTCTCTGACGTGAATAGCTGTGGCCAGAGGGTCAGTCTGTTCTCAGTTTTTCATCCAGAAACCACATTCTGCAAATGGAGAGAAAACCACTGTTGGATTAAAGGAAATCTTTGCCATCGAGACTAAGCACACAACTTTAATTAACTCATCATTTTCTAATTAGCATCCCCAGAGCCCTGTGCATGAAGGGCTTGTGTTGCAGAATGTGCCATTCGATTTTTCCGAACAGTTTGATAAAATAAAGTTTCGTTTTTATAAACGTTTATTTTAGAAAGTTTGGA
Source organism: Rousettus aegyptiacus (assembly GCF_014176215.1). Classification (NCBI taxonomy): domain Eukaryota; kingdom Metazoa; phylum Chordata; class Mammalia; order Chiroptera; family Pteropodidae; genus Rousettus; species Rousettus aegyptiacus. The sequence continues at coordinate 81,318,718 of NW_023416287.1, forward strand.
AAATATAGAAACAAATTTTAAAGGGAAGAACTACTCAAAACTCATCATTCATATAAAATCACTTAATATTTGGTGTATTTCTTTTCAATCTTTGTATATATTTTAAATTTTGCATTTTATACACAGTTGAGACTATATCATCTAAAGAAGTGTCTTTCCGGATTTTTTTATTTAATATTTTATGTTAAGCATTTTATCATTTGAGTACACTTTATAAAAATCACTGTTAGTATCTGGATATTGCACTGAGTAGAAGTACTATAATTTACTTAATTATCCCATTATTGTTGAATTATTCCACATTTTCCAAAAATGATCTCAAATTTTTGCTCATAAATAATGCTGTCATGAAGTCATTATGCATACAGCTTTGTTATGTGTATTAAGAATTATTTCCTTAGGAATGATTTTCAGAAGTAAACTCTAGTGTGGAAACTCATACTGGTTTCTAATGCAAAATGCCAAATTGATTTCTAAAATTTTTGCTCTACTATCTGGAATGAGGGAGTTCTTTAATTAATAAATAAGTCATTGACTTTTATCTCATAGGATAGGCAAAAATAGAATTGAAATCTTTTTGAAATCTTTACTTTGCATTCCTTTGGTTTGGTTTTCTTTCTTTTTCTTTCTTTTCTTTCTTTCTTTTTTTTTTTTTTTTACCAATTGCCTATTTTTATTTTAGGATTTGTTTTCTTATCAATTTATATGAATTCTTTTTATTTACACAAAAGACATCAACATTTTGCTCAACATATTTGCTGCAAATGATTTTTCTACTTTATTGCTTTTCTGTCCATTTCAGTTATATTTTGAGATAATGGAACAAATGTGACTTTATAGTAGACATTTGACTGATCTTTTCCTTGATTTCCCCTACTGATTATATACTTAGAAACTTCACACCCTCTAGAAATTTTCTAAACATTATCTCTATTTTCTTTTAGATTTTCTATAGCTTGAAATTTTTATATCTCTTCAATTTATTTGAAATACTTTTTAATGACTGGTGAACAATATAACCAGATCTCACATAAGCCATCCTGCAGTTATCTAACTAATTCCACATCAATACATCCTTTCTCCTCTAGATGCTTTCACTGTCCCTGTGAAGCCGGTGCTCTTTTCAAGGCCTTATACTCAGTCTCCACTTTAGTTCATTAATATGCTTGTAATTTTTTCTTTTAAAGGTTATGTACCATACTTACACAATTTTATAAATACTTTAGCCTCTAATGAAATAAGTTCCCATCTTTGTCAAAAATTTCTTAACTGTCATTGCTGTTTATATTCCAGGTAAACTATAGAATTAAGTACCTAAGATTCCTGATGACATTTTAATTATGACTGCATTCAGTTAAGAACTTCATGTGGACTAATTTCATCATCAAAGTACGTGGCAGGTCACGGCACATATTTATTTTGTCACTCACATTATCACCTCATATTACTAATTTCATTTTTAAATGCATAGGTACATGACTGTATTCTCATTTTGAAGAAGGGGGTGAAAGGGGAAAACTTTTTTTGCCAGGAAATTCCTCTCTGGAAGGTTATTTGGTTTAATTTAAAATTTTTACTATGATAAAAAATTATGTCAAAATAAATCTGTGAAGATATCTCTGTGCTTATTTGCAAGTATTTCTCTGGGATAAGCTCCTAGAATGTGGGTGAAAGGGTATTCATAATTTTCATTTTGATAGTTCTTGCCAAATTGTCCTTGAATAAGGCTTCACCAATTTACACTCTTATTAACAGTGAATAAGAAATTCTGTTTTCTCACACTAGATCTTATGAAAATTTAAAATATTTGCCAATCTGGTGAAAAATAGAATCTCGATGTTGTTTTAATTTATATTTCCCTAATTACTTGTGAAGTGGAACATATTTTCCGATACATGCAATCATTTACACTATTTCTTTGAATTACCTCTTCAAATTCATTTCTCATTTTAAGTTGGGCTTATTTTATTAATCTCCTATACATTGCATATATTAAGCCTTCAGCTGTTACATATTTGCAGATTTTTTTTTCTTAATTTCTCTTTTAATATTGTCTTACTGCCTTTCCTCATAAATAAGCTATTCATTTTCATATGGTAAAATTTGTCATAATTTTAATTTTGTTATCTGGTTTTTCCAGTTTTCTATTTAATAATTTTATAGATTAAAAATGTTTAAATTTAAGCTATGCAGAATCTAACTTTTATAGGTGGTCTGAGAGAAAAATCTAAGTTTTGTTTTTTCTTTCTGAGTATCCAGTTGTCTCAGTTCCAATAAGTGAATAGTTAGTTTATCTTTCACAGGAAATGTCTCCATTATTGTATACTAAAAATAGTATGTGTCTCTATGTGTATGTGTGTGTGTGTGTCTTTATACAACACAGACATATTCCTTTATTTCGTCCAAGGTCTATTCATTCCTGTTAATATGACATTGTATTAACTACTACATTAATAATTAAAATTATTATCTATAACAAAACAAAAATAAATATAATTTAAAACTAAAATAACTGTCATAGTAATTGCTGTATGTAATATTTTGAAATTTATAGGGAGTGTCCCTTTAACTGTTATTTTTCAAAAATTTCACAGCCAATCTTTTGTATTTTTTCTCCCAAATCAGATTGTAGAGCTCCTTTACAACTAATTTTTGATGGATTTTGATGGGATTGTTTTGTACTTTTATGGTACTTTGGGGAAAATTGACCTTTTTATAATATATGTTCCAGTCAAGGTACATAGTATGTTTGTTCATTCACTCAGGTCATCTTCACGTTCTGTCAATAATGTTTTATAGTTCTCTTTATATAGTTCTTGCATACTTCTTGTTAGAATTATTTTCAGGTATTTTAAAGTTCTGCAATGAAAAAGTTCTACTTCTTTTTTTATTGCTTTTAAAAATTGCTTATTGCTATATATAGACACATATGAATCTTTTGCTGGATTTGAGGAGAAACTTCTAATAGTTTTACAGTTGATTCTTTCTAGATTTTTGATATACCATATATTAAAATATAAAGACAGTTTAGTTTATTTCATTCCTTCCTCTGTCTTTTTACTTTCTTACCACGTCGGCTAGTTTACTAGTATAATATTAATTTGTAGCAGTAATAGCAGCACCTTTCCCTTCAATGAGGGTGCTTTAATGAGGATTATTAACAAATAATATGATAATGTTTGCTTTTAGGTTTCTGGCAACTATCTGTTAGAGTGTAGGTTTAGCTGTTATAATAGAAAGACTCAAAGTAAAAACAGTATAATAAGTCTGTGTGTAAGCAGCACAGAGTGCTACAGCGGCTTACCTCCGCCATCATCAGGGTATCATTCTGTTTTACTGCTCTGCCATGGAGAACACACAGCTTCTATCTCATAGTCTAACATGGCCATCCCAGGTACCACCATCATGTCTTTTTACAACAATTAGTAAGGGGAAAAGCACAGTCCTACTACAGCTGTAGTAGCTGTGAGGCTAGTAATTTTTAAGACTTCCGTGGATCTTGGGAATAGGGCAGGTTAAAACATCACAAAGCTATCTATGACCATGCTACCCTGAGTGTGTCTGATCTAGTCTGATCTTGGAAGCTAAGCAGGGTCAGCCTGGTTACTACTTGGATGGGATTCCACCTAGGAATACCAGGTGCTATAGGCTTAAAAAGAAAAAAAAAAAAAAAAACCTGTCACAAAACTTAGTTCATGCTATACAGAATAAAATCCTTTCAAAAAGTCCCATGCTCTAATTGTGAATTCTGTGAACATGTTACCTTATATGGCAAAGGATCTGGTAGGATCTGGTAGGTGTGATTAAGATTGTGGACCTTGAGATGGGGAAATTATCCTGGGTTGTCTAGTCCGGCCCAATCTATTCACATGAGTTTATAAGAGCAGAAGCCTTTTCCCACCTCTCATCAGAGGGAGTTGTGACTATGGAAGAAAGGTCAGAGAGATGCAGTGTGACTGCTTTGAAGTGAAATAGAGACCCTGAGCCAAGGAATGTGGGCTGGAAAAGACAAAAAAAAAAAAAAAATCAGATTCTCCCTTGAAGCCTCCAGGACGGAATGCAGCCCTGTTGACACCTTGATTTTAGTGAGAACTGTATCAGACTTCTAACCTATAAAACTGCGAGATAATAAATTTTTGTCATTTTAAGCCACTAACCTCATGAAAATGTGTGATATGAGCAATAACAGAACTAATACACTATTATTACTGAGATTCAACCATTAAAAAAAGTTAATGCTGTTCAACATTGCAAATATTTGGTTAATATCCAGATTTTTTTTGAAAAGGTTGATTTTGACCATTTTTTCCAGTGTTCTCATTCCCTTAGCAGTAGATTTTCAGATGTCCTTACTCTGCCATTCTGGAAGACCTTTCTCCCATTTCCTTTTGGCAGCTGGTATTGCAAATGAAAATCAGATTTTTGTTGTGCTGTGAATCTGTTTTTTTCTCTTGGGAAGCTTTTTAGACTTTGTCTTTATTATTCTGAATTTACCACATTGTGAATACGTTTGGAATATTGTTTGCTTTTAATTCATTCTGCTAAACATTTGGTAGAGACTTTCAATTGAAGAACTCATGTCTTAAGTTCTGGGAAATTATCTATTTTTATTTGCTTAATGCTCATTTTCATTCTTGCTATTCTCTCTTTCAAGATTTCTTATTAAATAAATGTTAAAACGTCTAAATACATTATGCATGTCTCTTAATTCTTTTTCTCCTTTATTTTGTTCCCTCTTGAATTTAGTTTATAGAAGCCTTCATTTCAATCTTCTAGCTTTCTAACTAATTCTTCAGTAGTATACTCTATTCTGTCCATGACTTGAGCTTAAATTTCAGCATTCAGATTTTTAATTCCCATGATAACTAGATGCTTCTTTCTTATAAATGCAATACTTTTTATGTCCTTCTGAGGATAATACATATACTTATTTTAGTAAAGTCCTGCACAAGTTCTTCCCTTAATTTGTTTCCGCCTTTGTAAGTTCTTCGGTGGGTTGTGCTTAGCACATCTTTCTTTGTGTTCCTTTTCCCAAATGTTTGATGATTCTTGGCTGTATGTTCACCTCTGTCGTTTAGATTTCCTGAAGACTGTTCTTTCATGCAGCTTATTTGGGAAGGGGCTAGGACTCATTGTACTACTAGTGAGATCAGAATGGTCAGGGAGGGTGACTTAAGGGAGGATGATGTTGCAGTTTTTCTTGGGTTGTATCAGTCACATGGGACACTGCCCTGATCCTCTAGTGCAAACTCCCACACTCACTGATCTTGCCTCAAGGCAGATTTTTCTCTTACTGCTTTGTCTAAATGATGTGAAGGGGAAAAGAGATAGAAGACTAGTCGTATTTCATTTATGCTTTATGATATAGTATTGCCTGATATATTATGGTTTATAACTCATACCTGCCACATAAGTTATAATTGCCATCAATATAAAGTTACCTTATTATTCTTATTCAGTGACTTTTCTACTTCTTCTAATATTGACATTTTTCCCTGATTTTCTTAGCCATCGCTTGAAGTATCTCAACCTTCCTTTAATTTTCAAAGTTTCCAAGGTACTTTTTTTGCATATATCTTAGGTAGGGAGAATATAATTGAATTTTCTTTTTATTACAGTATGAATATTATGTGTTTCATGAAGAAATTCAAACCATTTTCAGGGGTAGACTTTATTTGTATGTTTTCCATCATAAGAATATCTGTCTTTTTGAGACATTCAACAAATATGGGTTAAATGAGTGAACAATTTCTGATATTTAGGTTTCCCTTTTCCCCTTTCAGTAGAAACATTAAAAAGTCGCACGTATCTTTTGTAAACATCTTGTTTTTAATTTTGCCAGTAGTTAATTATAGGTTTCTAAGTAATACTCTATATGTATGTTCCTAGTGTTTATTATGTTTTAGTTTATACTGTAATAATAATTCTAAAATCTCCAACTGATTTTAAAGTCCATAGCAGACCATGAACGATACCTAGCACTCTGTGTATGAGAGTTAGAATGTAAGGAGAAGAATCTCCTTTATATAGCAGTAAGAAGGCAGGACCAGACATCTCTAAGGGCCTCATGTTTTAACAAGACAACTAAAGTTTATAAAACTAACTCGTATCTCAAGAATAATCCATATATGTATGTTAACAATCAAGGAATTATAGGTACAGAAAGATTGCTTCCAAAATAAATTAAGTTTTAAAAAACTGTTTGAGGAAGTAACTGTAAGATTCAATGATCTAAGGCATTGATTCTGTGGGAACGCCTCCAATGTCCTAATTATACTTCATAAGCTACCTATTAGTTCCATGTGTACAGAATCTTATTTTAAGCTGACTGGATTCTGGCATTATTATATATCTCTGAATTCCATCTGCATCTATAAAGAATGTGAGGATGTTAATACCTAATAGGGCAGTAATATGGGTTATGGTAAAAATTAGAAGAAACATCCATATAAAGTCATTTTGTACAGGACCTGGCATCCATTACTAGGTATATGACCTTGAGAAATTCCTTGATCTCTCAGTGCCTCAGATTTTTCATCACTAATTTGGGGATTATGATAGTTCTTACCACCCAGATTTGATATAAAGAACTTAAAGCAGATCCTGGTACTTCTTAAGAGCTCCGTCACTGTGAGCTAGTATTAGTTTTTGAATGCATTAAAGGCCAAAACATGCACACTTTGGCAGCAACCATCAGAGAAGAGTATTTTTTTAGCACACCAATCAAGGAAGCAAGAGCTACGATGTGGTCCAAAGAGTAGAAATAGGCTTGATTCAGAAGACTTGGGTCCCAGTACAGGTCCACTGCTTGGCTATGGAAACTTGGACAATCTCAGTGCCTATTTTTATGTCATAGGGGAAAAATGCCTAATGCAGATTTGATATGACAATTGTGAGACTTGTGATGTATAAAAATGTTCTGTAATGTAATATCACTACTACAATGTAATATCAGTTACCAATATTGATAGTAGTATCAATACTATTTAATGGGGACTTTTTTTTTTTTATCACATTGACACCTTCTATTAACTTACCCATCAATGGTCAGAAAAGAGTTAAATATTCTTGCCAACAAAACCTCCCTCTTCCTTATTTACCTATTGCTTGGATGTATGTGTCATTAGCAACTCTGGGTACAATTACCACAAGGAGTAGAAATGAGACAATATTTTGTGAATTACAAACAAATTTCTAATTCTCCATTTTGGCAGAACAGCTCTGGCCCAGCCACCGTAGCTGTCAGGGTGATTTATGACATTCTTCACCAAGCTGACAGCCAGTGGAGGAAAAAACTCTGTACAAGAAAAATTTCTTGTGTTTATTCTACCTAGTTTAATACCTGATGAACCATGTTATAAGAACAATTCTTAAAATAGCCCTGAGGAGAGCATCTCTACATTTCTCAGCACATACAATCCATCATAGAAACACTCCTGGAAAAGATAGGGCAAATGGTGGTCTTGCCATGGTCTTGACTGGTTTACAGAAGACACGTTGATTGGAAGTCTGGTAGATAATGGAAACACTAATTGACACTCTTCTACTTGCTTTTAATCCTTTAATTTTACAATAAACCTTTATCGTAGGTATCACTATTCTAATGTAAACATGATTGTAAATAAGGGAGGATCAATCCGGGAAGGACAAAGCATGATGACCTCCAAAGCCACTGAATTTGGAGATCAAAGTGAAGAGGGTGTGACAGGGGGCATCCTAGGTAGGGTCCCTGTGCCTCATGTCTTTCTGAAACCTAGTCTGACTGTTGCAGGCCACTGTAATCTTCTCCTTCCATCCATACAATTCATATGCCAACCATTATATTGACTTATTTTGTATTGCTCTTTAAGTCCGTGTGATTTGTGTGTCTTCTCAACTACATGCCACCTTCGACCTCTTCTCCCATTTCCTTTGGTCTCTTCCTCTCAGCCTATAAACATGAAAGTCTCTTCAGATAACAGACCAACAGTCTGAACAAGACCATTTCCTTACCTTTCCCTCTGCTTTTCTTACCCCTGAAGCCGGCCAAGCTGCCCACTTCCTAGAGGAGTAGGTAACGCTCCTCGGCACTCTCTTCTCTTGGCTCTGAGAGCATCACTCTCTTGTTTCTGTTCAGTGCTCGCTCCTGCTTCTGTTCACACTCCGACCATATGTTTTCAAGCTCCTCCACTAGCTCCTCTCTCATTGTCTTCTCCTTATATATTGATATTCCCTAGGGTTCATCTATTCTTAACACTCATTCCCTGTGATTTTTATTATTTATTCCAATTTCTTAAATATGCTGACAGTTCTTAAAAGCATATTTCTGATGAGACATCTTTTTAAAGTCCAGAATTATGTTTCTGATTGATTACCGTATGCCTCAACAACAGAATTTATTTTCTCCCCAAAACATTGTTCTTTATTCACCTCTTCATTAGGGAAATTCTGGGGGTTAGTCCTAATTCCCTCTTTCCTCCTTTGCTTCCATGGCCTGGTTGATTCTATTTCTAACTCTCTCTCGAACATATCTAATTATCTCCATTCCATTTCCTGTGGCCTTGTTATTGTTCTCACTACCTTTCTCCTGAGTTATCAGAACCTTCTTAATAACGTTTCTTGCCATCATTTTCATCTACCTCCAGTGTAATCCTCATCTAGCTCGCATGTCATCAGCGGAGACTTTAAACACAAAATGACACTAACAAAAGGGAAAAATCCCTTAATTATGCCATTGTCCTCTTTAAAATCTTTGAATGGTACTCTTGATTTCAAAGCAAAATTGTAATTCTTTTGGGTAAAGTCAAGGCATTTTTCGGTGTGGCTCTTATTTGCCTTTCCAATCTAATCTGCATTATCCACCCCACCCCCACCCCATGCAACTCTTGGTTCCTGTCTGTGCCCTGTCTTGCCCGCACGCTGTGTACATGTACAGGCAATTTCCTCTTCCTGGAGTGAGTGTCCTCCATCATTTTTCTGTCTGGAAATCACCATATTCTCCTTTGAAACTATATTAGAGCTTTCTTCCTTCTTGAAAGACGTCCCTAACGCACAGTAGTGTGAGACACTATGATCTCATAACCACTTATAAATATCTTTGTTAGAGGCCTTATGATAATGCACTATAATTATTGTTTCCATATCTGTCTTCCTTGCTCAGCTTGAACCTCCTGAGGCTACCATTGTCTTATTCATCTTTGCACTCCCATTGCCTAGCATAGATTCTGTCACACAGAAGAAACTCAATAAATGTTGTGGAATAATAATAATAATAAAAGACTAAATAAATGAAGCCCCTTCCTTTCTGAAAGTATGGGACATGAGGCAATAATCCTGTTTTTTGGTATCCATCAAACACAAGATTCTAATGAATCGGCTGGCTGTTTGTTTTATTTAAAATAATCACTTTGACACTTCTGCTAGAGAACACTCGCTCCAGGGCAAGTGTGAGGGTTTGATATTTTTAGCTTCTAATGACCTCAGATCTGTTCCGTATGCTTCTTGGTTCTAAGCGTGTGTATGTGTTAGCCATGGAGACTGGCTGGGTATATGCACTTTCAAGGAATGATCTCAGAAGAAAACATTCGAGCAGCAATCATCAGTAGGGAGTGGGGACATTTAACATGTTGCTATTGGGAAAAACAGGTTCCCTCATTACTGGGCATTCCTCTTTGAACAGCGTTTCCTGTCTGGGTGGTAGAATGGAGCCTTAGAAAACATCTTTGGTTCTTTGGAGCTTATTCTTTAGGTCATCATTAGATCAGACAACAGGTTCTTAAGCAGAAATGCAGGTGGGTTTATGTTAATAACCCAATCAGTTTTACCATACAGCTGCATTCCTGACTCATGCAGATGACCTAAGAGTGCCTATGGTTTCCTTAAACACTCACTCCTCTGCTTTCGTGAGCCAAAACTCACACGCACTAATCCACATTGTGGAGACTTATTTAAAGATGATGTCTTAATAGATAATAAAGGACTTGATTTATTCCATTACCTATTAGTGGCTAATTTTTGCAAAGAAACTTGGATTAAATTGGTCATTTCAGCATCTGTTTATACGGTACCCATGGTTTCACATGCAACTATATGTCTTGTTTCTGTAACTAGATGTTCAGATCCTTGATTAAAGGGGACACATATTCAGATACCTCTCTATACTCCATATGGCTAAGTATATGGAAGTTTTTTGATATAATATATGTAAAATTATAAAATCTTAGAATGATAGCATTGAATGAGAAAGGCAGTTTATGTTTTCCTCAAATTTTCACATATTTTATCAAATGTCTTAATGTCTAAAATAAAAATACTCTCATAAAAGAATGATTATTATTACAAAAGTTTTTCCAAAAACTATATAAATTATTGCTCTGATTTAATGATACCTCCTTTGTAATTCGCTAATGGAGTGTATAACTGTCTGCATGGTGAAATAAAGCAGAGAGAGCTAAAGCCAAGAGGAGGGTGAACTAGCTCCCGTGTAAACTAAATGAAGTTGATCTTTATCTGATGAAACACCTTTCCTTTGTCCCAAAGTAACCAACGTATGGTCATAAAAGGCAATGTTGTAAAAAGCTGTTCTCTGTATAAAACTGTGGACCCACCATCCTCAACAATGTCCAATGTAGAAAGAACTATTCGTTTCAAGAGGGTCTTTAAAAAATTGCTTTATTTAAACATAATTCATATATACCATAAAATTCACCCCCTTTAAAGTATGTAATTCAGTGGTTCTTAGTATATTTACTGTTCATGCAGCTGTTATCACCATGTAATTTCAAACCATCTTCAGCTCCCCATGGCCATTAGCAGTCACTCTCCTTTCTCCCCCATCGCGAGTTCCTGGAAACTCTTAACATACTTTCTATTTCTATGGGTTTGTCTATTCTGGGTATTTCATAAATGAAATTGACAGCATGCAACCTTTTGTGACAGGCTTCTTTCACTTAGCATAACGTATCCAAGGTTTATCCATGTTGTAGCAGGCGTCAGTACTTCATTCCTGTTTAGTGCTAAATAATATTACATTCTAGGGATATATAGCATTTTGTTTATCTACTCACAATTGATGAACATTTATGTCGTTTGCAATTTGAGGCCATTATGGTAATGCTACTGGGAACATTGATGTACAGGTTTTTGTGGGGATGTATGTTTTTGTTCTCTTGGAGTGTGGTTAGGAGGAGAATTGCTGACTCACATGGTAGGTCTATGCTTAACATTTTAAGAAACTACCGGGTTATTTTCCAAAGTATCTGCATCATTTTATGTTTCCACTAGCTGTGTCTGAGGGTTGCAATTACTCCACATCCTCACCAACACTTACTAACCTATCTTTTTAATTTTAGACATTCTAATAGGTTTGCAGGGGCGCCTCATTGTGGTTTTGCTGTGTGTTCCCCTAATCAAATGGCTAATGTGTGGAGCATGTTTTCATGTGCTTATTGACCATTTGTATATCTTCTTTGGAGAAACGTCTATTCAAATCCTTGGCCTAATTTAGGTTTTCCTTTTGTCGTTGAGGTAGGAGTTCTTTATATATTCTGGACACAAGTCCCTTATAAGCCATATGATTTGCAAATATTTTCCTCCATTCTGTGGGCTGTTTTTTCACTTTTTTGATGGTATCTTTTGAAGTATGAACATTTTAAATTTTGACCAAGTTTAATTTATCTATTTTTTATTTTATTGTTTATGCTTTTGGTGTCATATTTAAGAAATCATTACTTAGAAAGAATTGCTTCTATATTCTCTTCTGAGAGTTTTACAATTTTCACTCTTACATTTAGGTAGAATATTCACTTTGAGTTAATTTTTGTGTATAGTGTGAGGTAGGGTCAAGAGGATCTTGTTAAGCATTCTCCCCTGATGTAAATCAATTTAAAATGTGAACACAGAAATCAGTAAGTTTTTTGGAAGCCCACATTATAAAAAGCAACTTTCATGGCAAACTCGACTTGATTAATTATTTATTGAGTAGAGTTCTGTTGAAGATGTAGGAGGGCTAAAGGAAATTTATAGAATTTTTGGCAGGACTATGAACTACTTTTAAAAACTTTTATAAAATTTCAAATGTGATTTTAAAACCTCAAAGTTAGATGGAAAAGTTGGAGAAAATTACCATCGATATTTTTTTTTCAAACATTTTTAACTTTGGTCAAACCAATTATTTAATCTAATATGTATTTTATGGATTTGGTTAATTTGCATGGAATTCTTCAAAACTGTCTAAACTACATCATTGCTATCAAAGAAATTCTATGAGTTTCTTCTAAAGCCTTCACACACACACACACACACACACACACACACACACACACAACACAGTTATGTTAACTCCAGGCTCCAAGTTGAAATCCTTCCACTTTAGTATAGGAATCATCAGCTTTGAATGTATCTGGATACAAAAACCTATTTTTCCATTTTGGAGAGAAAATCTTTTTTCAGAGACTCTTCCTTGAAAGTATGTTTGTTATAACATTCGGGCTTAGGACCTAAACCTTTGGTTTGTAATTTGAAGTTTTCTTTTGCACTTACTATCAATAGCATGTAAATTATTTTTTATTTATTTTATTTTTTAGACTGTGAATTAAACACGAATCTCAAATCTAGTTACTATCATGAGGTACTGCAAAGGAGAACCCACTGAGAATGAGAGTGTTTAAATCATTGTACATCGTATTTGCTGTTTGCTGCCATTCTTTTATTCAAGGAGTACAATTAATGGGAATGATATATGTAGATCACAATGTTTGGCACATTATAGGTTAAAAAATTCCATTAAATTAATCAAATCCATAAATTTTTATTCCTCTTTAAACACTTTTAAGGCACAGAAAGAAGTCTTAAAATGGTTTTCATTTGTAATCACTTTGGAACATTAGATATGGAGAGGAAACCCTGTGAATAAAGGAGAATTTGCAAATGCTGTTTCACTGAGCATGTTACCTAATGGTTATGCAAAGAGTGAGCATTCTCTAAGCATTAATAAGCAAATATGAACTAATAAGAACACAGGTGAGTGCTTTTTTCCTAACCAGAAGTGTGGGCTAGGGTTTATAGGGCAATAGATTAGACAGTTGTATCCCAGGCAATATTGTTGTCACCATAATGAGAATTTTCTAATTTATGTCTTTAATGTATTTATTATGAATATGTTATATAAGTGGTAGTATGTCCCTGGACTAGAAATTCAGGAGACTTGGTTTTTAGACTCAGCCTATTCACTAATTATTTGATTAATTGGTTATTATGTTATTTTTGAAAGCTTTGAGAGAATAGAGACTTGCTAATAAAATATAGTGCAGTGTCAAAAATTATGCCATGTCTTTTGTTTTAATATCTATGATAACATTGAAAATTGGCCTGACAATGAATTATGAGACGGTTATGCAAAAACTTGGTATTTTTACTATATAGTTTATTTCAAAATCACAGAGACAGCCCGCGATCATAGGTGACTAGGCAAGGGAAGTTAGCAGCAAAGTGAGGACAAAACTCATGACCAGTATTTTCTGGAGTTGATAAATGGGAGCGTAGGACAAACGGGGTAGGACTTAAGTGAGTTAAGAAGTGTTTTTCTAATTCTTACATTGATTTATTTGGAATATGAAGATGTTCTCAAACCTTTGCATCTTAGTCTTGATCTGGTGATATTTCTTTTTTCCATTATGTGTTTAAAAGGCAGTCATTAACTACTTACTGTGTGAAGGAAACAGAGGGAAGAGAAGATACAATCTCTGATGTAAAGAAGCACAATTTTGGTGGAGAGCTAAAACTGTACAGGAATAAAACCGTACACATCTCCAAAGAATATAAACTAACATGAAGTTGTGAGAAAATAACTGATTCCAATTTTACCTTACATCTTCCATGTAGCTCGTGAGGTCATACTTTCTTTAATGTTCAAATCACATTAGACCGAACTTTTAACATACTTCACTAAAGGACGTCCAGGATCCCTGATTTATTTATTTCTAAAAGTTCCCAAAAGAACGTTTTCAAAGTTCTGGTTTTTGTTGTTTGCTTTCTTTAAAATTAATTAATTTTGGCCCAGTACATTTCCCTTTAATGCAACCCTCTGGAATCCAATAATATATGACATCAACGCATAACTCAAAATCTGGGTTATTCAGGGCTCCAAAACACTACACAGGGACTTCAACAAAACAGTAGAAGTTTCTTTCAGGCATTCTGGCATGGATGGTGCCTCTACCATAACAAAAAGTGGTAAAGATATGCTTCCATGTCCAACCTGTAGTCTTCTAGTCCCTACTGGACCCCAAATGTTTGGAAAGGAACAAATACAAGTCTCTTAAAAATAAAAACTAATTTTTAGAAATTTTTCACAAAAGATTTTCATTTGTAGAGAATCACATCTACCCACAAGCAAACAAAAATATATTTTACAAAGAGATTTCAGAATGACACTGTCTAACCCATGGCATTTACCTCTTTCAGTCCAAGGAACCAAATTTCAGAGCTATTGAAGAACAATAAAATCTTTCAAGTTTATGCCTGTCTTTCTGGAGTCTGGATAGAATCACTTGATGACTTCCACTGATTTATTGTAGCCCTGAATCCCTGTTAGCCAGGGAAGATGAACTTAGAGGAACTAGAGGGGAGAGGTATGATATGAAAGAAGCTGCCCTGGAAATGTGTGTTCTCATTAGGCTTCCTTTGGCCTAGCCTTACTGCACTAGTCCTTCATTGTAATCATCAACATCAAGATCGTCATCATCTTTGTCGTCATCATGTTCAGTAGAAGCAACAGCAACTCTCAGTGACCATTTGTAGAGCACTGGCTGTGTGCTGGGCCCCGCGCAAGGCTGTAGAGGCAACAGACAACCTAGTCTTTGCAAACCAGCAGGTAGCAAAGAACATGGTTGCAATCTCTTCATATTTGTCTTTCATGGCTAAGAATTAGTCACATTTTTGCCCGTACAATTAGAAAAACTACCACATGATCGACCTTACTATGCCCCTTAGCTGTTGCAGATCATACACTCTCAGATTTGGAGGAAATTTTAGAAATTATCAGATCCTCTTTACAAATAAGGACACAAAGGTCCAGAGAAGTTGTGATTTTCCTGAAATCAGAATATTCAGTCATGTGAGAATAGGACTCCGGACCTCCTAAGTTCAAGTCCAGCAGACTTCCCAGTATACCCTGCCTCTCCTTTTGAATAATTCCCCAGGGAACTAAGAATGTATTTGATACTGAAATAATATTAGTACTTCTGGTAGAAGTAGCAAGTCATTCATTTTTATATTATTAAAATAATTTGTCATTATTGCCAATAAGACAAGGAGAATATGATAAAATTTCTGAAATTTTAATAGTTGATCTCATTTTCTGGGATTCCAAATTTGCAACCTCAAATTTTATGAAATTATTATATGCTTATCAAATATATTTAGTGTTATGATCGAACACACTAATGGTGTTAGGTATTGAAAAGGCAGCGTGATCTATCTGATAGCTTCATGGCAGGGCCCCTTTCAATTACAAGTTTTCAAATATAATTTATAATATAATATGGTAATATGTGTATATCCTTGATGATTTTCTTCTCATCATGGAACTTTGAACACTTCTCTTGCAGACACTCCCAATTTTGATATGGGTTCATAGGACTTGAACAAACACACTAGCTTTATGTCATTATAAGCACCCAGTAGAAAGAGTGTAGGTTTTGGAGTACAAAGATTCTAGCTCAAATTCCAAATTATTTAACTTCTCTGAACTGTAATATCCCCAACACTAAATGGTGATAACGATACCTTCTTTAGATCATATCTGGAATGAGTATGTGTAAATGCCTGAGACATATAGGCTTTCATTAAATAATAGCTAACTTTCAAGCTACTAAAGAAATACTTTCTATAGACCACAAACTTCTGATGTGTTATTTCACTTAATCCTCACGGTTACACCATAAGGAAACTCAGAATGAGAGACCTTGAGTTATTTGCCCTGTGTCTCCCACTGAGCCAGGTCTTAAAAAAGCTGGGACTGAACTAAGGTAAGTGCAATTTTTTTACAACAGCATAATGGCTGAGGAGGTAGAATGGAAAGGGAAGGTAGTGAAAGTCTGTGAGACTTCAACTTCACAAATATTCAGTACCCTTCCTCCCCTATTCCTTTGTAATTCCAAGATAGAATACTTTGAGAATCTTTGGGTTTATCCAATACACATCAGCTTTACCATATGACTGTTTCTGAGCAGACTCTAAATGACTCATTCCAAATTCAAACCACACACTTTGTGAATAGCACTGAGAAGAATTATGATTCTTAGAGGACAAGGGTAGTAGACCTGCTAACATCCCCTCTCTTCCACCTTCCCGTCTGCTTTCTGGCTGTCAGCTAGTTCGTTTTTTGCACAAGGCATACAGGAGCTGACAGGTTGGCAAGATAATCAATAGAAGAGAGAGCAGATGACTATCAAGGGCACAGAAGGCAAAGGTTATCACTGTGTTTTAACTTCTGTTTAAATTTCATGGGACCTGTATGAGGAATGGTGAGTGTAAAACAATTTGCAAGAAAATACAGAACTGATTACTGTATTACCACATGCCATTATAATACATTTAAACAAGGCACCTACTCCCTTTTGTAAAAGGTCATGCATCCAATTCTAGCTGTTTTCCTCCTTTGCAATGTGAAAAAATTTCTTTTTCTACTCTGCCGAAAATTAAATTGGCTATGTGTACAAAATGAAAGACAATAAAGGCCTATGGCATTAAAACTCATTAGGATTTTTTTTGGTGGCAGTGCACAAAACATTATTAAATAATGTGAAATCCAAATATTTTTAAATAATCAAAAACTAAAGGAGATGGAATAGACTCTTTCAGTACCAGAGTTATGTTTCTTTCAGAACTCCTCTGTTAAATTATGTTTACAACCAGGTTTGCCGGTATAAACTGATCTAGGATAAATAGGATCATTTGTGGAGTGTTCAGTAATTTAAAAAAAATATTAGCTTTCACATAAGAGTTATAAACATTCAGGATGTTGTGTTAAACAGCTAAATACCATTAGAGAATCTTCAAAAGGACATTTTTTTTTTCCTTTGGTGTCTTCGACTTAAACGATAAGAGCCCTAATGAGCCTTAGCCACAGTTATTTGGCTAGTTAAGATGCTCAGCTTGGTGAATGATTTGGGAGTGGTAATATGATTAGAAGCCAGAATTTTGTTTCCTATTAACATTCAAAGGTTCGTGCTAAGGTCATCGATCTGAGTCATTAAACTCCCTCATGGTAAAACCCAAGGCAGTTCCACCTGCCATGCAGCATTGGCCTTATTCTTAGGCAGAATTAATTTTTGCTAATATGAAATGATTTTTATGTTAAGATGTTATTCCTGCTAAAATAGCAAATGCCCCTCAGACTGGTGAGTTTAAGAATGTATGAGGTTCTAGTTGACATACCATCTTGCTAAAGATGAGTTTGATTTGGAGAATGTTGGAAGTCTAAGTTTGGAACTCAGAGAAAAAAGGATCTCTTTAGAGGCTAAAGTGGACATCTATTGTTCTGTCCATCCAGATTCCGCCCTTTGCCTTCTGGTCACAGCCACCCCACCAGCCTCCTTTTTGGGGACTTCCTCTCTCCCACTGCCTACAGTCCTTGTGAAACTGTCCATCCAGATGGCCTGCCCTCTTCAGGCCAAGGATGGGTGCATGACACTAGCCAGAATATTAGGCTCTCTTTGTGATTTAAATATTGAATGAATAATAATAATAATAATAATAATAATAATAATAATAAAAAAACAACTTCATCATAGTGCTAGCATGCTAAAAAGACTGTCACTTTGTTCCTGCCACTTAGATCCCTAGAGTTGCTCTTATCTTTCCAAGGCCTATTTTCTCTATTTAGCTTTGATTTTAGGAGCTACCCTAAAGGTATTCTTCAGAAAGGTAATGTATACTGTCAATAAATTTCTTTCATTTAAGGCAGTTACCGGTTTTGTCTGCTATTTGTAAATTTTAGCAGGATAGGCCGTTCCAAAATATGCCACCTTGGTATGTTGATTATTTTAAGTTAATAGGCACTTGAAAAACAGTAAATGCAGGAAGAGGCTTTTTGTGAACTCGCCTTGTCTGCCTAAAGACAGATCCTCAGTTGTCATCGGTTCCCTCCCCAAGAGTATCATCTACGAGGGAAGGTGGACTCATCACAGGAAAGGAGACTAGAAGTGGACACCATACCCAAACAGACTCTGTCGCAGACTAACATACCTTCCGTCTATTCTTCTAGGTTTGTTCACCTTTCCTAAAAGCCATTTGTTCTCCCCTACGAGGATGAGATGCCCCCTCCCTTTCCCCTATTAAGATGTTATTTACGTCTGAATTCTAAGCCACCTCGGGGGAGTTACTCATTTTTCCCCTGGGTATCTCCTATGTATGTGTGAGATATACATTCTAATGAACTTGTTTTTATTTTTCTGTTATTAATAGGTCTTTCATTACAGGGATTTCAGCTAACTCAGAGGGTAGAGGGAGAATAATTCTTCCTCTTCTACACTAGCAACAAAGAGTCCTAACCGGCACAGATAGCCTTAAGGAGATGCTCTCAGCTCCTTTTCCCGGTCTCCTTCCCAGTTTCCCCTTTATGCCTGAACTCTACCTCTCTGTTCAGGTTGTTCATCTAGGTGCTGAATCCTTGGCTCCGTCCTCACAGACCTTGGCCCTACCCACTGTATACCTCTAACCAAGTCTGAGCCATCCTTAACTTCAGTCTAAGTTTCAGGAACCTCTGCCCAACTGCAGTTTCCCCAGGCCTGCATCTTCCAGGGGGGACTTGGGACTACTAATTTGATCCACAGGTTGTTAGCTCAGTATGATCACACTATCACCATGTGCTCTGGTGTAGATCAGCATACATTGAAACACTACGTAAGCCCTCTGAATCATTTCCTTAAGGGAACCAGGAGGGAGAAGCAAGTACCAGAGACATGAATAGGAAGTCACACTGGTAGGAGCAAAGGAAACACCCGTAGCTTTATATGCAAGAGTAAGGACAGATGTGTGCAGGTTGCAGATTGCCGCAGGTCAATGCAAGGAGTCACGT
Organism: Rousettus aegyptiacus; assembly: GCF_014176215.1. Classification (NCBI taxonomy): domain Eukaryota; kingdom Metazoa; phylum Chordata; class Mammalia; order Chiroptera; family Pteropodidae; genus Rousettus; species Rousettus aegyptiacus. Next base: position 81,337,778 of record NW_023416287.1, read on the forward strand.
GCAGGTAGCAGAAAAGGGCCAATGGCAGCAGAAACTAGTATATACATGTATCACTGAAAACCAGTTCTCTTATCATCATTTGTTCAGGTTCGTGGGTTGCCAATGTTAAATGTTAATGTTAAAGTAATTAGAATTAAATAGTCCATATCATCTTAAACATGAGCTATGATTTATTTCAGCCATCTTAAGATAAATTATTCTGCAGTAATAAATTATCTTCAAATCCTTGCGGCTGAAAACAATAACAGTTTAATCCTGCTCACATTACATGTCCATCACAGGTTGGCCGTGGCTCTGTTCCACATGTCTTCAATCCAAGACCCAGACTGACGGAACAGCTCCTACCTGGGATATTACTGGCTTCATGGCAAAGGGAAAGAGAACGTGAGAGAATCATATGATGGCTCCTTAAGTGTATTCTGAGACTTGACAATGACACTTGCATTGACCAGTCTCACATAGCCAAGCTTAACGTCAGTGGGGTAGGAAAGTGGAATCCTCCCACAGAGATGGTCAGCGGGTGTTTTAAGCAATTATATGGTGTATGCCATGAGTACTCTGTTTTATCTTTCTCGTAAGTATATCCTGAGAAGTACAAGGGCCAACAGTCTTGAAAAATCCTGTCACTCTAAAATTGTAAGTAGCGTAATATCTAGACCATAGTCTTCACGACTCTTCAAGCTTGCAGATCCTTCCCAGGTCAATCGCCAGCCCTTTAGTGCTGCTGCGTCCTGCAGGGGAGCCTGCTTGCAAAATGGCAGACATGCTCACATGTCTGTCAGTGTTTAGAGTGGATAATGCAGGCGCAGCATTTTACCACAACCCTGGTGGCTGAGTTACAAAATTATTTATGGCTTTCTCATTTATGGCATGCTGCTCAGTTTCCCATGAGTTGCTAGGAAAGATTCCCGATAGCTACTATGAGCCATTGAAACCTACGAGACTTCATTTATTATGGCATAATATACACATTACCTCACTTGTGCTAGACCATATGGAGATCTCTCTGTTGAATTTGGCATAGTTACTAGGGTGAAACGGGAATGGATTCTGTTCCTCGCCCTCTTCAGCTATGCTGTACGTTGGATCCGGCAGCCAACTTCAACAGATCATCTGGGCATAGCAACCCGTCCTCAGGACAACATCACTGCCATCACCTGTGCCAATGAAGAATAATAAATGTGATACTGAAGAGTGTCTGAGTGGCAGGGAGTAACGTAATCTCAAGAGTGGGTCAGTAGAGCTTTTCGCTGATGTTAAGCTTGTGTTTGGAAGTTGAAGGAACAGCAGGGCACCCATTTGTCACTCATTGTGGCATTTGGAAGGAGAAGCAAGAATCTCGAGAGAACCTGAAAATCATAGCTGGTTCTAAGTCCACATGAGCAACTAGCAGTGACTTCCTAAATGGGGAAAGGTACACCCCGGGGAAGAAGATGCAGTCCACTATCTGCCATGCTGATCTGCCTCTTGCTTAAAAAACAAAAACAAAAAAAAACAAAAAAAAGGAACAAATGAGGACTTGGACTCTGGGAGCATTGAGAGAGGGCATGTTAGTCCTCATAATGTACATATAAGGGAAGTTGGCCAATATACAAATATTTTCATGTAGCTTTTTAAATTTGATACAGGGTATCAAATTAAAGTTTATATGATACAGGGTAGAGACTTGGTTTGTTCTTTTATACACATCATTGGGAATCCTTTAGGGGCTTTTCCTATTTGAATGGTAGCGGGGAACACCAATTCTCTTAGGAACTCCCAGGCATTTTACTAATTATTTCAATGACTTCACCTAAAACAAAATCAACCACATTAAAATTGGCCTGAAAATTCACATGATAACTTGAGAAAATAATCCTAATAGTTATCTCCTTTTGCATTGCAATTTTAGTAATTGTTTTACAGTTTCCCTCTTTACATTGCCAGTTCATCTATGATGTTTGTGAATTTTGAGAGAGAAAATGAATGAGTTAAACAGCAAAGCAAAACTCAGCAAAGAGTAAGAAGAGTTAGCAAGTGCTTTGAGAGACTTGATGTATAAGCTCCATCCATCCTCATATTTCTTTTTCCACTTGGCCTCTTCAGTGTTTCTCATCTTTATCAAAATGGATCATTCATAATTGGAGTTTCCATTGTAAGATAGTATTACTAATAAGGGACAAGCTCTAACTTTGCTTCTAGATGACTATTTGAAATAAAATCAAAAGATTGCTGCCCACCCTCTTCCTCCCCCCAAAAAAGTCTAATTAGTGTTCGTCTATTGGAGAGGAAGCTGAGCATGCTGCTCCACCACTGCCAAATGAAATTAAGGCCCAATTATTGATAAATGAAGAGTGGTTTGTGCTGGAGCCTGGCCTGGAGTCGCGGAAATACATCTGTCATTTGGCCTGTACAGGAGTCATTCATGTGTGACATAGCATCCTGTGCATTTATCATGCATCTGTAGATTTTTGTTTTAATTCAGTTAGCTGTCTAACTAGATTCGGTGCTGGATGCCTCAAATGGAGTCAGGATTTGGACTGACAGATGCAATTCTAGTCTGAAATGGTGTGTGACAGGACTAGGGATCCTGCATATTAATTATTATTGAAACCATTATAGGCAGCGCTTTTACACTAATGGTCAATTCTGTTATCTGTTTTGCGGCTTCTATGGTTAACAATTGCCCAGTTGCTCCAGGGCAGGTAGGAGACATGCTGGATCAATGGACCATTGTTGTTAAATGCACTTACTATTACCAAGAAAATTAGAATGGAAGTGCTTGAAAGGCAAGAATGAAAATGCTCAGTCTTACCATTATGCAAATTATAATTTTACAAATGAGATAAGTGGGGGAGAAACACTTTTCATAAATCTTAACTAGGTAAAAGATTTTATTAAGTTCATTGTCAGAAACAAATTGAAAACAAACATTTGTTAAGTTGGTAAAAAAAAAAAAATGTCTGCAGGCCTATGCCCTGTCTCAGCTCTGCACACGAAGCTTATTTTGGTAGCATGCTAAGTTTAATTTAAAGTCTCTGTCACTTTATCACTCAATTGTATAAAATATTGAAAATAACTGTCACTTTCAGAAGGAAGCCACTAATGTAATTTTTGTCCAAAGTTCCGAAACAGTCTTGTGTTAAGAGGACTCGGAGACCAACTCCAAGGGCAGCCATCTTGCCTCAGCCTCTATGGTTTTCATTATTTACATGTTTAGCATGTATGCTGGTCACATGTTCACCCCTCCTCCCCTTTCTATTTCAATCTAATGAACTTTGTGAAGCCCTGCAAAAAAACATTTCAGTCACAGAGGATTGATCAAAGTAAATGTTGCTGAAATGTACAGTGTTTCTTGTCCTTTGCTCATCAACCTCATGTGTTAAGAATTGTGTGATTATAAACTGTTTTTGAGGCACAGGTCAAATTACACATTTCCATTCCTTAAAAGAATTTGTAAAGTTGCTAAGGACTTCAATAAAGCAAAGTACAAAATGGTAATACAATGAAATGTAATATTTTGTATTAAATAGAAAATTAATGGTAGAGTTAAAGCAATAATGATGAATTTGCATCTTTTCAAAAGATCCGTATTTGTTAAAGGACATTTCATATTGGTATTTCAAGTCCAAAGTAGCTTCTACTTTCCTAAACAATTAAAAATTTTCATCTTAGAATAAATGCTCTTTCATCTCCTGATGTTTGAAAATGAGGTGCTTAAAAAGAACCTGGCTTCAATTTAAAAGTTCAATAGCTTGATTAGGATATTGGGTTACAAGATTTTCGTTGTTAAAGATCATTTTGAATAAAAGAGCAAATTAGAAAGCAAAGATATATCTTAGTATAAATAGATCTAAAAATATTAATAGTCATAATATTCAGGAAATATACGTAAATTTTAGCTGTACAGTTTGGGAGCTATTATCACTTTTTGTGTGATTAGTTCCTCCAATTTACAATGTTTGCCTCACTGCTTTATTTCTTTCAATAGGTTTTTTTTTTCTTTATAAGACTCCAAAAACTTAATTATGGCTTATGCAAATATCATTTGAGGGAAAAGAGGGTAATATTAAATCTTTAAAAGCATTGTTAGGTTAAATGGTAGGAAAGTCTTCATAGGTATTAAATAGCATTCAGAGAAAAAATGGTTTGGAGGTGGGGAGGCTTCTTGAAGACATTTCTTATTCCTTCCTTAAAGCCATCTACTTGAATCAATCCTTTCCAACATTTTAACAGAGATGAACTTTTTAGAAAGCGAAAGGGGGGGAAAAAAGTCTTTGTTTCTGAATCATGTACAGAATGAAAGCCAAACTAAGTCCGTCCATATGATGCCGAAACTGCTAAAAAATGAATACATGAAACATGGCAGCTACTTTCTTTATAGGTATCATATAAAACCTTTTATTTCTTTACCGAATCACCTACATTTTTCCGTTATTGATAGGAATCTCCAACACTATATAAAATATATAAAATCTATAGAAAAATACACACATGAAGTAGAATAACAATCTTGTTTAGCTAAGCTGGTAAAATTAAAAATTTTATCTAAGAAGACATAAAGTTGGAAATCAGCCACCTGTGTTTAAAGCATCCATATCCTACTGAGCACTGAGCTTAAAGACTGAAGAATGCTTAATAGTGTGAAGGTATCAGATGATAAAAATAATGTCTGGGAAGCATGGGAGTAAAATGAGAGGAAGAAAAAGAGGACAGTGGTCGCGAAGGAGCAGACAGAAGGGGACAGATCGTATTACATGGTTCTAGGCCAGTGTTTCCCCCACGTTCTCACCTTGGACCACTATGAGTCTGGGCACTCACAGGGCTGCTGCTAAAAGAGATAAAAGGAAGTGTCAAGGAGAAACATTTTTCCTCTACCTTCTTTGATTTAGTACCTGGGGGCCTGCAAATTAAGCTAACGACAACAGATTAATAGGAGAAAAGGCACGGAATTTTAATTAATATTTATATGCATGGGGGTTCACAGAAAAAAAGTGAATGTCAAAGAAACGATTAGATTAGGGGCTTATATACCCTTTTTTTAACAAAGGAAAAGGAGTTTGGGCTTCAAAGAGCAGTATACTGTGGGGTAGCGACTCATAGTACCTGGGGGAACCAAGGGAAGGGAAAGGCTGTTTTAATAAGGACTGTTTATGCAAATTATCTTGGTGTTGACTCCCCATCTTCAGTGATGAGCCTCTCTTCTCTCCCTGGTTGGATGGAGGGCACTTTTCCTCAAAGAAAAAAATATACTTTGCTTTTAGGCAGATGAGGGGAAGGTAGAGAATTTTTCCTGCATCTGTTGATCCTGTTGGGGAGCAGCACTTGCTCTCCTAAAAAGTGTCTTTTTGGCTTTAGGATTATTTAAAGCTGATTATTTTTAAGAAACAGAAGACTCAGGAAATTTTTCTATTTACCTCCCCCTTAACTGTCTAAAAGTGTCTAGCCAGATAGGCCTGTTCCGGGACAAAGTTAACTTCTTTTTACTTTGGAAAGATTTCTCTGCAAGGTCTGGCTAACGTTAGTTTACCAACCATTCGCTTGTTCCATCTCCCTGTGAACTGTTGTCCTCCCCTTTGACGTCCCAGACACATACATGCCCCCTTCTCCTTACCTCAGGACAGGTTACAAACCTCAATTGCCTGATGGCCTATGGGCTTCATATTTTTATGGAGCCCCCTGTACGTACAAAATTAAATTTGGCTTTTCTCCTGTTAATGTCTTATGTTAATTTGATTGTTACACCAGCCAAAGAACCTAGAAGGAAAGAAGGAAAAATTAAAATCCCCAACAAGTCTCAGTTGCCTTCAGCTCAAAATAATCTTTTTGTCCAAGTAGCGTATTTTGGGGTGGCATAGTCTGATCTCCTTCAAAAATCAATATTGTGTTTTAAAAATAACGATAAGTACCTTGAATGGAGTGTCTTCTAAGATTTTCTTTCCTCCATTTTCAGCTTTTAAAATAACCTTTCTTGGTTGAAAAAGTGTTTGGAATAGGTGGCATTATTCTTCTCTAATGTCTTTACTTGGCAAGATAAAACCTTGGTGACTCAGTGTCATTCCCTCAATGACTTTCTTTTTTTTATTTCAGTGGTCTGTAATTCCTAAACACGAACCACTAGTCACTCTCTATCAGGTCCCTACTGCACCTCAGACAATATTTAGGGAGATGCACATATATTCTAACACTAGCTCTAATCCTAAGGAGTAGATGCTATTGTTCTCATCCAATAAACAAGGAAAGCCGGGCTGACAGAAGTGAAGTGGCTTGTGCAAGGTGGTGTAACTATAGGGTGATCTTATCCATCATTTAAACAGGACACTCTTTAGAGTGAAAGAAGATAATGGTTAGTTACACCAGGATATCTGGTATAAACAAGATCTTTCCAGGACAAGCTACGGCACTGAGTCACCTTACAGAGCTACTTTTTAAGCCAGAATTTAAATCAGCTTGGATCTAAAACCTATACACATTTTTGTCACTGTATTAAGCTGCCTCTAAAAGTTTTATGAAAATAAGGATGTCAATTTTGGAGAAATTGAATTCGCTGAACTCTATGACACCGGGATATACGAAATAATAATTCAGCACTGTATCGAGGATTATTTTGTGTTGCAGGTTATCTACCTCCAATGGTGACTTTACAAATGATTTGAAAATGAGGAGGCTCAATGTAGAGGACACAAGGCTGCATAGAGTTACATCAGTGCCTGCTTTGAAGAGAGGAATACATTTTCCCCGTGTAGATGGTGAATTAACATAGTGGCTTGTTGGACTCAGACTTCATCTAATGGTGCACACCAGCTCCCCTGGTTGTCATTTGCCACAGGCCTGCCGGGCACCCCCAGAGGTGGTTCTGGGACTGATTAAGCCTAACCCCACGGAAGGGAAATAGACATTTGACAGTAACTTGCCTGGAAAGGAGAGTCAGATCATGTACAGTAGTGAGTGCTGCATGCTTAACTTTCCCTCCGTTATCTGGGAAAATGCAGGCAAAAGCTGCGCATCTCGAATAGGTCAAGACGATTGCGGGGAGAGAGCTCAACTACACGAAATCAAAATGACGGATCGTCGCCCTCGGTCTCCCCAGCGTGGTCATGAATGAATGCCGCCAAACTCGAGGTCAGCCCCCAGCTCTCCCACCTGCGCTGTGACCTGTAACTTCTTAATTTTTAGAAAGCCGCTTCTCCCTTGCCAGAACGTGCTTTCTGTTTGTGAAAGAATATGTAAAGTAGCACCAGGTGAAGACCGACTTTTTCACCCAGTCTTGAAACCATCACAAAGAGACAAATTTTGCTGCTTTTGCTTCGTGTGTGAATTTTTTTTTTTTTCCACACAGCTCTATTCATTGCTTGAAACAATGGAGCCAGTGTTGGCCAGCGAAGAATGGTGCTATTCATGCACCTCATACCCTGCACAGTGCCTACACTTGTTAGTCTTGGCTGCCCCGCGCTGCCGGCTGCTGGCAAGAAAGTCGGGCCTATGTTGTTGGAGGGAGCAGGGCAGATCAGAGGACGGACGCTGGCAGCCAGATTCCCAGATAACCTCAGCTTCTCTAGAAAACTCTGTTGACATAAGCCTGTGCTTTAAGGGGTGTCTGGAATTCCAAGAACTTGGGCCAGGTGTGCAGGCAGGTGCTTGTGCCTCCGTTCTAGCCATCCCATCCTCCTGCTACGATCAAATGCAGCTCCACTAGAGGGTGAATGCCTGGTTTAGGAATCAGACACCCAATTTGATTTCTGGCTCCAGAGCTGACTGGCAATAGGAATTTGGACGAGTCTCTTAACCTTTCTGAATCTCTGTTCTTTCATCTGCAGAAAGGGGTTATTGATGCTACCTACCTCACGGGGGACCGTGGAATTCAGTGACATAGTATTATGCTATGATTAGCATAGGATAAATGTTAGCTATTATTGTCATTAGCAAAAGGCTGATGTAGCGATTATTGTCATTAATGAAAGACTGGTTTCGGGCAATCTCTCTCGGTAGAAAGTTAACTGCTGTGAAATCGTGGGCAGCATCACAGCAGCAGGGGGAGGGGAGGAGGAGGGAGAGAGAAGACAAGACTCAGAGCTCTGTTCGCAGCCCCAGACTGGGAGAATGCTTTGCACGGGGAAGAAAAGAGGCTCTGGCAGAGGCCGCTCCATTTCTCTCGAGGACGGGACAGAAGATTGATTTGCTTTCACATGGCGTTATCCGGGAAAGACGGTTCCATTAATGTATGCTAGAGACGGTCTCGCTGCCCTCTGCGCTCTCTCTCAGTCCTGGAGTGAGAGCAGCACGAAACGCAGACCCTGTCCGTGGTGTTCTGTTTCTTAAGTGAGGTGAAGTCTTACAGCTCTCGTCTGACTTTTGTGGGGGAGCAAACTGCCCAATGCAGGCAACCTGTGGAAAGCTTAGAGACTGGGAGATTCTGAGATCACCAAGGGCAGGAGGCCTACTGACCCGTCTATAGAATCACCCCAGTGCAGAGCCTAGGCAACCGCTGGACTCAAAATGTGTTGCCAAGATTAATGTAGTGAAGGACCACAATCCAAAATCAAGAAAGTCTGAGATCGGCCTAGGGCTGGAAAGAGACAGACAGTCTTTCAAGTTCCTTCCAACCCAAGATGTTGTGATATCTGAAGTTGGCCTCTCAATAAACATTCCTTAACTACAGTGTGTCTTCTGGGAAGTTGCCACTGAGAAAGCTGGACCCCGTGGCACAGCTTATACACCGTGTACCCTTGTTACACGGGTATGTTACTGTACTATATGAAGCATAAAGAGTACTAATCTCGAGGGTGATTTTCTATGTTATATATATTATAAAGAAAAGGTAACATATCCTCGGTGATTTTTGGCATCTTGAGCCAGTCGTTCTGTGAAAAGCAGACTTCACTTGGTGTAATCACATCATTAGAAGACATTATTGCAGTTCATAAATGGAATTAATTAAAATTATAATTAAATTTTCAAAAGATAATTTAATAAAAGTAGAATTGATTAGAGAATTATCGATGAATTTACAGATTCATTTAAGACATTTATCTCTGTCACTTTTACATTTCATTGAAATCTGTTAAAAGTTATAGTAGGTATTTTCACAGTAACATTTAAATAGTTACCATACTGTTTCAAGAAGCAAATAGTTTCTAAGGCGTGTCTTACAATCTTTTATTGAATAGTGACCTTTAGCAGTCAGCTTCATTGAACATGATCCCGAAACAATTTGGTAGAAAAATGTGAACAGTTTATGTTCATTCTGAAACCAAAGTACATGTTGTTTATTTGGCCAATTACATTTGAAAACATAAATAAGAATTTCAGAACAAATGTAACACTGAGACAAATTTGCTTAACTGAGTGTCATAGAGTGGACATGGAACAATTACAAATTTTAGCAAAATATGGACAATAAATCTAAAATTTGTGACAAAAGCTCTGGGCCAGAAAGTAGGAATCTGCTACTTACAAAATAGGGTTAACAATATTTACATTAGACCCACTTTAATTGCAACAGTAAAACACACAGTTTTTCATAGTGTTTGATGATTTTTATTTTGTCAGTGGAAATGGTGTCAAAGAGGTTCTGAAAGTTATGCATTCATTGACTTTTTTTTGTTCATTCGTTTATTCAACAAATACAAAGTTATGCTATCTATTGAGTTGGCTATAAAATCATGAAATAGAGTGACACGGTTTTTCAGCCACCAGCCTTCATCTGCATCAGCTTCTGAACTAGCCTCCTGTTTCCGCCCCAGGTTACAAACAGAGCACTCAGCTGTAACCTTCTGAAACGTAAACGAGATCATTAAAAACCTTCGGTGGCATCGAACCTCACTCATAATCAGACCCTGAGTCTTTCCAACCACCTGAGAGACCCTGTGTCATCCTGCCTGGCTTCTTCTCTGACTCCATTGCCCACCCCTCCCCTCTTACCTGCCTCTCCTTAAGGACAGTGCATGTGGTCTTGCCCTTCCCCAGGTGCACCCACGGTTTGCTTCCTCATCTCACTCAGGTCTGTGGTCAAGTCGCCAGAGCTGAGAGGTCTTCCCAGCCCACCCTGTCTCACTCAGACGCCCTCACTTGCATCATTCACCATCTCTTCCCTGGGCTTTTTTTTTTTTTTCTCCACAGTGTTTAGCGTCACTTACGTGTATTATATACAGTGTGTATTTACTTATTTTGTCTCCCCTCCTCCTTAGAAAGACAGGGCATGTGAAGAGATTTAGCCCAGAATCTTCCATATTTGATGAAAGATATGAAACCTCGGGTTTAGGGGGCCCACAAGGGGTTATACCATACATGGACATGTCTTACAGAAATACCAAAGACAAGAGGCAGTCTTAGGAGTAACAAAAGAGAAATGACAAATCCCCTGTGGCCACACAACCACACTAACAGTAACCTCAACGTGAGGGGAGCGCAGAAGACAGTGGAATAGCATCTTCCAAGTGCCAAGGAGGGTCACTGTCAACCTAGATGTGTATCTCCAACTACCATCACTCGTGACTAAGCGTGAAATAGATTATTGGGTGAAAACTGAGTGCGTACTGCTTTCGGTTTCATGATGTACGCTCAGAATAAGGATGCAGCTCAAGAAAAAGGAAGGAGTGGGAGGCAAGAACATGAGAAAAAAACTGGTAAATATTAGCATTTATATAAACAACTCATGTTTATATAAAACAGCAACAACAATAACTAGAGGAATAATTTGGTAGGTTATAAAATTAAGGTGGAATTAAATGTTGGGCAAAATAGCCTGTGAGGTGGGGGAGGGGGTGATCAGAGGTGAAGTGTTTAAGTTTTTTTTTTTCTATATTAGAGCAGAGTAGAAAAATCAATTAACTTTAGAGCCTATCAGATCAGGGCCTATGTTAAATATTTAAGAATAATAGCTAAATAATAGAAATAGAATACATATCTTCCAAATCAGTAGAGGAAAACATGAGAATACAGGAAACTCAGAAAGAAGTTAGAAAAGGAGAAAAAAAGGATCATGGAAAAAGTATGGTAAGAAAGCAGAAAATAAGATGAAAAATGTTAAAATACATGTGCAATTATAGTAAATGTAAACTGACTAATAGCAGTAGTGGCAGCAAAAATATACCTCATCTGGAAAATTAGGGGAATAGCTAGATTCGACAGTGATCTAATGTATAAATTAGAAGGTCCCTGACAGCTGTAATATCTGTGATTATGTATAATATGTAGATGTAGATATTTCTATAGACATATATATACATTTAGATAGTTCATGAATATGTATTAAATATTTATATCTATACCTGTATATCTACCTATCTATCTGTGTATCTCGAGCAAGCACTAGATTCCACCACTTCTCAATGTGGCCTAAGGATATGGGTCCACAGAAAGGCAAATCAGCCTAGTATGAACATGGCTCATCAATGACAAAAGGATGCTCAGTGTAAAACTCCCAAGATTGAGGGAATGACCAGGAGCACAGCATCTTGGGGCTGCACGTTTTAAGAATCATAAGGATAGAGAAATGTATCAAGACCAAAGCAGTAAGGTAGAAACAAGTGCCTATAGAATAGACAGGAGTTTTAACTTCGGAAAAGCCGTGGGTAAGAAAAAGCGTAAACGGTGCCTATATCTCTTCAATCTGGAGACGTCTTGGAAATACTTTGAAATCTGTTCCCCCAGGTTTGTTTTTCTTCTCCATCACACCTCGCAAGGAACACAGAGAGTGATGTCCTGTCACTTCGATGCCTCTCTCCACTCAAATGGCAGAAACCAACCAGGTGAGTTGTCATAACTTAGATGAAGCCGGGATAAAAATATACCTTGGAGAGCTTGCTTCCTGATGACAGACTGAGAGTAGCTCTTTTTGATTTGAGTGATTTGGAGCTTAAATTCAGTGCCAACCCTTATGAGTGTCTCAGGATGCTGGGTTAGGAAAGCAATTATACCAGGAGTATAAGGTCTTTTGTCTGCCTTCCCTTAGAATCGTCCTTGACTGATAGATGGGTGACCCCGTCCAGCATCCTGATTTAAAATTATAAATGAAAACAAACAGTTGAATTTTTTTATTCAGTATTTGCTTCTGGATTCACCTTTACAAGCAGTTCATTCATTGCAGAGTCAAGCATCCAGATTAATTTTATTGTCTGAGAATGCAGCTACTCCATGCATTCAATTTAATCATTTTGTTTCGTGAGAATCAAAAAACCCTTCCCTGCAGTTTTAAAACATAACAATTTTAAAATTCATAATTCTAAATCCCAATCTTGGTCTTCGACTGAAGTAAGGTGTCTGAACTAGTTCGCAGGGGGTGGGGGTCTCAGCCTGCCATCTCCCAACTTTCTCACAGAGGGGTACCAATGAGCAGAGGATGTGTGACATTGCACCAATGAACAGAAACACAAAGCTCCCTCCCATGATGGCTACAAAGGGAATCCTACTGAAGTGAGCATCTCTGGCCTGAGGGAGCCTGTGGTTGTTAGCAAAGTAGAGGGGATGGCTCTTCATTTTTTGTGATATCTTTTGGCAGTGATGACCTTGAGCTCATCAGAGTCCATAGCTGGCCTTTATTCTGTTCTGGTTGGGTGACACCCTCACCTGGTTTTATAAATGTTTTGAAATCATCCCTGGTTTTCAGGCATCAATGCAATACTATATTTTGCTTGTTTTTGATTTTTAGCAAAGCAGCTATTTCAGTTTTATTTATAGCCTTGCCTCACTCCAAGACCAAAGAATGAATCCATGGGATTGATTCTAAAATAGGTTTGAGTGACTGAAAATCATTTCTTCCTGAAGTTATGAAATCTTTCAGTTTTTAGTGGAGTCTAATACACTGTTCAGATCTCGTTCTCACCTTGGAATAAATGACTTCCCTGGAGACCTTTATTCTCCCATGAAGGTAATCTTACTCAGTATTTCTCCATATATGTACAAGCATATCTGAACCCAGTTTAGGCTCAAGCGAAAGCTTTAAAACACTAATGAAACATATTTATACATGCCTTCTGCACCCTGGGCACTTGACATTTTATGTAATCGTCACACACCTGTTGTATAGGAAAACATGCAAAGCTCAGATTCAAACTCAGGTCCAAGGGACTCAGAAGCCCAAGCAGTGTCTTCACATGTTATAGACAGTCTGTCCTTCCAGAATAAGGATCTCAAGGACTGGGGGACAGAGGGATATTAAGACTATAACTTTCTTGCTGGCTGAATTATCTTCATTATTTTGGAGCAGTATGCAAGATTTTAAACTTCTAGCCAGGGAACTCTTCCAGAAGTTTGGGAACGTGTGGGATTCTTGGGGCATTGGGACACAGAGGGGGCAGGCTGGGGTTCAGAGTGGAGACACTTAAGAACTTGCTTCAGGATATAGGACTTAATGGAGAGAGAGCTGAAGCCAATTCTCCCAACTCTTCTTTTCGTTTTCGGTATTCCCTATGTTTTCATCTTGTCCATCTTTATTCTTACATGGCTCTTAGAAGTCCCCCTTTTTAAATATAAACCTAATTATGTCATTTTCCTGCTTAAATTTTTAAAAATGACTTCTTATTGGGCTAATATAAAATCAGTCATTTTAAAGGGAGCAGTTCAGTAACGTTCAGCATGTTTATAATGTTGTGCAACCATCACCTTCTTTCAATTCCAGAACATTGTCATTATCCTAAAAGGAAATCCGATGTGCGTTAAACCGTCACCCCAATCAGCCCCTGATAGCTACTAATCTGCTCTCTGTATCCATAGATCTATCTATTTTGGATAATTCATAGAAATGGGATCATACAGTATGTGGCCTTTGTGACTGATTTCTTTCACTTAACATAATGTTTCCGAGGTCTGTCCACATCATAGCGTGTATCAGCACTTCGTTTCTTGCTGCAGCTGAATAATATTTCGTTGTATGAATATACCACGTTTTGTTTAGCCATTCATCCCTTGACAGGCATTTGGATAGCTTCCACCTTTTCCCTTTTATGCACTTCCTGCTTATACCCTCTCTTCTCTTTCCCATTCTGACTTGGAAATACCTCGGTAAGCATAATCCTGGAGGCTTCTAGGAGGCAATGAATGCCTCAAGCTCTTACCAATGTTTTGGTGCTTCTTCTCAGTGTGTTCCCAGGCTGATACTTGCTAACTAGACAAAACTAAGGACTAAGGGTTCAGAAATGACTTCTGCGCACACTTTGTTCTTAATCTACGTTTGTATCACCCCACAACAGTCCTAAGGGGTGAAGTGCATATTACCATCCCAGAGATTGTCCTTCAAGCTGTGAGTTTGGCATGAGGATGGTCAGTGAAACCTGGCCCGTTGAGGATATGTTGTACTATCATATATATATAAACTTTCCATTCTGTAAATCTTTGAGCATGCATGAAAATAGAAAGGCTACTGTAACAGACCCTCATATATCCATCACCTAACATCTGCTGTTCTTATTTTATCTGTTCCCCCACCATCACTTTTTTTTATTGCTTATTTGTTTTTTATTTGTTCTTATTTGTTGCGGGGTGTTTTGAAGCTAATTCTAGACATGATATCATTTCGCTTGGACATATTTCAGTAGGCATATCTAACTTTCATTTTTTAACATAACACAAAATTATTATCAAACTCTCCCAAAAGCCAACAATTCCTCAGTATTAGCAATTTGTGTCTAATTTTTACTCATTGCCTCAAATATGCCTTTTTTTATAGTTGTTTTGTTCAATTCAGAATCCAAACAAGATTCTGTCAATATTGTTTACGGTTAATAGGCTCTTATATCTCTTCTGATGTGTAATTATTTCCCTTTTTTGTTTGGTGCATTTATTATAGAAATTGAGAGTTGGGTCTTTTGTCTTGAAGAATTGCTGGATTTGGCTGATTATATCTCTCTGGTGTCATTTAATATGTTCTTCCATCCACCATAAATCAGGAGAGCTAGAGGCCTGATTAGCTTGAGTTGATATGGGGTAGGGCGGATAGGATAGGAATAATGTATTTATCTCATTTTTCTTATTATAAAGATTGATCAATGGTTTAGTGCTGTGGTAGGATGAAAAATAGTCCCTCTAGAGATATCTATGTCTTAATTTCTGGGACCTATTAAGGTTATCTGATATGGTACAAAAAAAAAAAAAAGGAAGGGTAGTTGTCTTTGTAGATGTGACTCAGTTAAGAATTTAGAGATAGGGAGATTTTCCTGGATTATCTGGTTAGGATCCAAATGTAATCACATATATCTTTTACAGAAGGAAGCAGAGTTTTCATTTCACACAGACAGAGGAGGTGGAGGCAGAGACTAGAGTGATGTAGCCACAAACCAAGGGTGCACCAGCAAGTGCCGGAAAATAGAAGAGACAAGGAACAAATTCTCCCCCTAATGCCCCAAGAGGGAGCGTAGCGCCGCCAACACCTTGATTTTCCAGTCAGCGAAACTGATTTGGGACTGCTGGCTTCCAGAGCAATGAGAGAATAAATTCCTGTTGTTTGAAACCACCAAGTTGGTGATAATTTGTTACAGCAGTCATAGGAAATTAATGGAAGTGTGATCTGCCTGATCCGTCCATTATAAACTTCCCCCTCAACTTTTCTAATAATAATTTTAGCTGTCATTGATTACTGCTGCCCAGATCTATTATTTCATTAGGGAATGGAAAATAATTTTCTAATTCTGTAATTTTCTTCCTCCATTTAGTACACATGGTTCTTCTATATAAAGAACTGTTTTCCTCACCATCTATTTAGTTAGCCTGAGTTCTAGTCCAAGTAAGGGAAGATAGGAGAGATACTTAAGATTTTCCCTTAATTTATACATTTTCAGAATAATGAGTTGGTGCCCTAGCAACCTCCAAGGTGATCAATGGGGATTTTTGTTTATTTTTAAAGTATCATTATGGACTCATAGGTTTTCACGTATCTGATAAGTTTCAATTTATCACAGTCATCATTATTTATGGTTCTCAAATTGTCCTGTCTTTAAATCACGTTTTATCTGCTATTTAAAAGCTAAATAAACCCTCCAGATTTGAAGAGTAACAACCAGTCGAGAAACACTGACCTCCATTCTCATCATCTTTGTGTGAGTCACACATACAGTCGAAAAAGTTTCTTTCCCAAAGCATTGGCAAAAATGAAGAACTATGAAGACACTTAATAAATCTAACATCTCCCATCTCTTAATATAGTAACTGTCAACCCTCATTTCACAGTAGGAGCACCTGGAGAGATTTAAAAAAATACTCCCGCCTGGTCTCTACCCCCAAGGGGCGTTGATTCCCTCCCCTGGGTGGGGCACCGATGTGCTTTAAAACGCTCCCATGGTGATTCTAGTGTGTAATCAAGAGTGAGAATCACTGTCTAAAGCATCTGTCATACTCCTGAGATTTTTTCTTTTTATCAAGCCCTGGTCTTCTGCCTTCTGCAAGTTAAGACTCTGCAACAGTGACCACACATGAGGCTAGGTTGAAGGGCTGCCCGTTATTAGTGCGTTTTCACGCCTCTGAGCCAAGGAAGATTCTGCCATTAACCAAACTGAATTTTCAAAAGCAAAACCACCATCCTACCCTAACCTCCGTTGAACACTTAGATCCACAGCGAGCCTTTCCCTTTCAGCTTCACCTTCCTTCTCCTGACTGTACAGCCTTATGACATTAGTTTACAGGGAAAGTGTCCTCCAACAGGTAGTACACGGGGGCTGTGTTTCATTTACCTTCATGGTTTTTCCCACACGTAGAGCAGAAATTTCAATATAATTGACAGTGAAGTTTGATTTGGTGCAAGAAAATTACCAGGATAATTCTGTTTTCTATATGTTCGCCCCCTACACACCCCAAGAAATTTTATTGGATTCTATTGTATAAATGGAGAATTCTTGAAAGTTCCTTGCTTCGTCTACATAAAGTATAGATAATTATTCATTTTGCTTCACTTTGTGCAGTTAAGGGCTGGTAAAAGATTCCAAATTTTACAAATTTAATATGCATCTCCACTTTTAAAAGTTTCTCTTTTTGAATACATCTAGTGATAATAAAGGTAAACAGGTGTTTGAAAACATACTGTCATGAAGTACCAACCTGGCAGAAAACCTGTAGCATTTATAATGAGAACACAATTCAGTTGAATTTGTAATTAGCACTTTTAAAATGTGCTCATTATTATTGTTATTATTAGCCACAAAACTATGCAGCTTTGGCTCACACCCATTGGAATTTTAGGGTGTGAATCTAGCCAAAAGCAGTGAGTATAGAACCTAATAAAAGAAATATATTGCAACTTTTATGGAAGTAATTTTAAGTTAACTATCTAAGTAGGTCTATCAATTAGGTAGAAATTATCCACCTAATTCGGGTCAGAGAAAATGTTCACTTTTGAAGGTGCAGATCTTTATGAAAAATACCCTAATGATTTGAGGAAAATGAACAAAATGCATTTAAGAAGTAATCCTGAAAAAAGTGAATAGTCGTGTTTGAAGAGTTATATCCCAATGAAGCAGGGAGAATTTCGGAATTCAGGAACCTGTCTTCATTGAGCTTCCAGAGGAAACTAGTCCAAAGACTTTGCAGGGCATAGATGACCGACTCGTACTTGATGATGCATGTAGGAAAAGTTACTGGATGCTTAACAAGCTTGCTGTTCATTTCAATAACAAACATTTGTGAGCAACCACGAGGCACTGCATTAGGTGCTATTGGAGAAATGGTCTAGTAAACTGGATACACATAAATAGGAGATAATCTCGGGGGCAATCATCAGTGAGCCAAAGCAATAATCATGGGCTCAATACGAATTGCTAAGGGAGAAGTTATTAGGTACGGGCTAAGCTAGTCAGGAAGGGAAGATTTCTGAAGAAGATTTATTTTGATTCAGGTTCTAAATGATGCCTTGGCCTGATTGGGGGAAGGTTAAGAGATATCTTTTCAACAAGAGGACTGACAAGAATTAAGGCACGGACTCAGCGTCATTTGAGGCTTGAGGAGGAATGACTAACAAATTGATTTGGTTAAAATAGAACTTGCCTGGCACTATGCTTGGCATATGGTCAGTAAATGTTTACAGGTGCTTAGTAAGAGTCGATGCTTAAAAAGTGTTCGAAGCTGCTTAATAAATATTTAAGCATTAATGACTTTGAACTTCCTGTTTTCCCAGGAGGGTATATAAATAATATACTAAGGGAATCTGACTCAACATTTAATCATGATCTAGTCCAGCTCTAGACAGGACATGCTCATTTTGTCACAGCCATCCATGAACTTTATAACAGCCCAACTCTGTTCATTTGTACCTGTGTGACTCTGTATGCCTTTGATTATCTGATCCTTGGTTTGGGTGGCGTGTACAGAATGTCTATTAAGTTTACCTGTATTTTGAGATCACAATGGCATTTTCAAAGAAAACAAACACATATGAAGGCTTCCTTGCCTTTCATGTAATCCCTTGCCTCAATCTCAGGGGTGGGCCCCTGGTTGCCATATTTCTGCAGAGTGATCCTGCCCCTCCCTCTGAACTACCATGTTTCTCCCTCCCACCCCCACCCCACCCCAACAAACAGTTATTGAAGACCTTCTATTGCCAAGTGCATTTCTGGAAAATGAACATGGCCATGGAAGTCTCAAGGATCTGTTTTAGGAGGTGAGTCGGTGGAGCAAGGAGACAGTTACAAAACTGCGATATTTCTGTAAATAGCTTGTTAGGGCAGACCACTTCCCAGAGATTTCCATTTCACAGATCTGGTATAGGGCAGGCCTCTGATATTTACCCCCAACCCAGGTAATTCTAATGTGCGGTCAGGGCAGAGAATCACACTGGTTCTCAAATTATGGTCTTTGGACCAGCAGCACCAGCATCTCCTGGTAACTCATTAGAAATGCAGATTCTCAGGCTGTATCCCAAACCTATTGAATCAGAAATTCTGGTGCAGTCGAGGGAAAGGGCACAGACATGTTCAAAGGAGCCTTGTAGGTGATTCTGATGCACACTCAAGTCAGAACTACTGAGTAGAGTACAGATTGGTTCTGTCTCAAGATATTGGGAACATCTCCCAAGCACCCTCTCTGACCCCCTTTCCTCTGTCCAACCCCAATCATGTTCTTTTCTAGTCCAGTAGTCTCTTTTTAATATAGTTCATTAACCAATTTCTTGTTTTTCTTACCATGTATTTTTTTTATTCTATAGATATTTGGGGCTCTGAGGGTGCCAAATTAATTCAACCCCAGCTTGACAAGTATTCATGTATAAACACAACCTTGTCATAAGCTTCATATAGTACTTTTTTTTAATTATATGTATATAGTATTATATGTATATAATATAATTTTTAAAAAGTTATATATAAGGAATCAGAAATCAGAAATGAGAGTTATAACAGACTGTATGCTGCTCATGGGCACTGCGTACTTCAGGAGATCAAGGGAATAATAGGAATTCTTTGGGAAACATGGGAAGAGCAGTCCTGGAAAGTTTCACAGAGCAATGCAAACTGAGCTGAGCCTTGATACATCTGGATCATTGGGATGACAAGATATTAAGAGCAAAAACATTCTTCAGGAATGCCAATGCAGAGCTGAGAGGCACATCGACCTTCCCAACCGAGCACCCTGAGATATCTGGTATCTCACTGCTACCCCAAAATACATGTTGGAAAGGCAGATTTTTCACTTTCCTTAATGTAAGCCTGAGTTTGGGTAGATTGGCTCTTGATGGTGAGCTGAGCTGCCTAATTTAGCTTGTAAAGGCAGCCTGTTACAGTGACCAAGGGAGAGGGTGGGAATCAAGCTGAGCTGGCTCAGAACCATCTACTAGATGCGAGGCTTAACCTCTGAGCTTTAGTTTCCTCTTCCATACTGTAGGGATAATGATTTTCCTAGGCTACTTCTAACATTTAAATGAGCTCACAAATATAAGCACTATGGTAGGATGGCGCCAAATAAATCCATGTACATTATAGTTCCTCTTGGCCTCTCTCGATCCCAATGGATTCAGCGATTGGATTGGGTAAGAAGGAATGCAGGAGTGGTAAGAGTGAAAGCTGTGAATCCGGAGGGCTAGGCTGGGCTGGACCCTAAAATGTTGTGTAACCTTGACCGCATAACCTCACGAAATAATCAATTCCCACTTTGTCATAGTCTGGAATCATGATTATTACATACCTCATGGGATTATTGTAAAGATTTAATGAGATCATGCAAGTAAAATGGCTAGCCCAGTGCCTAGAACATCAGAAGCCCTCCATAACGGTTAGCAATTATTAAGGACGGAGAGACTGTCGGCTCATGAAGACAGGATGCCAGGGCCTCTCTGGGAAGGAACGATGCAGGTCACCTTCTTCCCCTCAGCTTTCTTAGCCTCATTCAGAGCACTCCCCTCTCAGACCTCTTGTTGGTAACTCTGCTGTCTTTTTTCTTTTTTTTTTCTTTTTTTTTCTTTAAGAGGAGTAGTCAATTATTGAATCAATTTTAGATATACCACTCAGAGTACTTAATGGCTGACCTGGGGATATCTTTTTCAATAAAATTAATACTTACAAAGGGTCCTGGCCCGCCTCCAAGCCAATACTTTAATTTTCTTTCCAATGCCCTAGTATATGAAAAAATGGTTGGAAATCAAAAGACAAATGTTCTCATCTCCAGCTCATGCTCACTCTCCACCCACACCCACTCAGACCTTTCCTACAACTCTAATCCTCGTCTCCGTTATATCCAAATGGAAAAATCCAATCCAGAGGTAACATTTTACAGCTGATTTACAAATCTCTTTAAAGTGCCAAGTTTAGCTCTGACATTGTTCCTCGTGCACCATAAAAATAAATGCATCGAGAAGCCTTTGGGGTCCTTGCTCTGCTGAGGCACTTCCTCTCCATATTTCTCGCTTCTCGTTTTACCTCTTATTACTTCACATGAAGCTGCAGCTCTGGGGACGACCGCACGATTATTGATCATGTACTTACATGGTTGGCAGCGTTTTATGTAAGAGGAATAAATGATAGAGTTGTTTCTATCCATTAAACTATACTGTTATCGAGGGATTGAAAAACTGCCCTAAACGTGGCAATTATTTTGGGAGGTTCTTTAATGTTTTAAATATAATTGCCTAGTAATCTTGTATTTACTATGTGGTGACAAAGTCTAGCGAGCTCTGTGTTTGCACCTTATAAACGTGAAGTCATTTAACATGTGTAATGCTCTGTTGTCTTCCTTCTCCTCCTGGCCTTTCCCTTTCCCCAATATTCCACCCCCAGGGATGTGGATGTGCGGCTTCTAGAGACTTCCCAAGTGCTGTGATGTTTTTTTCCATATTAATCTATCCTTGGAGATCCATAACTCCCTCCTTAGTATGATGGGGGTGTCCCAGGCTCTGGCCGTGTGGGAAGGAGAGCTGGGGTCTCAGTTGCACAAAAGACTTCACGTGATTAGAGCTCTGAGACGGGGAAACGTGCCTTGCGAGTGAATGCCTCAGCCTAGAGGAAGCTTAATTATAGTCAAGAGAGACTATTCCTTCCTCAGCAGCAGCTGCCACTGCCCACGTGTGCACACACGTGTGCATACACGCAAGCACATGCACCATCCATACGTGAATTCTCCTTGAAAGCTCATTTCTCCCTCTGCTTCCCTCCCCTTAAAGGACCCTAACAATGGCATCTGTAAACCATATCCTTTCCATCTTCAGCTCCCCAAACAAGCCTATCCCTACCTTGCTTTGATTTTTTTTCAGCCATTGGTGGAAAAAGCCTTGAACATTATAAAGACCAAATATAACAAAGTGATCCAAATAAAAATGAGAGCTTGCTAAACAGGAGGCCGGGGCCTGTTTCAACTTTTTATTGACGTATAATAGAGGCTGAGATTTTTAAGTGTTTCTCTGTTTCTCTTTGAAGGTGCCAGGAATTTGCACGTGAGGCTTTAAATGTGGTTCTATTACTGACTTGCAGGAGGAGATTTCTATGCTACTTCTGCTAGTTTGGATGGTGGTAATATAAGACCTACATACTTGATTCTTTCTTTCTATAGAACTTGACTTTTCCAGCCTGTGAAAGAGGAAAGAAAGAGAATAATGCCTTGTTCTGCTCCTATAAACAAAGTATACAAGAGGAACCCAGGGGATTTAGTTCGTTTTTAGGAGCAAGTTGGTTTAGACCTCAGTGAGTTTTAGAGCTTCCTCGGGGTGCTGTCCTGTGCCTGCTTTTCCTCATCTGAGGTTCAAAGTGTTCTGCCCGGCTGGCTTTCCAGCCCCTGGGAGGCTGTCTGCCACTGCTCGCACACACAGAGCACGCTTACCTTCATTAGCCCAGTCTCTATTCTTCGTGCTGCTCTTTCCTGCATGTTATTAGAAAGTGGCTTTGGAATTTGCCTCATCCGTTTTGCACAAGCCGGCTCGGGGAGCAGTACAGGGTCATAGATTAGAACATGGACCCTGGAATCAGCTACTTGAGTTCAAAACCAGGTTATTTTTTCCAGAATGTTTTACTGTAGACAAGTCACTTGTCATTTCTGTCATAGTTTCCCCACCTGAAAATTGAGAGTACTGATAGGAGCTACCCCCGAGGGCTAGCGTGTGAATTTGTCGGATTAACGTATGCCACGGACGTGAGACAGCACTCGCTCTTACTGTTTCCGGAAATCCTTTTTTAGACTAACGTGGGTTCTCCATGTCTGCGTAGATGCTATCTCCTTAGCCATCCAGTTTTCTCTTGGAAACTACCTCTACTCACAAGCCTTGACTTTACTGCACCAAAACAGTTGATTGATGACAAGCATAAAACCAGTGGAACCTTCCTTTTGGAAGCATGCTGGAAGCATTCCCCTTATAATTAAGGGGATGGGAGTGAGGGGGGCGGGGGGCGTCAAGCCAAGTGGTTACTTGCTTGAATTTTTCACATTTATTACTAATTATCTCAAATGGATGCAGGTTAGTTTTTCAGAGTTGCCTTTCCTAGCTATTCTGTTTTCATTTTGGCTCCTTTATACAACTTCGCCCTGCAAGGTGTTTCTTACTACAGTGCTCCATTTACTATAGGATGGACCACAAAGCACATACTTTTTCTTATTCCCTTTTGACTTTCAGAGAGTTTGTGAACATTTTCCAGACTAATTCACCCACCCAGGCAGAGAGTCCCCAAGGGACCTAAAAGAAAGGCTCTGAGGAGAGGACAGAGGGCAAGAAATCACACCTCAGGATGCTTCCCAAGGCTTCCTCCTCCCAGTTCTGACTGGTCCCATTTCCAGCACAAACCGCAGGTTCGTGAGGATGCGGTGCTGCATTTAAAGACTTCAAGCCCATCAAGATTATGGTGATTTTTCTGGTGATGGGATGAAGGAAGAGCACACGAGCGAAGGTGGATGTGAGGAGTGGGGATAATTCCATCGTTGCCTCAGAGAGCTGCCTGTAAGGACTGGTAACTTCTCACATTCTGCACTACATTATGACAGAGATCAGCTGTTATTTTTCCACTCTCAGAGGAAACCTTGAGGAATCTCATTCCTTCAATTATATTAAATTATCTTCCAATGTTGTCCTTTTCACTTAACTTACTTTCATTGACGTATTCAGCACAGGCTGCAGGAACAGCAAAATCTCTTTAAAGCCATTGTTTCTTTGGATGTTTGGTTTACCTTTTGGATCCACAACAAAATAACTTAATAAATGAAGGGTGAGTAGAATTGTTACTATAGCAATCCCCATAGTAACATCTAAATGCCACACACACTCATCCTTCAAGCCATCTGAAAGCATTCTCCCAGCCCTCCCCACCTTTCAGGTTCGGCTTCCCAGGTTTCAGTTCTGACAGCTTGAGATTTTAAGATATAAATTAAATCTATTTTATTTCCATCCCAAAGAGTTAATAAACAAAATGCCAAGAATTCTTATCCACTTCTGTCCTTTGCAGAAAAGTCAGAAGTGAATTTTCTATGAGCTTGACAGTACGTACAAACTGCTCGCATTTGAATTGCTCTTCCACTTTTAGGTCTGTCCTTAAAAATCACAACAACAACAATCCCAGTGAAGGCATGAATTGTTCTTTGTTGGTTTCAGTAGTCTTATGTAACTTATACGGGGGCAGGACTGGGAGATGGAACATCTTCAGAATCCAGCACTGTGGGAACACACATGTTTTTAATCTCCTATTTTCCAGCAGATAGCCAGAAGGGATCCCCTCGAGATCACTTGGAGAAGCCTTTTGCCACCTGGTAGGGTTATACATTGATTCTCTGATTAAGACTGCTGTTATTAGACTGAATGAATGACTGAGAGGCTATAGAAATTAAATGGGAGGCAAAAACTGATTGTGAACATCATGTCATATCTTTATATAATAGGTATTCATGCATACATGTAAATATGTATATCACTGTTTATGCATATTTAGCATAAATTTATAAACCAGCTGCTGAATATCAAATAATGGATCTGTGTATCCTGTTTCTGAGCTCATTGTATCTGGAATATTAATACTGATACCCTACAGGCAGAAACTACAACTGGAAAGCAGTTGTGTTAAATTCAGAACCAGTAGGGCTATAAAATTATGTGGCCTAGAGAACTCAGGTCAGCCTATCACAAGGAGGAAGCTTCAGTAGATAAAGAACTAGAAGAAAATAGAACAAGCCATAGATGAGCAATCCATAAAAAAAGAAAATAAAATTGTTAATAAATATATGAAAAACGTCCAGTCTCACTTCTAAGCAAAGAAGTCCCAGTAAAACCCATGTCAGGATGTGGAGAGGGGCTTCTGCTTTTGCTCTGGAATCAGCACTAGGCCCCCAGCCAAAACAACAGGCGCTAAGTACTCAACATGTGGAAGAACAGCCAGCCCCCAGCCCCTCATCACCCACATTATGTAAGCTGAGGACAGGAAGGGGGCAGGAGGGAACAGGAATCAAAGCTAGGAGTGGTCAGGCAGTGAGCAGAGTGTTACTCATCAGAGGTTACCCCTCTCTCCCATGGGGGTTGCTTTCCCTCCCACAATTCTACTCAACCTAAATACCAGAGGAACTTCACAGATAATCACCTGTAGAGATTGTAGGTGCTAGCAGGTAGGCAGCCTGGTAATCACTGCTCTATCTGGATCTCGACGTCAAAAGTAAGCAGGCTTTCTGATTGGCTCCTGTGCCTATCTAATCAGGGAAGAGAACTGTAAGATAGTCACAAGATGTGATGACAAGAGGCCCAGGCTGCACTTCATCCAACTGGTATCCCCAAGGATGAACAAGTTTCTGGTGGGTTGCATGGACCCCAGAGACGATAGCTATTATAGAGACACTCAAGAAGCTTGCCTAATGGGTAAGTGATGGGACATAGAACAATAGAGCCGTTTCCCAAGGCAGAGGAGTATGTAGAGGTGATTCCAAAAGGCCTTTCAAAGAATCCAACAAATCCAAAAAGACTTTACATCTGCCCCTTAGAAGAGCCAGCACCCAGATGCCTACCACATAGAGATATCAATATCTAGTTGGTGTAAGTCAGAAAAAGTCATGCTCCAAAGAAAGAATATTCCCATTGTATCCATATAAGTAAAAAGACACTGGTCTTTTTCCCTCACTCTCTTCTTCTCTAATAAAATTGTTTCTTAGATGTACCTACAACAAAATTGCAATTGCTCAACAAACTAGTCACATAACGACGCAATCTTGTTTGCCTGTTGAGTTGCCAAACTCCTAAATACTAGATTGATGAGAGTAGGTGAAGGAAGACAAAATTGCCAGTTAAAGCATATACTGGTTTATCTTTTTCAGAGGGCATTTCATATTTTAAAAGCCTTAAAAATGGTATGTTCTTTGACCTAATTAATGATTTCACTCCTAGGAATTTACACTAAAGGCATAATCAAACATGTGCACAAATACAGACAAATAAAAAATGTTCACTGTAACATTATTTACAAAAGTAAAAAGGAGAAAAACTAAATTTCAAGTTGCAAATGGCTAACTAAATAGTGGCACATCCATATGATAAAATATATGCAACCATTAAAGTTATGCCTTAAAGATCATTTAATGATATTACGTAATGTTCATAATATAGTGGTTAGTAAAAAACAAATAGGATAACATTTGCCTTTACAGAAGACATGGAAAGGAAGAGCAAAAATATCTTTTTTAGCAGAAGACATGACTGGAAAGTCCAAAAGACTCAATGGAAAAAAGCACCACAGATAATAAGGTAACTTAGTAAGGTAGCAGATAAGGGGGGAAAAAATCAACATAAACAGCCTCCACATAAACAAACTAAAAGTAGTTGGAAGCTATATGGCAGATATATACAAGATGGTAATAACGACAGCAAACCTAGGCATAAAAAGAAATAAAAATTGTGCAAAAGCTATATGGAGAAAACTGAAAATACTCTAAGGATGCAAAGGAGAGTTGAAGAACTGTAAATGTATATCAGTTTCTTGGATCATCAGGGGTCATTTCTCCCTTTATTAATTTATAAGTTTAATGTCATCCAAAATATACAATTTCGAAGAAAAAATAAACTAGTTTAGTCAGGAAATCCTTGCAAAAGAAGAGCAATGAGGATGGAGACTGGCCTTACCATATATTAAAACACATTGTAAAACCACTATAATTAATAAAGAATGATGTAGGCACATGAATAGATAAATCAATGAATAGAACATCCAGAAATAGACCTAATTGCATATGGAAATTTAATACGCAATAAAGATGGCATTTCAAATTGGTGGCAAAAGATGGACTTTTAAATAAGTGGTGTTGGGATAAGTGGATAGCCATATGGAAAAAGATAAAATTGGATCCATTTCTCACATTGTACACCAGGATAAATTCCAAAAGACTCAAAGATCTAAATGTGAAACGAATGAAACTATACATATTTGAGGAGAAGATGGGTATTTTCCTCCAATAACTAAGATGAAGAAAACTGTCTCAACTATTTAACAAAGTCCAGAAACATTAAGGGAAAATATAGTTAAATTTGATAGCATTAAAAAAAACTTTGCAAGGAAAAAATTCTTTTAAGCGATGTAAAAGTAATGACAAGTGAGAAAAATTAACACCTTTTATCACAAAGGGTTAACATATCAAATATATAAAGAGCATCTAAAAATAGAGAAGAAAAAGACTGTAACTTGGTAGATAAATGGACTAGGGAAATGAACAGACTGTTCCCTAAAAAAGGAAAGGCAAATGGCTCTTAACCACATGAAAATATGTGCAGCCTTGCTCCTAATAAGAGAAATGCAAATTATAATACCCTGAGATGCCATTTCTCCCATATCAGATTGGAAAAAATCCAGAAGTTGCAGAACCTCCTTCAGAAGTGGTCAGGACCAGGGCCACTGGGAATGGAGGCCCAGGTGATGGAGTTGGGTGGACACTTGGTGCCCTTCCGCAGAGCATCAGGGCTTCCGCTTCTTTCTTCTGGGGCTGAAATCATTGGCCGCTCAGGGAATAGGGCAGAGACTGGGGCTGACTGGTCTAGGGAGTGAAAGAACACAGGTATAGGAAACGGCACAGAATAGGATGCCCTCTATCTAGAAAGGGAAGCACTGGCTTATCATTTTGTCAAAATGCTGAATGGACCTAATTCGACAGGTATTTATAGAGTGTGTTTCTCATGCTAAGCACTGTTCTAGGATCTAGGGATTCAGCAGTAAGCAAAACAGCCAAAAATTTTCATCCTTTTTGTGCTTGTCTTCTAGAGTTCTTTATCACATTTTAGTTATCACTTTTGCATTCAGGCCTTGGAAATATGCTAGCACTCAGCCCCAATCATTCCAAACTTTTATAATTGTGACAAAATACTAAATTTGAGTTAAAATGCTCCAGGACTTAAAGATGGCCCGATAGCACATGGCTGACTTTTTTGGTCTCTCTTGTAAGTCAATTATCACTAATCATTTGCCGTATTCATTTTGTAAACTTGTCAGTTTTCATTTATACAGGTGCAAAAACCAACGTTTTTATAGACATAGGTTCGTGTGCATTTTTTTGTCGGTGTGTTTGTTATTTAGCATTGCCTACATTTGGAAAGGGCCGAGCTGATTATTTTACAACCTGTTTACAAAAACTCCCAGGCCAGGATGTAGCATGCCAAGTCTCATCCAAGTTCAGGTGCTCACAAAGCCTCCTGGAAAATTAAAGTAGTGTTTATAACAAGAAACAGTGACCCCAAGCACATGAGAGCCACACTGTAAATGTGGCTTTTTTATAAATGGGAGTACCTTATAACTATCTCCTTTACTTCCAAAAATGACCTCCCAGTAGATGAGGCTGAAGACACTTCCTGAGTGAGAATCTGTATTGAATTCTGCTCTGTAGCACGTGTTATGATTACAGTATATTAGTGTCTGGTGGAAATTTCAGACCTTATTGCCTATTTTTATTTTGATGCCTGGTATGAAGCTTTGCGCATAACAAGTCGAGTAGACAAATATATAAGTAACAGTCAGTTCTCATTGTTCATGGCAGTTAGAGCCTATAAAGTCACCAGTGAATGAGTGAATTCGAAACCATTGTTCCTAGAGAAAGTACAGGGTTAGGTTTCTGCGAGCCTCTGGTCACAACGTTTTGGTCAACCAATCAGTACATAATCTTGTTTCACATGTGGTTTTTTGTTTGTTTAAAGACACCTTATTTAATATGTATCATTGGTCCATTATGTTGAACTCGTGGCCAACAGCACTATAACTCATGCCTGACCAAGCTCATCTCTCATGTGTATTTATTTTCTCCATAAGGCATATCGCAGCCTTCTCGCACTTAGGAACACTAGACAGCATGTCTTTACTATGCTCGGGGCCATTTTTAGCAGAAAAGTCACCAAGAATAAGCTCAAAAATGTGAAAAATTCGGCACTAAATAGACCGCATACAGGACACTTGTTTACAGTAAGCAGTGATGGCTTGTTCGATTTCAGTTGGAAACGTGTCAGAGACTCAAATTTCGGGCTGCTCTCTCTATGTCTATAAGTGACCATGAAAGCATCATGAGTATTGATTTTGGCATTAGAAAGAAAGTTTAGCCATCAGCTAATTCACAAATATAGAATCTATAAATAATAAGGATCAACTGCCTATAAATGCATGTGAATTTAACTTATTGTACTTAAGGGCAAGGAGTGGCACATGTTAAGCTTCTGGTCATCATAAAATTAAAGCTCAGTGCTCACACAGCTGATTAGTAGGAAATTCCATTCACTTATTTAAAAAATATTGATTCGTGTGTGTGCTGTGAGAAAATCCACAGGACTTTCCTTCCTTAGTGCCTATTGGTCACCATATTGCCATTTTTCCTTTAAGTCACCCAGTTTCTGTGCCTTGTACTAGTACTCTAGCGTCCCTCAGCTGTGTTCCAGGAGGATGCAGAAGCAGGGCTTTACCAGAAGTCAACAAAATTGACCATGTCGCACCCACTGTGAAGGTCATTGATGCCTTCTAGGCCAGCGTGGGGCATGATGTAGTCTCTCTCACAGCATCCCACAACCAGTTCTTGCTGGAGCACATCCTGCATGAGGCACACTGTGGGAAAATCCATCTCTCCCCTGTATCACCATCCAAGGCATCGCCTGTATTTCCTATGGATCCAGTTGTTCCTACCTCTTCATCTCAAAGTCCTCAAAACTGTCTCCCATTACTCAGTTTTATGCTACTCAAGGGCCTAAGGAGAGTTGATGAGGGGGACAAAGTAAAGAGAGGGAAGGCTTTACTTCCCCTACAGGTGTGGGAGTAAGGACAAATTGGACATTTGGAAATACGACACTGGTTTCTTATACCCAGAATGAGAATAGAAAAAGGAAATGCTTATATTAATTGCTTTTCGTTCGCAATAAATCATTCTGTTCTAAGTAACGTAATGTTAGAAATTGCTTATTTCTAACTTGGTAGAATGTTTCTATGTTTGAGCTCTTAGGGGGAAGCCTGAGTTATCACAATTTTTTCGTGAAAGGAGGAAAGGTCTACAGAGCAGATCGGAAACTTCTTTGGGGCCGAGACTATAGTTTGTATTTCTTTGGTAATATTCATAACATTAGAATTGTAATACCCAGAGCTGCTATGTGATATATGCATTTGCAGGGTCCAAATATTCTTTTTCTATTGTAGATAGCATTGGACGGGGAGGTCTCCAAATATCTTTCCTTTTTAAATATCTATGATGCATTCCAGAAAAGTAACATATTCATAGCATTTTTGAAAACCACTTCATATAAAATGGGGAATTGGATATTCAGATGAATAATTAATAATTTCATAAGTGATCTTTCCTCGTTTATATCTTCTGTGAGTTTAAATTTCATTAAATATTCTGTTCTTTTAATATGGGCCCCATCACAAACTGTTAAAATGATAGGCAAGTCAAAGAATGTGTTCAGAATCTGAGAGGAAATTAATAATAACAATTACTTTGCTTATTGAATCAACCATATGGTCTAATTTTATGTTTCTGAATATTTCACTTAAGCTGTGAGCCTCAGTGTCTTCATCTGAGAGATGGGATTGATATTATCTACTTCATGGAGTAGTTGTGATGATAAATCAGATATACATGAAATTGCATGATGAATAAAGTAGTATGTAACTTTGAAGAATTACTATGAATGGTATTCTTTCTCCTTTAATTCTTATCCACATTGAAGTCACTGACCCAGACAATTTGGAAAGTCCTACTCCTTGATGCTTTTTATGGCCGCTCCAACCAACAGCTACCTCTTTCTCCTCTGCATTCCAGCCTCGTGCGTTGCATACTACCCTCTAGTCCTCAAATACTTAGTTTTTATTTCTTTAATGTGCTTTGTGTATCAATTCTTAAAATTGAAATCTGGTAGAAATGCTGTCTTGTGTAATATAGTACTCTCCACACAGAGTAAGTTCTTGGTACTTTGAGATGGATGGATGGATAGTTATGTTGTTATTGTTATGTTTAACCAGGTGGTTTAGCATGACTAGAATTGACGAAGATGTCAGAAGCCTGACTCCCTTTTCCTTACTATCCAAATGAAATGGCTCAAGCCTCCATCCCATTTCCAGTGGGAAGTCTTCCACATTCTCCCCAACGCCTCTGAGGATGTCGAAGGGAAGGCTTATGTTATCCTGGGTCGCTCCCTGTGCAACTTGCCTCCCAACTAGCTTTACTCATTCCAAGGACCAACATTTTCTTCCTTCACTGCCTTGACCCAGGCTGTACACTGCCACACTTCTGCCATTCTGTCCCAATGCCCCTGACAAATCTCTAGGGACGTGTTTATGGTAACAGATCTTTACTGAAGCTTTCAAGTTAGGAAAAGGTGGTTTTCACCACAGCATAGAATAGGAAACAATTGCCAATTGAATATTAATCTTCACCGCTATTTTTGAAAGTCCCTCAGCCATCCACTCCACCCGACTTTCACATTGGCCGTCCTTCTTTTCAGGCTCCTTGTCAGCCTCTTGCCAAGTTGCTCAGCTCTCTCTCACCAATAGTAAGCCGTCAGTGACCAATTCCCAAATTTTGGTCAATTTTTTAAATAATGCAGTTTACGACTCTCTCTCTCTCTCTCTCTCTCTCTCTCTCTCTCTCTCTCTCTTCTACCTCTTAATATAGTGGGGATGCCATTTATACAAAAAGAGGTCCATCCGGATATTTCTCCCAAACAAAATGCTATCACCTCTGAGATTAATAATTACACTTCTCTGTCAGGCAAAAGTAATAGAAAGTGAGTGTTTTGTTTTAAATAGTAAATATTTTCTGAATTGGTTATTTTAAAAGTTCTTTAACTTGAGGTTTCCAGAATGGTAAGAAATAAACTCATTCCCTAGGTAGCCTTCTTTCTGTACTCAAACACCCCAAGGACCATTTAATCTGTCCATTTCCCGAAGCCAAAAAAATTAACTTCTCATCTTCGTAGAATGCTGAGTTTTAATGGATGTTAATTGTAACATAAGGTTTGGTCTGTCTTATACATATGGGTCAGTTATTAATCCATACTAGACACTTGACTGCAGATTTTTTTCACATCATAGACATTGATTATAAGAAAAGCTTGTCTTATTTTCATACTTTGAGCTCACCAGCCAGCCTCCATCTGGTGAAAAAAAAAATGTTATTTAGCTTTAGGGCTTTAAGACAAGAAGCAAAACGATGTATACACTGACATACCAAGATTTCGCTCTTAAACTATACATTTTTTTCCCATTTTCTGCTTTCTTCATGGTCCAGCTCCTGCTTTTTCTTTTACATGAACTTCTGTCTTGCTAATCTCATAATACTCTTACTTCAAAACTGAATGTCCTATCTGCCTATATCCGTTACTGCCATTCCACTCCAGCTTACACAATGCCTCCCACATGTGACATCCTGGCTCCACAAACAAATTGCATGTGTTTTTGTTTTTGTTGTTTTGGCAGAAAGCATGTCTGATGTTTATTAGAAAGTCATCCTTGTACCTAACATAGAGCTTAGCAACACAAAAGGTACTCAATAAATTCTGTTCAACATCTAAGTGAAATAAAGAATTCCTGAAAAAATTTTAACACGAGTGTGAAATATAGAAACTAAAGGAAGTATGAAATTTAGTCTCCTCCCTTGCTAAGCCAAGCAGAGAATTTTACCAACCTGGTCATTAGTCAATGAACATTGAGCCCTAATCCATATACAGTTGTCTTAGGCACTGTGAGAGATATGCGTGCAAGATAAGGTATGGTGTTGCTCTCACGAAAGCTAAGATTGTTATTTTCCTTTTGCCGCATTGGAAAACTATCCAATTTTCCATACATTTATAAGATATGGACCATGAAACACTAATGCATTTCAACTCAGGTAACATTATGATAAAGAGAAAAAAGGAAGTAGCATCCATTAAAACATCTAGCAATTACTAATTCTTTCAAGGCTAAAAACAGTCGTCTCCAAGTCATTTGAATCTAGTCCAATTATTAAGACAAAAACATCTTACGATGCAGACAGTTTGGTGACCGTGTCTTTAAAAAAGGTGCATTTTTAAAGCAAAGACAGTAGAGTGTTGAACATTCTGTTACAGTCACCTCTCTGGTAGCACATATGATGAGTTCATAACTGTCCTGCCACAATTTCTATTAAGAGATGGTAATGAGAAGTTTTGGGGTTTCTTTTCTTGTTGGCAGAAAGCATGTCTGGTGAAAGCATTTCTGTCTCTATTAGAGACAAAAATGTGGTTTCTCCTTGCAAGCGATTATTTAAAAATGTGACAGTCAAGCAAATGGTTAGCATCCAACAAGCACGTCAACACTCGTGGTCATGAGAACTGGAGGCCGGAAGGTGACGCCAGCACATGCTGTCTTTGTGGAAACATTTGCAAGGGTAGCCTGGAACCTGTGAGGTTAGAGATAATTTAATAAATAATCTTACATGGCAAGGAAGCGAGCTCGACATCTTCCTGGAAAAACAAGCCAACTCAAAGGCCATTGCTATAAAATTTCCAAAGCTCTCTGTGAGAGTACTGCCATCATAAAGAAACTGTCCAGTAGAAGGGTAACATGAAACGTCGAATCTATCCAACTTTTTGATAATTAATCACAGCTACGTTAAGTGTTGCTGGGGTTATCGCTTTAACTGTGTTATTAATCCCATGCTCTGTGAAAACATTGGCAGAAAATTTATGTGCTTCATATGTAATGAAGCAAAAAACCATCATACCAGCATATCTAAGGGTCTTCTTATGGCTTTCCCATCAGCTAAGAACTAGATGACACAGACGATGCCAGAGTTTTCTGGGCACTGGCAGAATCGGGTGTTGTCCTATGCAGTGCCCTTGGCCTCACTTAGGTATGAGCCAGTCAAGGGGACACAGTAACCAAGTGTCTCATTTGCTGACTTCTGCCCTCATTTGATTTAGTTTGAATACTTTATTAACAATAAGATGTATTCGCATCTCTCTGTTTATCTTCCATACTCAGAAGCCTTGTCTGAAAGATTGATGTCATTCCAAATAGTATGGGACCATCAAAATGCAGCCCCTTCCTCAAGGTTTTTTTTCTGGTATTCTAACCCAATGGCTTGTAATAAGAATGTGTTTTCCAATGCAGATTCTCCAAATGATATTTCCAACTAGTGTGTATGGAGAAGCCATGCTGACAGTATTTCTACTTATCTTTTAAGTTACTGAAAGGTGATTATGTAGCTTACGGCTGTCAAGTTTAACTAGAGGAGGGGTGGAGGAAGAGTTGGGTAGAGGCCCTGGCCATGAGCACAGTCAGGAAGCTGGAGCAGCGCCACCTGAAGGAGCCAGGAGGCCATTGGGCCGGATGTGCACAGCTCCCGAAGGGGCTGAGGTGGGGGAAACAGGCGGGAGGGAGCCAGAGAAGCTTAAATGGTCAAAGAATCAAATGTAAAGTGAGCTGCAAGGGTCAGATCTGGATTGAAGCCCAAATTCTGAGTCTCTGCATCCGTCCAGGGATAAACTTGGCTCCTAATCAGGGCTGACAATTAGTCCGTACAGTTAATATTTTTACAGCTGTTTTATTAATAACACATACAGTGCATCCAGCCAGGATTTGTTGGAGACACCTCAGGAAAACGAATGATGTAAATAACAGATGGATGTAGAATATTCCTACAAACAGGCATAAAGATATTCCCTTCTTGTTTAAAAAGAATTTAAATAGACAGATTGTAGATAAACAGGCAGACAGAAAGGGGGAGAGAGAGAGGATTTATGACATTTGAGGTAGTGGCTGCATGCATGCACGTGGTGGATAACATGGACATAAACACACATGCTCTCTATATGAAGAGAGAGACTCAAAGCCTTGGCTTTCAGAAAAAAATAAATCCCGTTTTGAGCAACGGGCTGAGTGCTGTAGCACAGGGGCCATTTAAAGCAGGTGTGCTGATGTGGTTCCTCTGACACATGTCGGTCTAGAGGTGACTGTCCCGGCTTGCCCAGTCGTGCCCCAGCCCAGCCTTGACCCACAGAGTGGCCTGGGGCTGTCCATCCTTTCCTTTTTCTGTATCTGTCAATCTCCCATTCAAAGACCCAATGCCCTCTTTTCAATTTTGCATCTAAACTAAGAGCAGTGATATTTCAATCTGAAAAAAAAAAAATTAAAAATTCAAGATCTTCATGTCTTTTGTTTTCACTCCTACTATTTTTTTTTTTTTCATGTGCCTGCTGCACTGTGCTCCTACCATACTTTGCAACCAGATGGCTCAGGAACGGAGAACAAAGGCCACTAAAAAGTGGGCGGGGAGAAAAGGCAGTGGAAGCGGAAAACTGAAAGTCAAGGCAGAATCAGAGATCGGAGCAAAGCTCAAATGCTTTCATCGCTGATAACTTTTGATAGAATCGTGAAGCTAGAAGCAGATACTTTTCTCGGTGGTCCTCTACGTGTGTTGTATGTGTGTCGTGGGGTGTCTGTGCCACAGACACACGTACGCATCCCCAGTCATTTAGTTCATGGACAGGGATCAAAGCCAGAGTGCTCTTTTCTTCAGTTCGCTTCCATGTTTCCTGACACGTGTCAAAAGTGTTGTGAGGTGAGACGTGCTGAGCGCAGATGTGGGTGGGAAAGGTGAAGCCCCGCCCCCCGGGAGAGTGGTGCTGGAGTCGGAGGGGCGCAGGAGTTGTGAGACCTGCCGTTTCACAACGGAGTGACCTTGGACGAGTCACCTCCCTTTTCTCACCTTTAGTGTCCTTCCCAGGCAGGACCTACCTCAAAGGGAGATGGTGAGTGTTGAATGGGCTTGCACGTTTAACCCGCTTACGAATGGGAAAACGCTCTGTGAAAGCACGGTGGTCATCACGCCGTGCTGCCGCTTCTCTCAGAACTGCGGGGTGGCAAGAGCTGTCTTCAGTGCTTCCCTGGGACCCGCTGCACCCTGGCTTCCCGGCTGCGCTTACCCCCTACCTAAGCGCATCTCTTCAGATGGTGTCCTACCTCACCGAGCTTTCCCCTGACCTTCAATCGAACTTACTGTTTGTGTGCCATTGGAATATTGTTAGATTATAGGATGACCTAATTATGGCTTCGGCTCTTGATTACTTCGTAGGTGAGCCATAGAAAGGTTCCATTTTTAATCAGGAGTTTGTGTAGCTACAATGCCTTAAAGAAAAAGGAATGACTATGGTGATATTTCATGCGGGTTCATGGGCCTCAGTAGCTTTAGAAGGAAACACTTGTTGTTCTCCTAGTCAGGGCTACAGACAGAGGCTAATTCTGACTCCTTGAAAGGCCATCCATGCAGCATCCATGCATTTGTAGGAGTATCGACTAGGAGAGAAGGAAGACGTCATGTGGGGTATGTACGTGCTTCTACTAGACCTTTTTGTCCGTTTACAACGTCCAGGTGGGCTAAAGTTTTCTTCTCAGTGCAGTATACGTAGTTACTTTCCTCTTTCCAACCTCAGACAGGGTGGAGACCCTTGTGAAAATGGCAAAACTTAATATATTCATTTCATATGAAACCATGTCCATAACTCTTGCCTTCTTTGACATCAAGGGGACTCTGAGAGACCATGAGAAGAATTCGGTTTCTAGATAAGCAACATGAAATGCACAGAGGTAAAGCCACTAATTTCCTTGCCTTCTCTGGCTAGCCTGGCTTTCGAAGTGCACAGTGTACCTTCCCTAGTCCAAAGGAAGAGGAGTGGTTGGCATTATCCTTCGCATGGGGATCCAGGCAAAGACCGGCGCCCTTCTGTACCACGGGGCCAAGTTGCTAACTGATGTTCAGAATCTCACAGGTTTGGCAGCGAATTGTAAGAAAAATTAAGAAGGACTTGTGAGTCAGCCTATAAGTTTCAAATCTTGGCTTTCCTGCCAACTATACGTTCTGAACCTCTCCAAGATTGCTTAATTTCCTTAGTCCCTTCTAAAAAAGCATCATGATTACCTAACACATAGGGTTGTTGGGAGTGTTCGGTGAGATGATGCATGGAAAGCAATTAGCACGGTGTCTGGAAGCCTCGTAAGTGCTAATAATGCTGCATTCGGCATTATTATTATGGATTTAGCGAGCATGTCCCTTCCATCTCCTAGA
Organism: Rousettus aegyptiacus; assembly: GCF_014176215.1. Classification (NCBI taxonomy): domain Eukaryota; kingdom Metazoa; phylum Chordata; class Mammalia; order Chiroptera; family Pteropodidae; genus Rousettus; species Rousettus aegyptiacus. The sequence goes on from NW_023416287.1 coordinate 81,374,654, forward strand.
TCATAGAATATTAGAGCCAAGTGGAAAATTAGAGGAGTGGTTTACAAATTTCTTAATCAAAACCCTTACTAAGAATGCATTTTATCATAAACCTAGTACAAAAAAAAATTAAGAATTAAGAAGTATTACTTGCCAGTAAAATGGAATTATTTAAACATTTTTCAAAAATTGTTAAAAACTGGGACTTGGATGTGATAGCTTCTGACATCTGCCCCTTTATGTTGTTTTATTTTAAAAATTTAATAAGCATATTGTAGAGGAGCAAAACAATTTTAATATACATACTACAGAAACAAATTTTGAAATAAGATGTACATTTACTACATACAACCCACTCTGATACTTTCTCTTTGTTGTGATTCTGTTTTGTTTTCTTTTTTAATGTGGATTGTGACCCAGTACATTGTTTTCAAAACCTAACAGGTCGCTGCTAATGGTTTAAAAACACCAATAGAAAGAAAACACTTCTTTTTTTACAGATAAAGAAGTAAGAACTAATGTGAATTGTCCAATATCTCTCATATGAGAAGGGCAGAACTGGGCCCTGAACCCTTGTCTTGGGGCTCCCAGTTTTGAGAAACTTAGGGTCACTGATGGGTGTTAGGCTACAGAGCCTTGCCTGTGCTGTTTTATGTCCTGAATTTCTGGAGCAAGGGTTCTCCGTGATTTGTTGCCACTCAGAGCAGCCAAACAGACGTGTGCAGGTCATTCTGAACATACTTGAAAATTTCCCGAATCTTAAGAAAGATCTGTTTTCCGCACTGCATTGGCAACACAGTTGGAAAGTTACTTGAATGTTTTTCAAAAATTGTTTATAGATTTGAAAACTGTTTGGGATTTGTGATTGCTTCTGTTGTTTGCCTCTTTGTATCATCTCGTTTTTCAAAATTTAATAAACACTTTGCAGAGGAGCAAAATAATTGGTCACACACTTGTGGGTTCCCAGATTTGTTTTACATGTGTCTGCAATACAGTGTAACTCAAAACATGCTCAAGCCCAGTGCGTCAAATCATCTCTGATGCTGTGGTCAGGACCAAAGCAGACCTCAAGAGAGCACTCATGGCCTCAGACCACATCACTCACTGGTCTCTGCCCGCAGTGCTTGGGGCCAGATTCTGGCCCCAATGACGCATACAGCGCCATCACAGCCCACGGCCAGAAGCTGCTGTAACAGGCTCCCACAGAAGGCTGCAGACTCGGTCTGGGGTCCATTAGTAATGAAGGCTTTGTCACTGAAGGAAGCAGCAGCCATATAGGAAGCCAGAGGTGGCTGTGGCATCTCTGCTCAGGTCCTTTCATCTGGCCAACCTCTATGCCACAAACGGCTGTAAACAGAGTTTGTCTTGGGCCCATTTGTAAAGCAGGTGAGGATTGGCTTATCTGTTTTCCTTCTTTATCTGGCACCTCCAGGATCTTCTTCCTCCTTCCTGTGGACCAGACAAGCCTGTTATTCATCGGCAGGGCACTGAAGTCTGATTGGGTTTTCTTTTTGTCCTAAATCCTTTGCTGGTCTTTCTCCACAGAGATCATTGGTCATTTCTTTGTACTTTGGATTATGCAGTTTTTGGTTGTCTAGAATGTTGAAATTAGTAAGAGAATATTAAAACAACCTTCCACCAACTCTACCTCATTTCATCACAACAGATAGTGCCTAATAAGACCTGATTAACTTGCAGGCATTTTCTTTGCTTTGACTTTCCTGTGAAAAAATAAATAGGTTGAGAAGGTTTTGTAAAAATGCCAACAAACCTGTAAGTTGCAACAATCTAGTCCTTAGAGAAGTACAGAAAAGTAAGCAGCCAGACAATAGAATCAATGTCAGCACCCATATGGGTCATTCGAATTTACATGCCTTTGAAATCTGCGGCAAGAACTAACTACATATTCATTCACTAAATCTTTCATTCATTTAAAGATTTCTTTATCAGACTTTTCGCTTAACAGTGAAATTTAGGCCTTCACTGTACTGCAGACTAGGTTAAGATCCAGGTTTATACTGATAAAGTGGATTGAACTATCGTATTTCTAGTTCAGGTTGAGACATCTAATTGCCTTTGCCGGAGAGTGAAGTCCCAGAGATCCTCGTCCTGCAGCTCCCCATGTCTTCTCAGTTGTCCATGGGGAATCATAGCAGCAGGCACTTTCTGTCATATTATAATGGAAGGTTTTGTGCCAGTGGCTATAAGTCTGATGTTGCTGTTCGCATACATCTCCCAACGAGCTTTAAAATGAAGAACGCAGTAATTCAGTTATAATTGCAGTACCTGGAACGTTACGTCTCTGCCATGACTAGACATTCAGTCCTAAGACACAGAGTCACATAAATAGAGCCAAATTGGTTTAACAGGTTATTTGCCCCAAGTTGCCACCTGGTTGATTATCTTAATCCATAACTATAGTTATATAAATATAGACACCATGTGAGTGGTCTGGCCAACACATGTCCTTTATCTATAACCGTGAACTCCTTTCTCATTCCTCACTCACTGAGTGGTGGTGAAGTTAAAGTGTCTCACTCCAAACCTAGCCTTCCATAATCTGTTCTGTGATGCTGGGACTAACACTCTGCAAAGTACATTTTCCTTTTGCTTCCAGTTAGTTTCAGTCAATAAGAGGCAGTATGGGAAGGAAGCCAAGAGTAGTGGAGAGGGGACAGCTTCCTTCTGCATTCCTGCTGTTCCAAGAGCATTGTCCCAGTCATGGCACCTGACTCCTGCTCCTGTCAGTCCTGTCCGGACCAGCTCCGTCGCTCTCTTGCCCCCGGTCTGTGCCCTATCTCTATGTAACCCCTCCTCTGAACTACCATGTCTCCGGCAGTGTTGCCTTTTTAGTTCCTCCACACTCTAAGTTCCCTTGTTAAATTCCTCAGTTTAAGTACCTGATGCAGTTTCTATGTTCCTCATGGACGCTGACTATACAGTAACTGTTCCAGGAGTAGTCCCAGAAAAGAAGCCTTCCAAGATGGGGTTTTGGGATTGGCCTGGTTCTACCCCTGCACTTGAACGCAGTGCTGGCACTTGATTTATTGTGGCTGAATGTGATGAAGATCCTATTACGCAAGTGTCTTAAGGGACCCAATGCCTGCTGAATTTGGCCTTCATGATAGCAAAGTGATGATGGTGACAATCGATGACAATTTCAAGGACAGTGGGGTAAGAGGGCTGCTTTGAGTGCATTGGAGGACTTATAAAAGGACAATTACAAGTTTGGACCTTTAAACTCCCAGTTGAAATTACAATCGGAGAACTCAATAACTTTTTCTTTGGTGGCCCCCAAATGTTCACAGAGTAGAACTTGTTGAAAATTAGACTAAGAACTTAATTGCGTTGATTGCAGAATTACACAGATTCACCAAAACTCTTATGTGAAAGTCAGGGCATTGACTGGGAAGAAGCAGGACCCTGACATTTGGGATGTCACATCTGGGTCAATTGAGCCAAAGCTGAGAATCTTGAACCCTCTGCACCTCCCTTTCTAGTGGAAGCAGCTACCCTTCTGCACTTGAAAAGACCAACTTCCCTTTCCTTGAAGACCCAGGAATAACTTGACTTGGGGCAGCCACCTTGCAAAAAAAATTCTATTCACAAGACTTATCCCAACTACTACTTACTGTCCCTAGACCAAAAACTAGGATCATCTCTGCAAGTTCCAGGGGGACAAATGCAAAGTCTGATCTCGGAGGAGATAGCTTATATGAAGAAAAAAAAAAGTAAGATTTTAATCATTTATAATGACAAAACCTAGCATATGTGTGAGAGTGATTTTTAAAGGTGTTAGACCAAAGATGACGAATATAACATTGGATTGAGCTGAATTTATTGATCTGGATGCACTTAACAGAGATAGTGGATTTGCTATAAACGCCCACTTTCCTCTTCTCACCCACCCTCAACTCTCCCCAATTATCATCTCCATCTCGTCTTGTTCCACAGCTCGCCAAAGACCATTAACCCTCCTCTTGCTCTGCCTTCTCCATATAACCATCTCCTTTTATCTATTTCCTTTTTTCCTCCTTCTCCTCCTCCCTCTCCCTCTCCCTCTCTTTCTTTCTCAAGAGAGAAAATTTTGTAGGAATAGAGCTAGTGATGGACTGATCTCGAGGGAAAGGAAATTCATAAATTTTGAAGGAAATTAAATAAAAATGAGAGTTCATGTTATCAAGTTCTAAGTGTATTCATGTGTCCTAACCTCCCCTTCTGATTCTCCATTGCAGTTTCCATTCACTTATTCTGATCTAGTTAGGATCGTAGGTAAAGATCTTTCACAAGTAGGGCACCCCAAGCCTAGAAATGTTAAACCATCTTCCCAGTGCCATTTCTCTTGCCCTCTGTGGTATTTTTCATCTACTATTCATCATTACAAGTTATAATAATTTACTTCCAATAGAGATTTGATGTTCGTTTACATATTTGTTTGCTTTTCCTTAATGATTTGGAACAGATTTATAATTTCATAGTAAAATTTTATGGAATAACTAACTTTGATGAATTTTAAATAGAACACAATTTAAGTTGAGCATTACTTGGATCATCATAAAAATAATGATTGAGGAAGGAAACCAATAATTAGATTAATTGATTAAGATCATAGATTCTGGGGCGAAGACTGCCTAGGTTTCGATCTCAGCACTGCTATTTCCTAGCTGTGAGACTTTGGGTAAAATACAAAGAATCTCTCTGAGTCTCGGTTTCTTTATTTGTAAAATAATACCTATTACATGGTAGTGGTGTGAGAATTAAATGAGCAAATATATAAAGGATAGAAAAGTATTTGATACATAGTAAGCTATATATGTATAAGCTTTATTATTAACAGACTTCAGAGGGCGTTTTTTATTCTCGTTTTATAAATAGGAAACTAAAACTTACAGGTATCAGCTAACATGGTCCAGCAGCATAGCTGGTAAATGAGAGAGCTGAGATTTGAAACCACATCCATTAGAGTCCAAAAGTCCATGTCCTGCCTGTTATTCCATGCGGCTTCCCTTTTAATAATTAAACGTACAGAAATAGATGTACCACATCATAGAACCCACAGATTAAACAACCTCTAATATTTAAGAGTTCCATTCACATAAGTGGTGGTGGGTTTTTCTTTTTTTTTTTCAATTTGAAAGGCATTTTTTTAATTGCTAAGGGTATAAATGATGTTAAACAATTTTTTTTAAAAAAAAATTATTGTGTTATTGACTATATGGAAGAAAAAGAAAGAAAGTGGATAAAATTGACCTTCTAGAATAATTCTCAAAAATGGGCCACAAAACTTTCTGAAGGAATCACATGATTTTTGATTTCTAGACTCAGAAATAGTCTCTTGTTGATGCTCTGGTCTCTACCATTTATGTCATGTTTGGGTAAAGAGGAAAAAAAAAAAACCCCACCATCCCTCCTAATTTATAACTTATTATACCAAAAAGAAGTCTTTAAATGCTATGAATTTTTAATTTTTTTTCATTTAGTTGATTCTCTTGCTGAGGAAAGTGACTGCCAAAGAACCATGCCCGGTATGAGCAATAAACACCAACAGTCTCTGCCGCATTAATAATTTAAACACAAATAGTCAAACAAAATGATCTGGCAGGTCCCACAGGTGAATCATGCAGAGATTTTAAAGATGCTGGTATATTCAAAACAGGCAGTTTTTAAATGAATATTTTACCCCAAATGTGCTCAGAGATATGTTAGAGAGGCCACTGATTCAACATCCAGTCTACTACCACACTGATCTTACTGTTTTCACCAGGATGCAACTCCACCCAAGCCCCCGATAGACTATGTGTTATCCCTGGGATCAATTTCATAGCCCACTGTAAAGTGGCTGTCATCCCATTTACCCTGAACTGATGTTCAATGTGGATTTCTGATTGGCTGGGCATCTATTCCGATTGGTCAGTTTTTGTATCTTTAAAAAAAATTTTTTTTAATGCCATTGTATTTGTTTGCTGTTGCTGCAGTAAAATGTTGTCATAAGTCCAGTAGCTTACAACAACACAAATTTATTTATTATCTTACAGTTCTATAGGTTAGAAATACAATGTAGATCTCCCTGGGCTAAAACCAAGTTTTGGCAGAGTTACGCCATGTTTTAGAGGCTGTAAGGAAGAATCTATTTCCTTGTGTTTTTGACCTTTAGACATCGCCCACATTCCTTGGTTTGTGACGTCATTTCTCCATCTTCAAAGCTAGCAACAATAGATTGAGTCCTTCCCACATCACGTCACTCCAGATTTCTCTTCTGCCTCCCTCTTCTACTTATAAGTACCTTCATGAATGTAATAGGTCTACCCAGGTAACACAGAAAAATCTCCCTGGTTAGCGAGCTTAATTCCATCAGCAATTTTAATTCCCTTTTTCCATATATTCTAACATTCACAGATTATAGAGATGAGAACATGGGTGTCTTTGGAGGCCATTACTCTGCTTACCACAACCATTCATGCAGTTATCTCAACACACTTCCTACTGCTCACCTAAACATGCCTTTTGCTGAAATCAAGCTGAGCTCTTTGTTAACCTTCAAGCTAAATGCATTTTCCCATCTCTATGCCTTTTCTATTTCTTTCTTTCACTTAAACCCATGTCTTATATCTACTTACGGTAAAAGAGAAGCAGTAATGAGGTGAGATAGATAAAATGCAAAAGGAGAGGTATATCTGTGTCATTTGGACATCAATGACATTTGAGAAGAACAGAGTTAGGGAAGGCAGCTTTAAGTTGGTTATTTATTTAACTAGGCGCTATGCTGGAGGCCAGTAAGGGGCAGAGGGAAGAATATCTATTGTCTGATAGGGTGGACTGACACTTGGGCAAATGATTCCAGTGCAATGTGAGAAGCCCTACACTAGAACTCTATACCATGCAGGAAGAATTCAGAAGGACCTACAACACAGGTGGTGAAAGAAAAGGGGAGATTGGGGAGTTTTTTCAGGAGGATGTGGGTCTTAAATAATATATAGAAAATGGTCACAGTTTAAAAGGCAATCCTAAAGAAATGCATTGAGAGCCAGTTTTTAAAAGGTTTGGAATGCCATACTAAGACACCTGCTTCTTAAAGTGCAAGCGATGGAAAGACCCTGGATATCTTTAAAGCCTGTGCATTAATGACAAGATCATAGTTGCTTGAGGGCAGTGTGACAGTTTGCTGAAGTTGGGATGACTCCTGATTTTCTAATTTAGGTAGCTGGGCAAGTGAAGTGCCATTTAACCTAGAATTAGATTCTAGGACGAGGAACATATTTGAGAGGAAATAAAATGATTTAGTTTGGTGACCTCCTCATGTCAATATCTAACGAATACTTGAAAAGATAGGGTAGGGCCCAGGAGGCATCAGCACACTGGGAACAAGAACTCACAATGATTAAGAAGGTTAGCGATGAAATAGTGGATGAGATCATCCATGGGGAGTATGTAAAATGAGAAGAGGCATAAGAACAGAAACTTTGGAGGCACCGATACTTAAAGATAAGAGGAGGAAAGTAAGCCAGGCAAGAAGGCTCAGAATGAATTAAAGGGTTAAGAGAACTATGAAAGAACAATTGTAATAAATCAAGAGGGGGAAGTGTCAAGAATACAGGTAGCTGCATACCCTTCAGTCAAGAGGAGAACTTACTTTTTTCCCATAGAATCTGGCTATTAGGAAAGTTACTACTGGTGATTCTGCTGGTCGAAGTTGGTGTTGCATTGTAGAGTCAAAGTCAGGGAGCTGAGTGTAAAGGCTGTTGCAGAATTAGGGGCAATGAGAGTATTTTACTGAGAACGAAGGAGAGAGGTAAGTGGTCATGGATTGATAGTAAGGAGTAATGTTTTTAGTGTATGAGAGGCAAAGAAAGAAATGGAGGAGAGGGGTTGGAATGAAGATGAAGAGGGAGCATTAGAGTTCCATTGGAAGGGACACATAAAGGCCCAGGTGGAATTTTGGTCTGGAAGGGGTGTTACAGCTCTTTCCCCAAGACAGAGATATGATGTTTAGTTTCCCCAATGCTCTTTTCCTTTTCTCTTTTCCTTAACTCCACTGGCCTTTTAAAATTCACTCCTAATATGGAAATCATGACTGAGATCATATAGGTGAAGCACTTGGCACTGTTAATGGTTACATAACAGAAGCTCGAATAATGTCCTGTCTCTCCCTCCTTCTCTTTTCTCTTTGGGCTGGACCACTCTTCTTTTCCATTTTCCCTTTGCATGTGAAGGAAATAAAATGCCCTGGGACCAAATTGCCAAGACTGACCGTGAGGTAGCTGTGGCACACTGATTGTAAGAAAGGCTGTAAGAAGCAGTTGGATACAGCTTTAAGTTCCATCCTATGACAGTGGATTTCCCATCGAAACCATCCTCACCATGGGCTTCACACTCAGCCTATGCAGATATTCTCATTCCTTCTTTCATCATTCTACTGTTTAGAGTCAGAAGGTGAACAGAGTGTGGGTGGGTCATGAAGCTCTAGCCAGAAAGGGCTAATGTGAATAACAGGCCAACCTGTGATGAAATAAACAAGGAATATAATTCTGCTTGTGTCTGTTCTGTTTCCCCTGCTCTAATCCCAAGTGGTTAGTCACAATGGCAAAATATAGGAAGCTACAGAGAAACCAGAGAACAGAGACATGTGACGGTCACTGAAGCCAGGATTAACCAAAGAACACTGGTCCACTGAGAGGCTCTATGAAAAGAGTGTTCCTTGGTCTGATAAATTCAGGAAATACTGTGTAATAAACACAACACATATTGCCAATAAATAAATAAGTTTTTTAAAACCAAGCATTTTCACAACTTATTTGATTATGGATTCCATTTTTAGGGCTACATCTTTTTTAGCCACACTTTTCAATAGATTAGTGGATGAGATGGATGAGATCACCCACAGAGAGTATATAAAATGAAAAGAGTGATAAGAACAGACACTCTGGAGGCAGGAACATTGAAAGGTAGGAGGAGGAAGATAAGGCAGGTAAGAAGGCTCAGAAGGAATTAAAGGATTAAAAGACATATAAAAGAAGTTTTAGAGCCAGATCCAATAGAATAGCTACAGAACAAGATTTGACAGTGCTAATGGTCATCAGTCAAAAAAAAAATTCAAATTGATTTTGGAATTGGTTTCTCATATCATAGTTCAAGTACCTAGTAGCAAAAGCAACCTAAAATCAAGCGAATATGTAAATGGTCTTGTCCTTTCTGGATGTGAATGGATAAAATTCCTACAGCATTGAAGAAAGATACATTTTAAGTCTATTTTTGGAAGATAGTCTTAATTGAGTATTCCATTTGATTTGGTATCCAAATTCTCAAAGTTCCATCTTTTTCTGTTGTACTTTATCCTCAATATATTCCATAGAATGTTTTTATAATTAATATGCAAATGGATGTATAGTTTATAATTAATTTCAACTGGGCACAGTGAAAAACTTGAAAACCTCAGCATGGAGGCATCATTTTTTGGTAGACGTTCAATGAAATCCCCAAATGTCTTTGTTTCTGCAATCCATAATTTGCACAGATTATTAATACAATAAATCCTTGTTGTCTGTGAGAGTTGGCACCAAACCCATGAACTCCTGTGCAGAGAGCCCACAAACTAAAAATCCAAATGGAAAGAAAAAACCATGTGGTTTCTGTGTATGCTCATTACCTGCTTCTGAGACCATAATATCTCGGCCTTTTATAGATCTTATAACAGACTCTGCAGGAAGCAGCTGCAGTCATTTGCCATAGGACAGACTAAACACACATTCCTTGTGGAAGGAGGCCTGGGTCAGCTTGGTCTTTTGGACCCCCAGTCTTAGGCACAGGGAAGGGCACCATCAATGACACCTTTTGTACATGTATTTTTTTAAAAAGCAAATAGTAAGTATTATATTTTATGACTTAAAGAAATTTGAGAAATTGGAGAGTCCAAAGCCTCTTTTTGCCCTCTTTGGTGTGACATTTGGTTTGGGTAGGGGCCCGGCCGAGATCACATCTCTGGTGAGAGGCTAGGATTCAAAACCAGTTCTGGCTTCTGTATCTAGGTCCTTTCTGTTCCCCTCCAGGGGCTCTTTCAGGAGGAACAGCAGCAGAATTTGCCAGCAATTACCCACACATTTGTGCCATTGAGCTTCTTCAGATCCAGACATGGAACTATTATCCCAGTGACTCAGTCCAGAATCCCTTTCATCACACCCTTCCGAGGAAAACACTAAAATGGAGACACTCATGCCCAGACCCCAAGTTTCAATTCCGTACAGCAAGTGTCCTCATTTTGAAATCATCCAACTCATCACACATTCAGCGAGACGAGTTGCGGTTAAAGTACTGACAAAACCAAACGCTCTGTGACAGAAGTCATCGTCGCTTCGGGAGCTAGGGTTCACCTTTTTGAGAGCTCCTCAGTGCCTACCCAGAACTGATACCCCCACGTTGCTGGAGGGGATGATGGCGCCCTGCATTTCAGAGAAGATTTAAAATTGAGACTCTAACTGCTCATCATCATTAAAAATCTCCAGGCAGTTTTCATAAGAGCAAGGGGGTGGTTGCCTGAGGTTTTGGCTGACAGTCAGCCCCACTAATTACATTCTGTCTACTGTGTCCTCCCGCAGTTTCAATTGGATGTGTTATTTTTTTTTAACTTCCTGTCCTAATCTGAATGTAGGGTTGCTATGTGTTCTTAAGCAGATGCTGCTGTTCTTCCTGGTAAGAGAAGCTTTTCAGATTTGTTTTTACTTGCAGAAAGTTTTCGAGACTTTAAATAAAAGTCTTCTACATGGTACTGAGATCCTAGTACCAAATAAATGTTCAATGCATCGTTTGAAGGTAACGAGTTATTTATATTATTTTCTCTTAGCAAGCCTTGACCTGAGCAGACATTCTTAACCCCAAGGTAATAATGTCCTACTTGTAGAGTCAATGTCACAGCAATGCCCTTACCTTCCTCTTGTCTCTTCTCCTTCCTGATTATAAATTCTACTGTAGCTCTTCCTACTGGTGAATTTCTTGGACAACTCGCACATTTTGT